>NW_006285247.1:1893244-1903096 GCF_000327345.1 Myotis davidii | reverse complement strand
GGTTTCTTTTGCTGTGCAGAAGCTTTTTATTTTGATGTAGTCCCATTTGTTCATTTTCTCTTTAGTTTCAAGTGTCCCAGGAGCTGTATCAGTGAAGAAATTGCTTTGGCATATGTCTGAGATTTTGTTGCCTTTGGATTCTTCTAGTATTTTTATGGTTTCCCATCGTACATTTAAGTCCTTAATCTATTTTGAGTTTATTTTTGTGTATAGTGTAAGTTGGTGGTCTAGCTTCATTTTTTTTTTTGCATGTTTCTGTCCAATTTTCCCAACACCATTTATTGAAGAGACTATCTTGACTCCATTGTATGTTCTTGCCTCCTTTGTCAAATATTAATTGAGCATATTGGTTGGGGTAAACTGTCTAGCTCTTTACTGTGCCTGTGCTTTATCCAGCTTCTTCAGAAGCCCTCGGGCCCTGGTGAAGGAGGAAGAGTGGCCACCCAATCCAGTTGAAAGTACAGTCTGATTCAATAACTTAAAGAGTCTCCCTCAGCTAAAACTGCTCATTCATATAGCTTTCCCCCTCACCTGCTTATTTCTGTCTTTGAAATAATGCCCAGTTGTATGGGAGTGGACAACTTGGGGAGGGATGGTGGATAATAAGGTTTATCCATCATCACAGCCTGGGGGATAGAAACAGATTGGGTTTATTGGATCTCCATGCTGTCCTTTGGCTCCTCTGGTCAATGTCCCTGTCCATCTGGTCACTGAACATGCTGCTGGCCTCGGATGCAGAAGTCTATTTGAGGAGACCTGGTGTCCTTTCTCTTCGCTCAAGCGAAAACTCCCAGTTGTTCAGCCTGGCTGACAACACTTGCCTTGGGCCCCGCATTTCTCCCTGAAGTCGTGTTCTCATTCCCACTGAGCAAACATTAACCAGAACTTCCCTGAAATGATGCCCTAATGCCAGCAACTGCCTACCTTCAGACTTCTCCTTATGTAGTAAAAGTAAAACACTCATTGCATAAGCTTTCTACTCCTTTCAAATTAGTAGATTTCTAACTACAACTAGAATCTAACATAGTCCCAGGCATGCAGCAACACTCATTCACCCATTTATTTAAGAAATATTTATTTGGTAGCTATTAAGTGCTAGACACTAAGCTAATATAAAAGATACAGCAATGAATAAGACTGGTAAAATAGCTGCTCTTATGAAATTTACATTCTAGTGGAGAAAGTCATCCAAAACATATAAATAAAAGTTCTCATAGTGATACAAACAGTGACAAAATAAAACAAGTAGTGTGATAGTAGGGTGTAGGTGGGGAGTAAAGTGGAAAGAGAAATAAAGGCATTTTACAGGCACTAAGACCTAAATGATGAGATAAGCCAATAAGGCAAATATCTTGGTAGAAGTCTACTCCAAACAAACAAAAAGGCAAGAGAAAATGTCCTGGCAACAT
The DNA here is from genome assembly GCF_000327345.1 of Myotis davidii. NCBI lineage: Eukaryota > Metazoa > Chordata > Mammalia > Chiroptera > Vespertilionidae > Myotis > Myotis davidii. The sequence continues at coordinate 1,901,687 of NW_006285247.1, read as the reverse complement.
TTTGGAGGACCGCATTTTGGAGGGCTAGTGTGGCCGAAATATAGAGTGTAGGGCAGAGTGGCAAGAAATGAGATGAGAGGTAGGCAGAGGTGATGGGGAATCTTACAGGTGAGGAATTTGAATTTGATTCCAAGAATAATGATTACTAAAAGGTTTCAATTAATAAATACTATCTAAACAAACATGAGACAATGACATGAATTTGACTGGTTCAAATAAATGTTATGATTTTACTATTTAATCTACATAACTATCTATTTCAAAGTACATATCACAATTGTATTTATCTGTTTAATGTCTGTCTCCCCCAGTAGGCCATGAGCTCCATAAAAATAGTGTCCACATCTCTCCTGTCATGAAATCCCAGAGCCTAACACAGTGGCTCCTAGACAGTAGGGGTTCAAGATATATTTTGTCCAACAAAACACATTTAATGATGGAATGAGTGTTCTATGGTAGACACTGTGCCCCATACCGAATTAGAACCAGTTCTGTATTCAAAATGCTAACAGTCTACTGAAGGGGACCAAAATGTAATCCATCCTATATAATAAAAGGCTAACATGCAAACTTTCCACTCAGGAGTTCGACCAACAGGGAGTTTGATCACTTGCTATGACGTGTGCTGACCACCAGGGGGTGGTGTGGAATTGTTGGGGTCCAACCCCAGCAGGTCCAGGGGTTCCCAAAGGTGTGGAGGGAGTTGGCAAAGAAGGAATGACACGGAGACAACATTCAGTTGATCAGCAGCCTAGCCAGGTTCTCCTGCCAGGTTCTTCCAGGCAAGTTCTGTAGTTAAGGGGTTTTACTGCTAAAAATCCTCACCTGGGGAAACAACCTTTCTCGGGGAGGTGGTCCTGTTAAACACAAAGGGCCAAGAAGGGGAGCAAACATATTAAGAACAGTATGCCATATACACCAGGTCCCTTGAAACATATGCTGTGAGCTGTTTCTTCCCTGCAGCGACTGTGTCAAGCAGCAAGGATGGACCGGCTTCCGGCATGGAATGAAGGAAGGCCCCAGCCAGCAGCCAGCAGCTGGGGAAGGAGGACCCCTGCTGGCAGCCAGAAGGCACCAATTGGCCCTGATCACCAGGCCTCTAGTTACCAATAATACAAAATAAATGCTGCACCAGAAATATGCACAAATATTATGGGAACTTAAGGGATAAAGTGACTAAGTCCACTTAAAGGTAGAAAAAAAATTAAGGAAGTTTTTAACCAAGAAAAAATAAATATTCATTTTGGGGGAATGAATGTTTATATTAAGAAAGAACATCTATATCATGTTCTATTAATTTTATTAGCTCTACAGTTCAATACAACATATACTCCTTTGACAAAGAAATTAACATATGATTACCATAATATTTCAAGACATCTTGAAAGGATTTACTCCTAAAATCTTTTAGAACCTTCTATTTTTATTATTATGTACATCAATCCCTCCACCTGAGAGTTAAATCAAGGCTAAAATAGTCATGATATTACTATGCTAGTGGTAGGAAAAACTAGATGCAGAAACCTACTATATGCTGCTTTCTTGCTGGATACCATATATAGGAGTGGGCAAAAGTAGGATTACAGTTGTGTGTGTGGTAAATAATACAATAATCACTAAGTAATAATGCAAGAAAAAAATTCTGTTTTGCATACTCACAACTTTAACCTACTGTTGCCAACTCTGTGCTAGTGATAGAGATAACCACCACATTTTCATTTATAATGTACTTAGCAGAAATCACTGGGTCCTTTCCTGCTCTCAACAAACTTTTGGGATTTCCTTACCTTATTATGTATGGAGGTCTCATATGCCATCAAAATAAAATAATTCTTCCTATTTCAGGAACTGCGCTGATAAAAGCATCCTCCATTGCAAAACAACCAGCCTTAAACATGAAGTACATAAATTTAGTTAAATGGTGCCATCTGGTGACATAAATCCTGCAGCAAATACATAAAGTCCAAAACCAAAACCGGCAATTTCTGCTCTTCATGGCATCCGATCTAAAGTGTCAAATTTAAACGTAAGAAATACTAGATCCCTCCTGACATGAAAAACACAACTAATCACACTCAGTATATGACAGTCTAACATTGGAAATAACAAGGATTGCTCGGGTCACATTTTATGCTTACCACTCTTGTTTCTCAAGTCTACCCTCAAACTTAAGTCTTTGGAAGAGATTTAAGTCTAATGTGATGCTTTAGCTGACTCCTAGAGGACATTTTAAAAGCATACATATCAAACACATCTTGAACCCCTGTTGCAGTCATATCCATTTCTTCACTTTCTTTCTGACCTCTATGAATCTGTATAATGTCTACACCTCAAATACCACTTCCCTGAGAAAGCCCCTGATTCCACTGCTAAGGTTAAGCCTCTCGCTCATAGCACCCTCTACTTCTCCTCTATCGCATTTATCACAATTGTATATACTATTTATACAATTCTGTTTAATGCCCATGTTCCCAGTGACTATATCAATAAATATCCTTTGGATGGATGGATGGATGGATGGATGGGATGGACAAACACACGGACAGATGGGAAAAAATGTCTTTCTCTATCCTTTCTTCTTACCCAAATCCAATCAGTTACAAGACCCAGCGTAAGTTCACATTTTATATAAAAGCTTCCCTAGAAACACCAATTACAATGATCCCTACTTTTCTGAACTCCTGCAGCATTTTGGTCTAGTCTCCAGAGTTTAGTCCTTAATTATATCCTGTCTTGTACTTGTCTGTATATATGTAAACTAGAGGACCAGTGCAGTGGGGTCCCTTGGCCTTGCCTGTGGGGATAGGGCCAAAACTGGCTCTGCGACATCCCCCGAGGGGTCCCGGATTGCAAGAGGTGGGTCTCGGGTGACACACCCCAGAATCAGGCTCCCTCATCTCTGGTTCTGGGTAGGTCACCTGAGAACCGCAGCTGCCAAGTTACCCCAGCTCTGCAGCTTCTGTGTTGAGCGTCTGCCCCCTTGTGATCAGTGAGCATCACAGCTACCAGTTGGAGTGTCTGCCCCCTTGTGGTCATTGTGTGTCATAGCTACCAGTCTGACAGTCGAACAGTTGGATGGCCGCTTAGGCTTTAATATATAGAAATATTACCTTCCCAATTGGCCTTAACCTCCTTAAGGGTAAGGATTTGGTCTTTAATAACATCCACCTGCACATTCCATGTAAATAGGTAAGCACTTCACAATAACTAGACTATCAGCACTCTTTTTACTTAAAAGGAAATATTGTAAACAAATAAATAGGAACATACCTTGGTATTTAAGAATTTAACATTCACCACTTTGGCCAGTCAAGACTTATTTAAAGGTCCATGACATGTAGTCGTTTATTTGTTTCACGAGAGCACATGCTTCCAGGAGTGAGTGGCAGCAGGCACTTACCTAAGTGAGTCAGCCTCATACAATGTAGCTTTGCTGTTCTCTATTTGCAGGTAGATACTACCATTAGGTATCCAAAGGGTGCGGGGGAGAATCACTTAAATGTTTCAGATACACTATTGTATTTTTAAATTAGATTTCATAATGATATCATTAATTTATGGATTCTTGAAATACTTGAAATATACCCCAGAATTTGATCTTGTTAAAGATTAAATCAGATCTTTATAAAACCCAAGAATGAAGAAATGCCATTGTCATAGTTTCCCAAGCTTATTAATAAGAACACGTGTTCTCAAACTTTAGCATGCCTCAGAATCACGGGAAGGCTTCTTAAAACACTATTTGCTGACCCCCTACTTCCAGAGTTTCTTATTCAGCATGTCTGAGGTAAGGCCCAAATTTGCAACGCTAACCACATTTCCAGGTGCTGCTGGTGCTGCTGCTTCAAGAACCACACTTTGAGAACCTCTGCTTTGAAGGATTAAAGCCGTTATTCCAAATCCACATAACTGTATGGGCCTTCACACTCACTGTCATCTACATGAAATCCTTTCACTTTCTTATGATCAAGTGGCAAAATTATACATTATGATGAATAATTAAAACCAAACTAGCCATGATGTTTTCAAATAGTTGTTATTTTGAAGTAAAAATGTGATGTTAGAATTACTACATTGGGAAAATATGTAGTGGTTTTATTTTATTCTAACTTAAATGCAATACAACTGTTATAGAGATTGATTTTGTAGCACTTGCCACCATTATATTTAAATAACTACCCAAATATCTAATGTCTCTTTCCCCCAACTTGATTGTTCTCACCCCTGAAAGCAAGGACTATCCTTTCCTCTGTAGTTTACTATTGTATCTCTGTGGCCTACCACAATGTCTAATACTAACAGGCCTCTTAAAAAATAACTGTTGACATATGTAAAACTTTAGACAATAAAAATAAAAAAAGTCCAATCTGCATCTGCTTACCTACCAAAAAATAAAAAAGAAATAACTGTTGAGTAAATGAATAAACAAAGTTTACTGACAACCTATTGTTATTTAAGGTGCACATACTGGTGATACAAACGTAAATTAGATATAACTTCAACTCTCAAGCTACTCACAGTCTATTGAGGGGCAGCAATATATTCAGTTTATCAGAAAGCAATGTAATAAGTGCTTTATAAGTAATATGCACAAAATGCTGAGGGACATCATTAAAAGGTTGCTTAAAGCTGCTAGCAAATCGGGACATGGTAGAAGGCTTCCACAAGGAAGTGATAAATCCCAATATGTGGTATATTTAATGTCTCATCCACATTGCTAGTAATCTCAAGTATCCACAGGATTCTATGCTAAGCTTTATGGAACTAGCAAAGTATTCTATTCTAACACAAAATCGAACATGCAAGTCTCCATAGAACAGGATAGCACTTTTCTAAGATGTTTCTACTATTGGGGTTTTAAGAAAAGTATCACTTTACTGTCCAAATATTTCCCCCCAAAAATCCCCTTCAAACACTCTACAGAGAAATTTAAAATTTCAAAGTATCTGGAAGAGAAGTATAAAAAGGATTTTAGCCCTGACCGGTTTGGCTCAGTGGATAGAGCGTCGGCCTGCAGACTGAAGGGTCCCAAGTTCGATTCTAGTCAAGGGCATGTACCTTGGTCGCGGTCATATCCCAGTTGGGGGTGTACAGGAGGCAGCTGATCGATGATTCTCTCTCATCGGTGTTTCTAACTCTCTATCTTTTTCCCTTCCTCTCTGTAAAAGAAATCAATAAAATATATTTTTTTAAAAAGGATTTTAAAAAACATTTCATCTCTCTCCTTCAGCATCTAAATGAAAAATAACCTGAGTGCCTTGAAAATCGAAATGTTTTCGCAATATTAAACAAAAGAAACCTAAATCAATTGGTAAAATATTATGGAATTTCAATTCACTTCTATTCAAATTCTGTAAGGTTTAATGCAATCATCATAGAACTATAATTATCCTTTGGACAAAACTTTTTCCTTAGTTTTACCACAAGATGGCCCCCTAAGCCTAACATCTAAATGTGCAGTTTCTCTAGCACATCTCTGTTTTAGGCATTTTTCTTTTTTATGTATTAATAAACACTAATGACTAACTTTTAAGAGCTTAAAGTGTCTTTTTCCACTGTTTATTATTAGTGAATTGAAAATGAAAAGAAAATACAGAGACTCTAGAAGAGGAAGAAAATTAAACAGTTCATCATTCTCCACGTGTATCATATAGCCAGCTATTTAACATAAGAGCAATGTATCTCACTAGATTTCATTTTCTTCTTTTACTTTATTTTAAAAATTTTCCAGAATAAGCATATATTGCTTTTATAATCAGATAAAATTATACTTTAAAAATAAAAAAAACAATACTTTTGCAATCACCTTCTACCCTATTATCAGAGAATCCATTTATAAAATGTTTTTATGCACTATAATACTATCAAAGTTATAAAAACAGAATTCCATCCTCAAAGATTGATACCATCTAAGACAGAATAGCTTTTGTTGTGTGTTTTAAAGCATATGATGAAGGACCACAAAAGAAAGAGCGAATTTATTTTCAATGTGATGTTTTTCATCTGTAGAGAGGCTTGGTTTCCTGGTCCCATCTAAGTGTTACAGCACATTCTTCAATAACAGTGCTCCCCTTTACTATCCATTTGTGTTGGGTTTTATGCATTATGATTCTCTTCTACTTCTTCAGTTAATTAAGAGTCATGAAAGTTATTATTCTAATGTACTGACTATTTAAGCATTAGAACAATGGGTGAAGCCACTGTTTTCCCTACTTGTAACAAGAACGACAACAAGAGAGTGGGGAAAGGAGTTGGTTCAAACAGAAAGCAGGTTATAGGCCGTAAACAATGCTCTATTTATCAGTGGCATCCCACTTATCCTTTTATAAAGCTTTAATTCCCTTCAGGCTGCGCAGGGCTACAGGGTTTTTCTGCTTTTGTGTTCTTAAAGAGGATACACAGTAAGACCACTCAAACATTCAATAGCAATAAATTTGTAATCAGTGTTTAGCAATCCACACAGAATGAAATAGAAAATTATATTTTGTTGTATAATGTTGCCCCATTTATTATTATTATTTTTGCAGGCTAGTTTATCCCAAAATGAATTTTTAAAAAACCAGCCAAAGCAAATCTATCCATTCAAAGCTGTACACCAGGATTACTTACATAACAGCTTTTTACAGATTATTGTTGTCTCTTATTTTTTAGAGACATTCAAGCTACACTGTAGGCTTTTTGCCAAGATGTTTATCACTCACTCAAAACAATTACAAAATGCAATTCTTTGTCATTAACTTGTCCTTGTATTGCCCAGATAATAAGGTTGCGATACCAAATGGTTACAGTGCCAAAGTATAATAGAACTAGAGGCCAATGCACGAAATTCGTGCAAGAGTAGGTCTTCCTTCCCCCGGCTGCCGGCATCGGCTTCCCTCAGGCTCCCGGGACTTGGGCTTCCCTTGCAGCCCCGGCTTTGTCCGGAAAATCGTCCAGAAGGACGTCTGGTCTAATTAGCATATTACACTTTTATTATTATAGATTATCTAACACATCCAACAGTAATCTTTCTAAATCAAGTTCAAAAACTGTAACTCTCAAAAGACTTAGCTAGTCTTAACTAAACATATCATACAAATCTATTTCAAGATATTGCCATTCACAGTTAATGGCCTTTATTAATGATCAATTAGATGGAACTATTAATTTGTAACTGAGAAATGTGTGGCTTAAAAATGTTCTCAACTACTATTCTCTAATGACAGGATTGATTTAAATTCTGCAAGAGTCCATTTAGAGTTGTTTTTATTTAATTCCAACTAAAATGATTACAGTTATTTGCGTCATTAATTCTTACCAGCCACAAGAGAATATTTTAAAGAACTTGATCCACAGGCCAAATAATCTTACAAAGATTTTTTCTCCTGTTTTTATTCACTAGACTGATTCTCAAATTTTCAAAATATGATAGTCTTTAAGATTATATTCAGAACAAGTTGGAGTTTTTATCTGTAAGTGTACACATATATAATAGAAACACAGATACAATATTTTCAAGATTCTCATAATCCTATTTTTAGATTTTGTTTCAATAACTCCTAGACTTTAAAAAGTAATAATAATGTCGAGGAGACTAAGTTATTACTTTAAAATGTACTTCTTAAGCCCCAGCTAGTTTAGCTCAGTGGATAGAGCATTAGTCTGCAGACTGAAGGGTCCCAGGTTTGATTCCAGTCAAGGGCACATGCCTGTGTTGTGGGCTCCATCTCCAGTGTGGGGCGTGCAGGAGGCAGCCAATCAGTGATACTCTCTCATCATTGATGTTTCTATCTCTTACTCCTTCTCCCTTCCTCTCTGACATCAATAAAAATGTATTTTAAAAAAGATAATGCAGAATTGTAATACATACCTAGCAGAGCTTGAAATAAGCTGCTCCTAAAGATGCCCATCACCTTTTTAACAGCGTTTTTCAGCTGCTGCTCCTCTGGTTTCCTTAATTTTTTGCAGTATTCTTCCAGCAATGATAAAGCTCGGTCAGTATCTGAAAAACATGGTTTAAAAATTCTATCTTTTGGTCTTAGAAAAATAATAAGTTACATTACACAATTCTATAGTTGTATTCCTAATTTCATGATACAGACTAATTTAATAAGATAATCACAAATTGCATAAACCACCACATGAAATTGAGAATTACACTCAACTCCTAATTTTAAGAACCCACTTTTATTTCTATAGTCCTGTCTCCCAAAAGGATCTATAACCATGAAAAAACACAACACAAAGGTCCTGAATGCCATGTGGGCCAGGAGATGTTCACACAGCACATGTGATTCTCTCTTGCCAGAAACTTTATCTCAAAATTGGTAACTTCCTATAAAACAATGCCAAAATTCCTTAGTTCAAGGAATTAAGGAATTCAAGGCCTCCCTCTCATGTATATTTTCAGCTATATTTCTTAGCACACATTCCGCCCTCTTTTATACACACACACAATGCCCAA
>NW_006285247.1:1875757-1893197 GCF_000327345.1 Myotis davidii | reverse complement strand
TCACAAAGATAGGCCACATGTTAGGAGACAAAAAAAAAATCTCTACAAGTTCAAGAAGACTGAAATCATATCAAGCATCTTCTCAGATCACAATGGAATGAAATTAGAAATCAACTACAGTAAAACACACACACACACACTCAAAAACATCCAAACAAATAGAGGCTAAATAACATGTTACTAAACAATGAATAGGTTACCAATGAGATCAACAAAGAAATAAAAAAAACTTTCTGAAAACAAATGAAAATGAACACACAACAACCCAAAGCCTCTGAGACAGCAAAAGCAGTCCTGAGAAGGAAGTTCATAGCACTATAGCCCTACCTCAAAAAACAAGAAAAATTAATAATAAATTATTTAACCCTACAACTTAAAGAATTAGAAAGAGAACAACAAGAAAAACCCAGAGTCAGTAGAAGGAAGGAAATTATAATAAAGATTAGAGCAGAAATAAATGACATAGAGATTTTTTAAAAAAATACCAAAAAAATCAATGAAACCAAGAGCTGGTTCTTTGAAAAAATAAACAAGATTGATGAACCTTTAGTCAGATTCATCAAGAAACAAAGAAAGAGACCCAAATAATTAAAATCAGAAAGGAAAGTGGTAAAGTAACAACTGATACAACAGAAATACAAAGGATTGTAAGAACATACTATTAACAACTATATGCCAACAAGCTGGATAATGTGGAGGAAAAGGGCAAATTCCTAGAAAAGTACATCTTTCAAAACTGAATCAGGAAGGATCAGATAACCTGAATAGGCCAATAACAACTAATTAAATTAAAGCACTAATCAAAAAACTCCCAGCAAACAAAAACCCTGACCCGGATGGCTTCAGAAAAGAGTTTTACCAAATATTCAGAGAAGAACTAAAACCTATTCTCCTCAAAGTATTCCAAAAAATCCAAGAGGAAGGAATACTTCCAACCTCTTTTTATGAGGTCAACATTACCCTAATTCCAAAACCAGATAATGATACTACAAAGAAAGATAATTACAGGCCAATATCCCTGATGAACTTAGATGCTAAAATCCTCAACAAAATATTAGTAAATCACACCCAGCAATACATTAAAAAGATCATACAGTGTGACCAAGTGGGATTTACTCCAGGGATGCAAGGCTGGTACAATATTCACAAATCAATTAACATGATACATCACATAAACATACTGAAAGACAAAAATCAGGTGATTATATCAATAGATGTAGAAAAAGCATTCAACAAAATCCAACACCCATTTTTGATAAAAACTCTCAACAAAATGGGAAGAGAGGGACCACGTATCAACATAATAAAGGCCATATATGACAAACCTATAGCCAACATCATACTCAATGGGCAAAAACTAAAACCATTGCCCCTAAGAACAGGAATAAGACAGGGATGTGTGCTTTCACCACTCTTATTCAACACAGTACTGGAAGTCCTAGCCACAGTGTAAGACAAGAATAAACATAAAAGACATCCCAACTGCCATTATTTGCAGATGACATGATATTGTACAAAGAAAATCCTAAAGACTCTACCAAAAAAATTAGTAGATTTAATAAAAGAATTCGACAATGTACCAGGATACAAAATTAGCACCCAGAAATCCATGGCATTTTTATACACCAATAATGAATTCTCAGAAAGAGAAACTAAACAAACAATCCCATTTACCATGGCAACAAAAACACTAAGATACTTAGGAATAAACTTAAACAAGGAGATAAAAGACTTGTACTTGGAAAACTAGAGAACAATGAAAAAAGGGATAGAAGAAGATATACTCAAGTGAAAGAATATACTGTGTTCACGGACTGGTAGAATCAACATCATTAAAATGTCCGTACTACCCAAAGCAATTTATAGATTCCATGCAATCCCTATCAAATTACCAACAGCATATTTCACAAATCTAGAATAAGTACTCCAAAAATTTATATGGAACCAAAAAAGACCCTGAATTGCAAATCAACAAATGACAAGTGCTGGTGATGATGTAGAGAAAAGGGAACCCTAGTACACCGCTGGTGGGAATGCAGACTAGTGCAGCCATTATGGAAAACAGTATGGGGTTTCCTCAGAAAATTAAATATGGAACTGCCATTTGACCCAGTGATCCCAATTCTAGGAATATATCCTAAGAAACCCAAAACACCAACCATAAAGAAATGTATGCACCCCTATGTTCATAGAAGCACAACTTACAATAGCTAATATCTGGAAACAATCCAAATGCCCATCAGTAGATGAGTGGATAAAAAGGCTGTGGTACATTTACACCATGGAATACTATGCAGCAGTAAAAAAGAAGGATCTCCTACACTTTGAGACAACAAGGAAGCTACCTGGAGAGTATTATATTAAGTGAAATATACCAGTTAGAGAAAGACAAGTATCACATGATCTCACTCATATGTGGAATCTAATTAACAAAATAAATTTTTGAACAAAATAGATCCAGAGACACAGAAGCATGGAACAGACTGTAGGATCTCAGAGGGAAGGGAGGGGTGGAGGGGTGGAAGAGAAGAGGTCAGCCAAAGAACTTTTATGCATATATGCATAACACATGGACACAGACAATAGGGTGCTGAAGGCTTGGGGGAGGGGGTGGGATGTTATAGAAGGGGGTCAATGGGGGAAAATGAGAACATATGTAATACTTTCGACAATAAAGATCTAAAATTTTTTCTAAAAAACACACAAAAAAACCCTAGGAAGTAATGAGTTTAAAATATTGTTTTTACTATAATTTATTTAATGTAAGTTTATATAATTTAATTTTTAAATGGCTGTGCTTGAAAGCAGCTTGAAAATTGGTGGAAAATGTAACAATAGGCTCTTGCAAGCTGATATGAGCCCATTCTAGCATAGCAGGGCATCACTGCCCTTCTAGATTCCCTCCCTATATCATGGATTTCCCTTCTCAATCACTTGTACTAGTCCTCCTCCATCCTCAAGCCTCTAAACTTCTGGAGACTTTCAATTCTTACTCCTTAGGTAACCTATCCAGTATCCTGGCTTTAAATACTGTCAGTAATCTCAAGACTCCCACATTCATATCTATACTAAAGGTCCAGTGCACATAATTTGTGCATGGGTAGGGTCCCTAGCGGCTGCCAGACAGGGTCTTCCTTCATTTCAGGATGGCCCCTGGTGGTCAGCGCACATCATAGCGAGTGATTGAACTCCGGGTCTGCTGAACTCCTGAGGGGACACTGCATATTAGGCTTTTATATATAGAGATAGATAGTTCCGACCTTTCTCCTGAGTTACAGATTCATCTAACTGTATATTCAACATTTCCATTTTGATGTCTAATAGGCATATCAAACTCACCCTGTCAAAACTGAACTTCAGATCTTATTCACCACTCCCAACCTACTTCTCCGGCAATGTTCTCCATCTCCAAGCCTTTCAATTGTTCAAGCCAATATCACTAGAGTCATCATTCATTCTTCTTCTCTAATTCTCTACACCTAATCTATCAGTAAATCTTGTTGGCTCTAACATCAAATTATATGCAGAATCCTATCACTTCTCACCACCTCCAGTGCTACCAGCTAGGTCCAGGCCACTACCTTCTATCCCCTGCATTACTGCAATAACCTCCTACTAGTCTACATGCTGTCACCTTTGCCCTCCTACAGTCATTTCTTTTTCTTTTTTTCCCCTACAGCCATTTCTAAACACAGCAACCAGAAAGATCATAAGTCAGATAACATCACCCCTCAACTTAAACCCTCCAGTGACTCCCCATCTCACTCAGCAAAAGCCCACCTCTCTGATTTCAGTTCTTACACTTCTCCTCTTCCTCAGTCTACTCCAACCATAGTGATCTCTGCTTTTTCTCAATATACCAAGAACTCTCCTACCTGAGAGATATTCTTGCTCTTCTACCTAAACATTCTTCCCTCAAATGTCCATAAAGCTTACTCCTTGACTTCTTTCATATTTCTATTCATATGTCACCTTGTCAAGGAGGCCTTCCTTACTACTCCTATATGACATAGCAAACCTCAAGCTTACTCCCTTGAAAGAAGGGAGAATTTCAATAAGCAGTAATAAGTGGAAAACATCTTGTAATTATTCTTTTTTACCTGAGAAGGTTAGAAATACAAAAATGACTGTGGATACACAGGAAACCCTCTCCAATTTTAATTTTAAAATAAGAGGTATTCAAAGTTGCCTTTGAATCAAAAACAAATATTTGAAACCTTCCGTCGATAATTAAACCATCAGCAGTTTCCCTAAATGACAGTGGCTTAGTGAACTCGCCTTCAACCATTCCTTAACATTAATGTTAGTAATCAACAGTATAATAATTATGCTATGCCTCCCCCAAATACTTAAATGTGTCTTTAGACTCTAATTATCTGATTATCTCTAGTGCCTCAAGCTTTAGTATTTTTTATTCTTAATTTGTTAGTTTCTGAAATTTTACTAAGTATAAGGAAACTTTTTCTCTTTTCTTACAATTACAATTTTTAAGCTCTTTTGTTTACTTCTGTGGCATTTTTGTAGGTATTCACTTATTCTGATCTCTTACTATTGTGAGCAACAATTCTCAAAAATGTATCAACAGCATTCCCATAATCACGGCTGCAAATATAATTTGCTAGGTAAGGGGACATTCACTAATCCATTCAGCACATATTGAGTAACTACTCAGGGAACACACAGTATTGATTTAAGCAGTTCAATGGCCTTTAAACCAACAGAGCTTATTATGCTTCTCATCTCTGCATGAGAAAAATCTGATACTAAAACAAATAGCTAGAATATAAACACACACACACACACACACACACACACACAAACACGGTCAAATATAGTCAACTTAGACAACTTAGGCTTTTGCATGCCAGCATCCAGTGCTGAAATTGTGGCTGCCCTTGTTACCACCTGAGGTTAATTCCATTATGCCCTTTATCTATCTTCACTTAAATTTTTGTTTCTGATTAATGAAAGCTTGAGTTCCCAGGTAATCTAAAACTAGATAGTTGTGCAAAATTGATAAATTAAGCAAAAAAAAATTGTAGATATACAAAATGACAAGGATTCTGTTGTAAAAGTCAAACACCCCTAGCCAGATATTGACAGTTGACAAGTCGAATAAAGTGGAAAGTTCAATAATTATCCAAGTAAGTCAAGACTAAGATTTTATTTGATGTTCAAATAACCAGGTACTCTAAGTGGAGAATTTTTTACATGAATTGCCAATATAATGGCGTCAATTCTCCTATTTTCTTTATTAAAGGAAATCTATCTTCTTACGAGTCCTGAATCTACTGAAAGAAGGAAACTAAATTTGGATTACAGAAGGAAATGGGAGAGGGAATCATTTTTTTAAATAAAATTTTTGCATGAAATATGCAATCCAAAAGATATAATGAATATTACATAATTGAAATTGTAGGTAATCATGTGTCTGTTAATTATGGTTCAACTCTTTTTGGTTTAAAAATAGAATTGCCCAAAGTTATAAATAACTTGGGACAGGTAATTTAAATTTGAAACAGCTAATGGAAATACTGCCAACAAATTAACTTTTAGAAAGAAGAAAAGGATGACACAAAATTATTTGCTACAACGTAAGGAAAATAAGAATTCTAGAACATATATTAGGAAAACTAAGATTGACTTATAGTACAGAAAGGGGTGAACTTAATACACAAATCTTGGAGAGCATTTAGAATAATGAAATTATTTACATAAATTTATGCAACATTTTTTAAAGTTTAGAAGGACCTTTTACATGCATTATCTGATCTGATTCTGACCACTGCGAAGTCATATTATGCCTATTATACATGAAACTGAAATTCATAGTGGCTTGTCCAAGATCACAGAGCTACTAAATAACAGAGCTTAATCTTAAAGCTTTTGATTCCATGTATAGTGTTCTCTCCACAATACCATCCTTAATCCCCCAGAAAGAATTCAGCATATTTCTATAAAAAATAAAAAACTTGACCAATAAGACATAAATTATATCACTGAATTTTAGAATCTACGATTAAATGTTAAATCACTAATTTTCTTATGTGTTTGATATAAAAATGGTATTTGTAACAAAAAAAATAAATTGTCCTACTTTAAAAAGTCTGGTAGATAGAAATACTAGTAATAATTTCTTTCATTCATTAATTAAATATTTATTAACTATCTTACTATGTTTCAGGTATCCGAAACTTGATAGCAAACAGGCAGGCAATATTCCACCCTCTCAGAGATTTTGGTCTGAGAGTAAAGAAATTAAATAAAAAATATCAGCAAAGTAAAACATTAAAATAGAGTGCAATAGTGCTATGTTGAGGTACCAGGTGCCATGGGAGCAGGGAAGTAAGTTGATGCCATATAAACCATGTTGAGTTTGGCCTTATATCCAAGGAGGAGTAAAAAGCCATGGAATATTTTTTTTAATATATTTTATTGATTTTTTACAGAGAGAAAGGGAGAGAAATAGATAGTTAGAAACATCAATGAGAGAGAAACATCGATCAGCTGCCTCCTGCACACCTCCTACTGGGGATGTGCCCGCAACCAAGGTGCATGCCCTTGACAGGAATCGAACCTGGAACCTTTCAATCCGCAGGCCGATGCTCTATCCACTGAGCCAAACCAGCTAGGGCACCATGGGAGATTTTTAAATGAAGAGAAGCATGACCATTTTTTAAAAGTTTTAGAAATATCACTTTTAAAAATATATTTTTATTGATTTCAGAGAGGAAAGGAAAGTGAGAGAAAGATAGAAACATCAATGATGCCCAGGTGGCATCTCTCTCTCCCTCTCCCTTTCTCTCTGAAATCAATAGAAAAGTATTTTTAAAAAAGAGAGAGGAGAGAGAGAGAGAGAGAGAGCGCGAGAGAGAGCGAAACATCAATGATGACAGAGAATCATCTATCAGCTGCCTCCTGCACGCTACTGGGGATCAAACCCATAACCTGGGCATATGTACTGACTAGGAATTGAACATGACCTCCTGGTTCATAGGTTGATGCTAAACCATTGAGCCACAACCACAATGGCTGGGCTAGAAATATTACTTTAGCTACAGTGTGATATATAGCAACTGAAACAAGTAAGAGCCCTGACTGGTTTGGCTCAGGGAATAGAGCATTGCCCTGTGGACTCAAGGGTCCCAGGTTTGATTCCAGCCAAGAGCATGTAACCTTGGTTGCGGGCACATCCCTGGTGGGAGGTGTGCAGGGAGGCAGTTGATCGATGTTTCTAACTCTCTATCCCTCTCCCTTCCTTTCTGTAAAAAATTCAATAAAATATATTTTTAAAAAAATAAACAAGAACAATTAAGTTTTTCTTTCTTACCATTTTAAGTGAATATATGCAAAACTGAACACAATTTTGATATTTATATGACATTGTAACTAGCAAATAAAAATATTTTAATAGCAAGTACTTATATATGCTGAATTCTTATTATTGATGTTATTTTTGTTATTTTATAAATTGAGGGTATTTGAAAATAATAAAATGATGAATACCAATAGGAAAGTTACTCTTGTACCTGGTCTTTAGAAAAGAAGCTTTTTCGTGTTAAAAGGTGATACAGTTCAAGGTGATACACCAAAGGTATCATTTTACTACTAATAAGCTTAGCTAGCATCTGATGAGCAATTCTAAGCACTCTGCATAGATCACCTGATTCAATTTTTACAAGAACCCTAGGAAATACTATTTTGCAAATGAGAAAACAAGCTGAGAGAAGTAACTTGCCCAAGACTACACAATCATTAAGTGTTGGATCCAGGATTCAAACCCAGGTCTAGCTGTCACTAAAGCCTATTCTTTTAAGTATTATGCCACACTGGGAAAGAACCAGAGTTTTCTTTTTTCTTTAATTGTCCTTAGCAATTATACTTTACTGCCTCGTTGGACCCCCCAAAAGAATTTTCAATATACTTCAATAAACAACTGTTGATCAGGGTATTTCCCCTCTTGAAATAAAAAGATCTATCTATATAAAAGCCTAAGTAACTGTCTGACCATTCGACTGGCTGGTACCTATGATGTGCACTGACCAGCAGGGGGCAGACACTCAATGCAGGAGCTGCCAGGTTACGCACCTGGAACCAGAGAGGAGGAAGCCTGATTCCAGGGTGCGTCACCCGAGAACCGCCCTCTCGCAATCTGGGACCCCTCAGGAGATGTCAGGGAGCCACTTTCAGCCCAATCCCTGCAGGCCAGGCAGAGGGACCCCACTAGTGCACGAATCTGTGCACTGGGCCTCTAGTATTAGTATAAATGATGTATTTATATTACTGCATTTCAGATAAACTATGTTTTCAGATTTTCTATAAAAATGTTGGAGAGAACAATGGGAAAAGTTCAAAATTAAGTAGCAATAAATAGAAAGGAACACGAGAGCAAATTATGTCTTTAACTGAATATTGAAATGTACGTACTAGAAAAATGAAAAAAAAATACAGATAAATCTTTTTAAAAATGGTATAATTTAAATTGTGGGAAAATGTCTGGCCAGGCTTAAAGCAGATCTAAGCCTTGCACTTGCTCTGTAAATATTGGATGGCTTACAAATTACTTTAGTATATAAAAAAAGAAAAAAATGCTCAAAGGAAATGTCATCATAATGTATGAAAAAGCACAGGATATGTAAGCAGAATTGTCCTTGTCATATCTGCATGGACTTTTATGACTCTGAACACAACTAACCTTCTTGAACCAGTTTTGTTTGTTTTTTAAGTATTCTGATGACAAGGATTTGTGTAGAGCTTTCCTACAGTATTCTTATTTGATAGACACAATAATCTCAAGAGGTGACTATTAAGAGGGTAGTAAGTTACTGACCATCCTAATAACACTGAACTTGAAGCTCAATCTGTTCATTTTTTTTTAGATAAGACAGCCAGCTGATGTAGACTGGATTCCATCGCCCGGCTCTCCATTGCACCATGATGCCATTCACCTGTTCAAAGAACACCATACCCATCAAGTGAAAACTGTTGGTCCTATCACTAACTGCAAAAGTGAAGCTCATACATATTATCTTCTTTGAACTGAAAATATATAGTGAGAGAAAATAGTATTAACCCTTTCAGAAAATGAAACTGAAGTTCAGAAAGACATGATTTTCACAAGGTCACCTGGTGGCATCATCATAAGAAGGCACATAAACCTGACTGCACATGTAGGAGACTGGCACTTTGAGAAAATCATTTTTTTCTCTCCCTAAATTTTCCCATTTTTCTTTCTTCGTATTCAAATTAGTAACTGGACGTTAGTGCCTCGGGGAGGTATGTGCTAGGACAGAAAACAGAGGGATTTTTAAGTTATCCTACTTCTGCTTTCCTAAAACCTAAGCCCTCAAAATAAAAACAGAGTTCATTACAGAGATAAAAGAGATTCTCAGGTACATACAGAGAGAGAGAGAGAGAGAGAGAGACAATATCCCCAATCTAGACAAAGATTTTTGCAGCTGAAGGAAAGAGAGAGAAGTCTTTGGATCCCAAGGGAGCACCACTGTCTGTTTCCTGGCACCACTGTCTGGAAGGCAGGAAGACCCCAGAGAGGAATGGCATCATGATGCATCTAAGTAAACAGAAACAAAGGAATTCTAGGGGGAAATCCATGTCTTGGAAGTAGCAAATCTCTAAACTATCTAGGCACAACTCATGTCTCAGAGGTAAGCTATTATATACAGACTAGAGGCCCAATGCATGAAAATTCGTGCAAGAGTAGGCCTTCCTTCCCCCGGTTGCTGGCACCAGCTTCCCTCCGGGACCTGGGGCCCAGGCTTCCCTCCTTCAGCTGCCACAGGCACCCGGGACTGGGCTGGCTTCCCTCTGGCCCTGGCTTCATCAGGAAGGATGTCCAGAATGACATCCATCTAATTAGCATATTACCCTTTTATTATTATAGATTATCAGTGACCAGAGTATACTCCCATTCCAGGAACTCTACCATAACCCAGGGAAGTAGAGAAAACCTTACACAGAATGGAGTTATTTTTCCACCACTCAGTGACTAAGGATCAGAAATAAAGTTGAATTATAGAAGATGAATGGATATTCCTTACATTCCTACATTTACAGACTGAGAATCTATAATGATTGTATGATCTTGTCTCTTCTAAAAGACATGTCTTCTGACTACTAGTCTAGGGTTTTTTCCTCATTATCTCTGATGATGATGATGATGATGATGATGACGATGACGATGACAACGAGGACAGAGGTCATAGTGATATAGTTCAAGGCAAAGAAAATAAATAATGATCTGAAACAGTATTTTACCATCCCTCACATTGTTTGGTAACCTTCTACTTGTCTTGTATGTCTCATCCTAAATGTCATATCTCCCATAAAGAACTCCCTGATTCCCCTAGATGTGGCTGGGCGCTTCTCCTTTGTTTCCATGACAGTGTGTTAATGTCAACCACACAACATTGAAATTGTCTGTTTCCACATCTGCCTTCCTAATATGTTTTAAGCATCATAAAGGCAGAGACCATCTTATTTCTCACAGTGCTTGGTACATAGTAGGCACTAAATAAATATTTGTTGAGTGAATAAGTTATTGAATAAATAAATGGAAGTAAAGTCATTCCTTAAATACATATATAACTTTACCTTTTAAAAATGTATATTTTATTACCTCTAAGGAACTTTAAATAAACAGAATCTAACAGGTTTATTCCACATCTTATCACACTTTCAACAATAAAGATGTCACAGCTCTCCAAAATGATAGGCCGCCTATAGAGTTAAGGCTTCAGTGGCTAGCAAGATGGTGTCATCAGAAGAAATGGGCTACATAACCTTACCCGTAATCTTTGAAAGTTTTAGCACAGTAATTCATTTTTACAGGGCTTTCTACTTTGTAATATCATTCCTCTTGGTCTTAAATTTTTAAAAAATGGGGTCAAGAGAATTGTTTCATAATGGAGGTGATTTGGCCATAATTCTTGAAATAGCTTTGAGAAACTTACTAAAAAATGAAATTATGCAGAAAGCTTACTAGTTGGAATTCAGAATGACTGACTGGACAGAAGAAACTGGGTAAAACTCATGACCCTTTGCTGACAAAGCAACCTACATTAAGGATACAAAGCCCTCATGGCTTGACTGCTACAAATTCCTGAGCAGGAAGTACCGCTGGGGAACAGGTCCTCCTCCCCCAGTAAGAAGAAGATTTTATACGTCTCAGCCTTATACTAAAAATATTTTAAAATCACTAACAAGGTTAAACAGTAAATGTTAAGAGATAAGAGTATATAAGGAGAGTATATAATTAAGAAAGAAGAGCGAGTATTCTTGTAGTTTAGTAAATATATTGTTATAGGAGGAATTGATTAATTGAATGATTGGCAAAGGCATAGAATGTCTTATGTGAATGTTTTAAAAATCCAATATTTTGTGCTCATCTCCTCACTGACTAGACTCTCCTATCCAAAGGAAAAACCATTTTTGGTATCAAAATATCATTTGCACACTTTACCAAAACATAATAACTATAAAATAAATCAAATTAACATTCTAGTGCCATGCCTATTGTTTGCTCCATAACATACTCCTAATCAGTAGCTGAATACAGAAGTATTCTTCTGTGTCTCTCTCCAGATACTCTCTCTGTGTGCCTTCTGAATTAATGAGTATTTTCCAACATCAAGGGTCTTACAGCTTTATGATTTGCAGTAACCTTTTCAACCAAGGTCAAGATGACCTTTTGAGAGATTTTTAAAGATAAAAATTCTTTAATAAGAATTATCTATCCCTAACTGGTTTGGCTCAGTGGATAGAGCATCAGCCTGCGGACTGAAGGGTCCCAGGTTTGATTCCAGTTAGGGGCACGTGCAGGAGGCAGCCAATCAATGATTCTCTCTCATCATTGATGTTTCTATCTCTCTTCCCCTCTCCCTTCCTCTCTGAAATCAATAAAGATATATATATATAAAATATATATATGTTATATATATGTGTGTGTGTGTGTGTGTATATATGTATTTTAATTATCTATTTTACTGTGACTTACAGAAATTCAAAAAGTTTGAAAACTATCTTTTTTTCATCCCTCTCTGGAAAGACTTAGTACATAACTATTTTTTATTGGCTGGGAGGGAAAAAACTATGAAGTTTTGTGAAAAGGAAAAGCATCTGGATATAAAACTGATATAACAAACATGAAAGTTTAAACACAAATTTGCAAAAAGGGGAGTCAATAAATTCAGGTACATATTTTCCCCTTTAAAGATCTGGAAAAAAAAGTTATTTTAAGAAGTTCAGAAAAACTAGATATAGAAAGGGACGATACCCAGATAATGAAAGGCAAATATAAATTAGTAAGATACTACAAAAAAGAAATTAAGCCACAAAGAGCAGGAAACAGATAATGAATAAAGAAAACTTTAAATGAGGAAGAAATAAACAGAAGAGTTCTAAGGGGTCCCTTCCCCAGGTAGAGGAAGAAAAAAGAAGAAAAATAGAAGTGGCAGGAAAGACTGTGAACCCAGAAACAACAATCTCAATTTCAAAGACGCCCATGAGATATATGACATCATCTCTTTGAATTCTAGTTACACATATTTGTTAAATACTTGTTTTACTCATATTTCAGCTTTCTTTAAAAAAACAATGTCAATGAATTGTGAAAATTATAGTATTTAACTTTCAGTACTTGGTGAAAATAAATTTATACGTACTCCATTATATAACTGAGAATAGTTGCAAAAAAAATACTTCAAAGGAAATAAAGTGTCAGAAAAATGAAAAATGTTAGGTAACTTTTTTACCAATTTAAAAGAAGTTCAGAAGATAATAGGATAATATTTTTAAAACACAGAAAGGAAATGAGCATCAACCTCCAGATATTAAAAGCATAGTTTTCTCTCACATAGTTAATAAAAAGAGACTAAAAATTGTTCAAAAAAGAAACTGCAATGTACTAAAAAAATTCTGGTGAAGCATATTTTATCATTAAAATAGCAACTTTCCACTGAAAACATTGGTAAGGACACAATTATCATTAACTTTTATTTCTTATATTAATCCATCTTGAAAATAGATTGAAGTTTCATTGAAATAGCACTTTATCATGATCATATCAGATAATGCTACTATAACTGATCTTGGATTAGCCCTGAATTTTCACAAATTAAAATAGGTCAAAGTGTGCTACAGGTTTAGTTGGGAACAAATCAAGTTATTACTGTAGAAAAGAGAATCCTGAATGAAAAGCAACTCTCAGAGAATAAAATCTTTAATAAAGAAATGAAAGGTTGAAAAAACTTAGATTTATAAAAATATGAAGAGAGTAGGGTGGTAGAGGTAGAAAGTAATGTCATAAAGCAAAAAAAGCAGTGAATACAGGGATTGGAGGTACACCAATTTTAGCTTATCTAAGAACAGTCAAGAATAGTGCCTAAAAATGGACTCAGATGTCACACACCCATTCCCACTTCCCAATCATAGAATCTCCTCTCTACTTTTACAATAACATAAAATAGACACCAAATGAGAGTTTCTTATTTTAATAAGAATATATTAAATAATGAGTAAACACTTGGCTCAATGAAGATAGTTATTGCTAAAATTATATGAATCTAGCTCCCCTGTCATATCCATCAGATGTAACAATGAAAAAAATAGGTTCAAGATGACAGAGGACAGTACTCCCCACAGAATAAAAATTCAGGTTATATTTTAAAAATATTTGTTTTACTCATATTTTAGAAACTGTACAAAAGTAAGGTTAGCCAATTAAAAAATATAATGCACATGTCATAATTTGTTGGCTAGTTGTTTATAAGATTAAAAAATATAACTGAATACTAATAGTTTTAAAAGATTAAAAATAAGATAAATTTTTCTAACTAGATCAGTTCACAAAGTAAATTACATAATGCATACACTTTAGTATAACCCAAATATATACAGTTTTTGCTAACTAGAACTTGATTCCTTAAAATCTGATCCATCACAATCAATCCATTGTTAATGAAGGAAGGGGGAGGGAGGAGAATGAAGGAGAGAAGAAGGAAAGAGGGAGAAAGGAAGAAAGATGGAAAAAAGGAAATAAAATTTAAATTATTTCTCATTAAGTATGACTTTCAATCATGTACAAGCAATTCTTGTAACTTCCTTTAAAGTACAGAACTCTTAAAAGGCTCAGCCCACCGGGTTTAGAAACCTGAAATTCGCCCTGCTAGAACATCAGTTACCGTTCCTTCTCCTTCCCAGTTATCTTTTCTCTCTGGAGAACAGTGAGTGGTCGAAAGAATAAAAACACACTACAAGTTAAATAAGTCAAGCACTTATATCCTTTATTGGCTACATTACTGAAACCATTTTGGTTCCAGATAAGCCAATTGTGTCAGGTACAGACAGGTGTGGCTCCAAAATCTCAGAGACAGTTCACTTCTCTCAGTGATATTATGGGGAAGAGAGGGAGAAGGAAACAATATCACTCTTAAATCCTAGCGTACAAAGGGATGTTTCTAGGTGTTTCAAAGGTTTTATACATCATTGCCCATCTCCACAGATACTGGTTGGGTAAAGCATCACACTGTTTCCTCAGTGCACCTTCCAACTCGACAGGTAGGAGGATGAATCACCGTGCACAGGCAGGTTCACTTTAACCTTCACCCCCAAACTTTAGTTTCCGATGATAGCAACTCACACAACTGGTCAGCATTTAGATCTATTAGCGAGTATAATAGAGTTCAAGGGTGTTCACATCAATTTCGGTTCAAAACCCTTAAGAAAACTTTGTAGTTGATCTGATCTTCCATACCATGTCAAAAAAAATATCTGGTTTCATTACGATCCTTAGCAAGAAAGATAACGCACAGCAAAGCTACGCTGAAATGAATCTCCCAAGGACTGAGCTATAATAAACTATACTTTAAGAATCCACTGATCTTGATCAATTTAAGGGAGGGATAAGAGGTAGGGATTCAGGTATTTGCTTCATTCGGGGAACTTGCCAATCATGCTATTGGATAAGGCAGACATCTCGAAAAGCACAAGTTACCAAACTTGTACTTTAGCACAAAAATAAACCCAAATATGAAATATATTTTTAATCAAAAGATAAATAATAAATCCATAATTTTGTTCAGTGCAAACAACTTTGCTATTTTTTACACTATGTAATTCACTTGATACATACTAAATCTATTGAACTCAAGTGTACACGTTTCTTTTTTAAAGACTGTTTAAAACTAACCTTTAAAATACTAAAGTAGATCCCAAATCTATGCTGATTATGGTGATTTAGACCACCTGATTTATGAAATCGTCGATGTCTGCAATTAAATACTACAGTCCTACTTCATTTCACTTTAGCAAAATAAGATTACTGAATGATGTGCCACAGAAAAGATGTTATTGTAATCAATATTTGCCCAAGCCAAATCTTACTTTCAAATGGAATACAATTTAAATTAAAACTACCAGAACCAAGAAATATATATTGCATAGGAAGCTTCAATGCCCACCTTTCTTCTTGACTGGCATTCTTGGTCTTTCCACTGCCACAGGATTCAAGCTCTCTTTTCAGGTCCCAACTTTATCCAACTGGATTGAGGCCAAGAGTCAGGTAACTGTTGCAAACCACTTCACCTACTTGGTTTTGAAGTCCAGGCTGTCTTCTCTTTCGGATAAAGAAAAAATAATGTATTTTTTCCACAATTAAACTTTTGAAACTGCCCACAGAGTTTAGAGAAATATAACTTCAGTTTTTATAAAATAGTATTGGTTGTTGTTGTTTTTTTTAAAAAAAAAAAAGCTGAGAAAATTATTGTAAGCATAAAAAACGTTATTAAAACTCCTCTTCGGGCAGCAACATTTTTGGAGTTAAATGACTAACTCAATTAAGGCACAAACCAAATTTACCAAGCAGTTTCACTGCTCAATACATGATCGTTTTCAAAGATGATCTGGTTGATGATAAAGATCTCTCCGTTAGAGAAAAATTAAAATACCCTCCACCCTCCCTCCTACCCCCCGCCCCCCAAAATACTTTTGAAAACCTCTTTGACTCTGATCTCTAAAAAGGTGGGTGCGTTTGAACAGTTTTTCCGGAGCAGAACACAGACTGAAAGGCCCCTTTCCGTTCCCTGGACCACAAGTTCCAGGTCTCACCCCTCAGTAAGGCAGGATCCAGCTTGCTGTCACTTTCATTTTTTCCCTTCTGTCCTCTCCGCGCCCCTCGGGCTTGATCCTTAATGCCCCCTCTGATTCTGATCCTCCCATGTATTAACCGAGAGGATTGAAAAGCAGGAAAGCAATCCCCTGGCACGGAGGCGTCACAGTGACAGTGCTACTCGGGGGGCACTTGATGCAGGATGAGTTGGCGAAGCAGGTCTCTTCACCCTGGAGTCATTCATTCACATCGTGCCATCTCTTCGCGTCCAGGCAGCTGCCTGCCCAGCGAGGAAAAGCGCCGGGACCGGTCCAGAGCCGCCAACCCTTCCCGCGAAGGTGTTTTCGAGACGCTGTAGTATTAGGCATGTGAGCACCAGCTGTGCACAGGGGTGGCGATTTCCTAAAGGAGAGAGAGTTCGGCCGCTTGGCTTCCACCGCCACCCTGCCTCTCAATCTCTCTCCAAACGACCCACCTTCCTTTTGCAGAAAAGACGGGCAATCTCTGCCACCGCGGGCCACCCCTGCCCACACCCCGTCCTGATAGAGAAGAAGAGCTCAGAGATGTCCTGCACCCTCCGCGCGATGAAGGGTTTCCTCAGGCGGGAGGAACAGCAGCACTAGAAATTATATAACTCTCGAATTTGGCTCCTCTAAGACATGGAGCCTGGAGGGTCGGGGGTTGCTGGTCTGGGAGACACTGCTGGGCACAGAACGTGCAGCAAAAGGGCGCCAGGCCTCCTCGCTGCGCCCCTCGCCCCCGCCCCGAAACACTGGCTGGCCAGGGGGTCTTCTCGGGAAGTGGGGAGCAACTGCCTCCCCGGTCCCTTTCTGCGCGGAGTGAGAGGATGGAATATGAGGGCACTAGAGACGGGGAAGAGGAGCCAGACCGCGGCGAGGGGAGGAGGCCGGTCGGAGATGCCCTGGCGGCCGGTGCGGGGCTCAGGGGAGGAAGAACCCGAGAAGCGGGAGCCTTAATACACGGTCCAGGCCAGAGGGGCGAGCTCCTTCCAGGAATGAGAGGGGCGGGCAGCTCGCCCTGGCTGCGGTGCCCAGAAGAGAGGAAAACGCGCAGCTACATCCCCGAGTTCGCCACGCCCCACGCTCCCCTCCAGGTGGGAGAGGGAGCGCGGCTGACGAATAGCCGCGCTGGGGAATGCGGGCCTGGCAGGAGGGGCGGGCCTACGGGCGGCCGGGCCTCCTCGGAGCCAATGAGCAGCCGTCATTTCGGGACGCCGCGCCCAATCACCGCCAGGATGGAGGGCGCGGCTTTTGACTGGGTCGGGGCGGGCCGGGACCGCCAGAGAGAGGCGTGAGG
>NW_006285247.1:1870513-1875651 GCF_000327345.1 Myotis davidii | reverse complement strand
GGGCGTGAGGCGGGGGCTGCCCCGCGAGGGAAAGGTGTGGTGCCGGTGGGAGCTGGGGAAATGCCCAAGGTAGGCGGAGACACGGGGTGGTTGAGACCATGGTTTCTGCAGCCTCACTGTGTTAGCGGGCCCTTCTGAAATGATGCAAGTACAAAGGGTTTGAAAATCTGAAGAACAGCTCCCAAGGGCAAGGGTCTTTGAGTGACGTTCCAGTTGCCCTGAAAAGAGGCGGAGAGAAAGTAGACCTCAAGTCTAGTCTTGACGGCTTGCCGCTTGTTTTCTCTTGCCCCTGAGCCTTTGCGCGGGCCTCGCCTTCAACTTGGAATAACTCCCAGCACCTCTTCCTCCCACCCCAGCCCCTGCCAAGTCCTCCTCTTGCAGCTGTATTCTTTGATCGATTTTGTTATAGGCAGCGGCACTGGGTGTTAGACCCACGGGGTCGGGTCAAACCAAAACCAGGGTGCAACAACCTCGGGACTTGGGTTCTGGCTAGGAAAGAATCCAGGGCAAGACCCAAACTGTAAGAACATGTATTTGGCAAATCACAGAGGTAGGGGAAGCAATTCCTGGGAGAAATGGGCTTAGGAAACAAGTTATGGAGGGAAAGGAAGGGCCCTTGCAGCGTGGGCGTGAGGAAGCTGAAGGGAAGGGAAAGGCTCCGCAGCTCCTGCAGGGAGAGCAGCCGGGTCCTTCCCGAGGGTTTGAAGGGTGGAGAGTTGAGGGGCGGTCCGGTCCCGGGAGAAGATCTCAATAGGAGAGTCAGCGGCATTCCCGGTGTGTCCTCTCGGGGTTGTGGACTCCACTGATCCGTTGGTGGCACCAGGATAGGGGGTCATTCTATGCAGCTGGTCCCATCAGCCTGGGCTGGTTTTGTAGCTGATCTGGGCCTGGAGCTGAAATACAACAAGCATAGATGTTATCTATAGGGAGGAAAGGTCAGGGGTCCAAACCATGTAACCAACATGCTAGGCCGCTATGGTCCGCAAACTGTGGCTCGCGAGCCACATGGTGGCTCTTTGGCCCCTTGAGTGTGGCTCTTCCTAAGCCTTAGGAGTACCCTAATTAAGTTAATAACAATGTACCTACCTATATAGTTTAAAAAATTGGGCTCTCAAATATCAATCCTTGTACTGTTGATATTTGGCTCTGTTGACTAATGAATTTGCTGACCACTGTGCCAGGGGAAGAAAAGGCACCCTGGGCGAGGTCCCACCCTACAGTTGATTGTCCCTTGCTACCACCTAAGGCTTTCCACCCTAGTGACCTTCAGTACCTGGCCCATCATCCTTGCTCTGCTCATGTTTGTCTAACCACCTACCACAATTTTAGAGAGAGATTGGGGGTGAGAGAGAGAGAGAAACGTGGATTTGTTCCACTTATTTATGCATTCATTGGTTGATTTTTGTATGTGCCCTGACCAGGATTGAACCATAACCTTGGCTATGGGACCACACTCTAACCAACGGAGCTACCCTACTGGGGCTCAGTATTTGTTTAAATGTCACTTAGTATGGAAAACCTTCTCTACACTTTCCAAGCTAGGTTAAATTTGGCTTTCTTATGTTTTTTGTTTTGTTTTGTCTTTATGACACACTGGAGCAGTGGTTCTCAACCTTCTGGCCCTTTAATACAGTTCCTCATGTTGTGACCCAACCATAAAATTATTTTCATTGCTACTTCATAACTGTAATGTTGCTACTGTTATGAATCGAAATGTAAATATCTGATATGCAGGATGGTCTTAGGCGACCCCTGTGAAAGGGCCATTCGACCGCCAAAGATTACGACCCACAGGTTGAGAACCGCTGCACTAGAGGCCAGGTGCATGAAATTTGTGCAGGGGGTGGGGTGGAGGGGAGCCCCCTCAGCCCGGCCTGCACCCTCTTGCAGTCTGGGAGCCCTTGGGGAATATCCAACTGACACGGAGTGGGCCTAAGTTGGACATCCTTAGGGCGGCCTCGGAGGTGAGAGAGGCTCCTGCCACCACTGCTGCGCTCGCCAGCCATGAGCCCGGCTTCTGGCTGAGCGGCATTCTCCCTGTGGGAGCGCACTGACCACCAGAAGGCAGCTCCTGAGTTGAGCATCTGCCCGCTGGTGATCAGTGTGTGTCATAGCAACCTGTCGTTCTGTCCTTTGGTCAATTTGCATATTAGCCTTTTATTACGTAGGATTCATTCTGTTTAAATTACCTGCCTGTTTGTCCTGACCTCCCTCTGGGTTGTGGATTCCTGAGGACATGACTACATCTTGATTATCTCAGGGGCTATCAAATGAGGAATGAATGTGGTATAAAACTGAAGGTCAGGTGACATACTATAATAAAAGCACTAAATAACCATAAAATACTTTGCAAACTATAAACCTTTATAAATTCACACTTTCTAGTAATATTAAGAGGCCTTGGACTAATTTTGATATAAAATGTTGGTTATAGCAAAATCGTTACGTTTCAGTACTGGTTAAAAGTCTATCAGAAAGTTACCCATCTATTTTTGCTTTGATAACAGTGCCTTCCAAAGACTAGGCAGGCACTCAAATATTTGCTGAACTGTTTGAGTATTTTAGGATTATAATCCTGGGTGTCTGTGTTCCCTACATACTAAGAATGTAGACAAGGTAGAAGGATGATACATGTCATTGCCTGAAAGTTTTCTTTGTGGGGAGTAAGGAATTTCAGTGAGTTAGATGATAGCAAAACATAAATTTATCCAAGGTTCCTGATTATCATGTTACTGACATCTGCCTTCCTAGAACATTATAGACCTCCCTCAGATATTACTATCTCTTCTCTTCCATTCCCCATTTAGATGTCAGAGGGAGGCAAAAGATTAAGTCTACTCCCTGAGAAATTGTAATTTGTAATTTTTTCCTTGTCCTCCCCAGATATTTTAAAAAAGAAAATAGGACTACCTGAGTACAGTCTGTAATGATGCAGGGAAGGAAACTGGCCCATTATCATTATGTAGTACCATACACCAAAGGTCAAAGGAGCCCATATCTTCAGGATGCTGATACCGGAGATGAATTGGCCTGGCCTTTCATTAGTTAGGCTTAGTACTGCTGCATATCACTTATTCAGTAAGTGAATATTACAGTGATGTTCAACATGTGTCCATCGACTACCAACATAAAAAGAATAACTGGGCCCTAGCTGGTTTGGCCCATGGACTGAAAGGTCCCAGGTTCAATTCTGGTCAAGGGCATGCACCTCAGTTTCAGGCTCCATCCCCAGCCCTGGTTGGGGCGTGTGTGGGAGGCAACCAATCGATGTGTCTCTTACATCAGTGTTTCTCTGTGTCTCTCCCCCTCCCTTCCACTCTCTCTAAAAGTCAATGGAAGAATATCCTCAGGTGAGGATTAACTACAACAGAAAAGAATCGCTGGTGCTACTAAAATGAAGATTTCTAGGTTTCACTCTACTCCCACTGAACCCACGTATCTCAGGAATCTCCAAAGACTGCGTTTGGAATAAATTTCCAATGTGATTCTTGTGTACACTAAATGTTGAGAATCACTGACAATTTATTAAGTATCTTCTGTGTTATTATACTCAATCCACTCTAATTCTCTTGCCCTGTACTCCTGAAATATGAGATTTAGTCTGTGCCCTTGACTAAGTTTAATGTTGCTAACGTGGAGGTTGGTATAAATTGTGAAGGGCCATGGACTTTTAATATCTATTCATTGGCTAACCTGGAGTCTCATAATGCTTGTGTGACAAAAAGACTTAATAAATGTTTTTATTTAAAATTTTCATGGAGATCTGAGAGTCATACCCAGAACACAACATTCAGAAAGGAACCTTTCTGAGGATCTAGTTCTTTGTTTTATTTTGTTTTCCCACTCGTTTCTGTTAAGATGCTATTGGCCAAATCCTCGCGGTCCCTTGACATTGACAGCCATCTCTTCGTACATCACACTTGGGACACAGGAACCTTCCAGCCTAGAGCCCAGTGCCATGGGTCCTGGCTCACTGTGTGCCACACAGCAGTTTCCAGTCAAGTCCCTGCTTCGCCCTGGGTACTACTAAGAAGCCGGACATGTTACTTATATCATCTGGAGCCGTGATCCACTGTCTCTTCCTAGCCTGGAACACTGCCCCTCTTTCTGGAGTTCTCTCTCACTGTTCTCCAAGGCAATCCCTGCTCTCTCCCATCTCTCCAGGAAACTCAACATAAGCTCCAAAACGAGCGCAGGCTTTCAATCTCTTTCATAGGATAGAGATTGTTGTCAAGAAGTAGCTACTGTTTTCTTCCAGCTCTGATAAAGCTAGAGCAAGGAGAACTGCAAAGGGCCTGGCTACCTTTGGGAAAACTATAGAACAAAAATATTTCAGTAAGTTATCCTTCTGTAGTATGTCCTGAAGCAAGTCAACCTTTCTCAACCTTATTTTTCTCATCTGTAAAATTGGAGATGATTATTGTCCTAACAATTTTTCAAAATTATTGTGTGAATCAAAAAAGCCACTGTCTAGCAGAGAGTCAGAGTTCACTAAATGTTGATCGAATCATTAACGAAGTAGGTAAAAGCAGATGATAATACTTGACACATGACTAGAGTCTAAATGTTTTTTAATCGGGATCTGTTGAATTTATAAGGTTTAATATTAATATCATTAGCTATTATGGTTCTCCAATTTTGTGTTTTCCAGGACATCAAGATGGCAACATACACACGTGGTCAGCTCAGCCCCTCTCTAGGAGATAAAGAACTCGGACCGATGGTCATTGAAATCATAGAAAAAAAAATTGAGTATCTTAGAAAAGAAAAGTAAGAGACACACGCAGACTGAAAATCAATTACTTTTTTCTGCAGATCTGTATTTCTGTTGTTTCTGAATATCTAAGATTCTCTTTATTGAGTTGGTTATAAAGAAAGCTTATTTTTTTTAAAAAATGGAGAAAAACATGGGTAGATGAAAATAGTGGTCTGTTAGAATACTGGAACTGTGGATAATTACTTTTGCTTCTTAAAAAATGGCCAGAATTGTTATTGAAATGTTATTTGTGCAATAAACATTTAAAAATTAAAAGTAAAACCAGTTTGGCTTAGTGGATAAAGAGTTGGCATGCGGACTCAAGGGTCCCAGGTTCGATTCTAGTCCAAAGGCATGTACTTGGTTGCGGGCACATCCCTAG
>NW_006285247.1:1865891-1870491 GCF_000327345.1 Myotis davidii | reverse complement strand
TAAAAAACTTTTTTTTAAAAAAACTTTTTTTTTAAGTAATTAGGAGAATACCATTTGGAAGCTACTTATATTTCATTGATGATCAGTTGTAATTAAATTCAGTTTACCTTAACCACAGTGCTGAGTTCAACAAACAGGAATACAGATTCTATGATGTACATATAGTTTCACATGACCATTTTGACTTTTAGATTTTTAGAGCTCCAAAATAAAATCAAAGATGTTGACCATATACCTTATACATTTCTGGATTGGGGTATGGGTCAGAATAAGTAAAACTAGATCTAGCAAATCTCTTTGGATGAAGTTTTGGAAATCCTGGACAAATTACTTTAAATATGTCTGGACTAATTAAAAACTAGTTATTTTCTAGAAGGCCTAACCAAATATAAACAACTTTTTTATTCAAATGACCTTAAGAGCAGTATTCTTGGGTTTACATATAAAATTTGGCTACATTGGAACTTCTTTGTGGCCAAAATGTATTCTCTTTAAAAGAGCTCCATTTTAGAACCACTGTAAATATTCTCAGAAAGAGAATTATATCCTCTGATTAGAATGAAAGTTCCATGAGGAGTAGGATTTTTTTCTTTATTCACTGCCCTATCCTCAGCATGTAGAAAATACGTTTCATATAGTAAGTGTTCAGAAATATTTGATGCTGAGTAAATATGTAATAACAAATGACTACCCGAGAAAAGATATTTCCATTAGGAAAATATGTTAACCTTGATTATTGTTTTTCCATTAGTACTTTAAATCTACGTGGGACACTGCTCGTTGGAACAGCAGCTGGTTTCTCTGGAATATTGGCAAACTTCCTTTTCAGACACTGCTTCAAGGTTAAACATGATGCTTTGAAGACATATGCCTCATTGACTACACTTCCATTTTTGTCTACCTTAGTTACGTATAAGCTCCTTGTTACAGATGCTTTGTATTCAGGTAAATTTAAATTCATTAAAGTATAATGTGTTCCTGTCTCAGTAAAATTACTCATTAACATACACTGTTGCTACTGCTAATAATAATCCCTTACATTTGTGTATTGCTTTACCCCTTACAAAGTACCTTCACATATATTGTCCTATTTCAGGGGGTCCCACAACAGACCTCCTAATCAGACAGGGCAAGTCTTTCTTACAGATCAGCAGCAAAAACAGAGACATGTTCAAATCTAAGAAGCCGCATAATATACTGAGAAAAAAGCAGGCTTTGGCAGATTACACACAATTTCAGATCCTAACTCCTTGAATTTTGTGACACTGGGCAAGTCACTTAATCTGAAACTCAATTGAGTCTTATCTATGAATTAGGACTAATCATACTTACCTCACAGGATTGTGAAAATTAAGATTGTGTATGTTAAATGCCTAACATAGTATCTGGTATATTATGGGCTTCTAATGTTATTTCCTGCCTCCTCCCATTACCTTAAGTTTCATATCTAGTAATTGATGGAACCTCTCACCCCTGTTCATTAGATAGCTGCTTAAATCTCTCTTCCCCAGGGAAACCTTCTCTGATTCCCTCAAGGTTTCTAGATACATTCTCTATACATTTTACCTTCAAAGCATTGTGCACGCTTAAAATTATTTATAAATATTTTTCAAATGTCTTTTTTTCCTGATTGACTAGCCTGAAGGTTAGATATTGAGTCTCTTTTATGCAACACTGTACCCCTAGCACTTAGCATATGCCTGACACCTAGACAATAAAAATGTATTAACCTAGAATCCAGAGGTCTGGTGAGCTAGTTTAATTCTTTAATACAAAGTTGTTTCTGCAGCAACCATATATCTAAGAGGTAACTTTCCTAATGTAAAGTGTAATAAAAGCACTTTGAAGACATGGTGCATTTAGTCAGTCGTATGCCATACACTGAATTTCTAATATTATTCCTACTATTTCACTGTGGTTGAGGACAATGCAGGTAACTACTCTTTGAGGGCACACGACTTTCTTAATGTTTATCCTGAGTTTTAAAGGGAGATCAAATTTACTTTTGTTTTCCAGGTAATATAAGCGTGGAAGAATGTGCTCTGAGAAGTTCACTGGTTGGCATAGTATGCGGTGTTTTATATCCAACTGGTTTGGCTTTTTCTAAAAATGGACGTCTGGCAGTAAAGTAAGTCTGTCTATTCCTTCTCTTCCTTACTTGTTTAAAAAACATATATATATTAGTAAAGTCTCCTTATTCTTTAGCTGCCATGGACACATTTTAATCATTTTAG
Organism: Myotis davidii; assembly: GCF_000327345.1. Lineage (NCBI taxonomy): Eukaryota > Metazoa > Chordata > Mammalia > Chiroptera > Vespertilionidae > Myotis > Myotis davidii. The sequence goes on along the minus strand of NW_006285247.1, from coordinate 1,868,257 downwards.
ATAGCTAACTTTTAACCTTTTTTGCTAGCTACATGGAAGACCTAGAATAGAAATTAACAGTGTAGGAAAAATCAAATTTTTCATAGAATATGCATCCAGAAGTACTTACCTATTTTTCCTTTTTAGGTACCATACTGTTCCACTGCCACCAAAAGGAAGGGTTTTACATCACTGGCTGATGCTTTGTCAAACAGATATAAAAGGAATGCTGATTCCTCTAGCCTTTCAGATAGTCTTTGGAATGTATCAGGGTATACAACATTATGCAATATTTGAGAGTACGTTAGAGAAAACTGTACATGAAGATTAACCAGGTCGTGAATGGATTTTTTTATGGTGAGGACTCAGGTATTGCTGAAGGAGTTCAAAGTAACTCTGGACAATTTGTTTCTGTTCTTCTGCCTAGTGTATAGCAGGTTCTCAATAAATATTCAGAAACTCAATAAATAAATGTAAGTTTTTTCTTTCTTCCTCATTGTATGTGGAAATAGGTTTAGGCTTCAAGTTCTGATCTGTACATTTATATACTGTCATTCATCAAACATTTATTGAGCAACAACTGCCTCTCAGGCACTGTGTTACATGTAATAAGAAATGGTCCTTATCCAGAAGGAACTCACAATTAGAAGATAAATTAAACATATGAACACACAGCATGAGAGAGTTTGAGAGGTCTACACATAATTCTGTGGGCACATTGAGGATGTGGATCGTAACTATTTGGGCAGAAGGGAAAACTATAGAGAAGAAGTGACATTTGACCTACATTTTTAAGAAGTTGAAAGTTCATAAGAAAGCAAAATATAGAAATAGCATACAGCCCATTCCTTCACTCTAAACTCTGATTCAGCTAGCTTCTTATAGTTAACACATTCTTTTCACTGTGCTATTTAAAGAACATATATTGAGTGCCTACTGGCTATGCATTTATACACGCACCAGGGGTACAAAGATTCAGTCCCTACCCTCAACAAGTTTAAAATCTGAAGGAAGAAATCAAAGCATGCATCTTTAAGTCTGCTAGAGCATTCCTGAGCTACACATTTATCTTACTTTAGGAATAAACACTGTCCGATGAAAAGAAAAGATACAGAATGGAACCCCACAGCCCATTTCCCTTGTCTTAACCATATTCATAGTGAGATTAAAGATTTGATCATCTGAAGCTTCAAGCAACCCAAAGCAGAAATGGAAGTCTTAGTAAGGTAATTAGAGCATCATATAACAAAGTAAAATACGTGTACTCTTTTGCTAATGAAAAAACAAAGACTAGCCATCTAGCTTCATATTCTCAGAATAATTTATGATACTTGAAACTCTAAGGAAAGGGCAAGTAATTGGGGGTGGGGCGAAGGAGGCACAGGGGGATTCAAGTCAAATAGATAACTAGATCAATAGTATTCATATTTTAACTCTTAAAAAATTAGTATTTGACTACATGAATACTTTCTCATTGTGAGATACTCAAATGATCCAAAAATATATATACAAGGTGGGGCAAAAGTGGGTTTACAGTTGTGAGTATGCGAACACAGAGAATACTTGTATTATTATTTATTATATATTTATATATATAAATATGTTTATATATTTATATATATAAATATATGTTTATATATTTATAAACATATATTTATATGTTTATAAACCCACCCTGTATATATATTTGCTATATAGAACAAGACTTGAAAAGTCCTCCAGTTCTCCCACTTCATCCTATTTCTACTCTATTCTCAGGGTAACCACTATCAAGTTAGAATGCCTCTTGCAGTTTTCTTTTGTTACATATTTTTAAAATAAATTTTATTATCCATACATATTATACTGAAAATTTTCACTTAACCATATGTCTTGGAGATCCTTCTAACTCATTACACATACCAACACATTCTTTTCAGTGGCAGTACCTTCTTGATGATTCCAGTATTCACATAGGTGATCCTTCCAGCACCCTGGTCTCTCTACCACTTATTCCCATGGTCATACGTTAGACCTGTCTGAAATAATAGTCAGTAGCCACTAGTCAGTATTTGAAGTGTGAATAATCTAAATTGAAATGTGTAAAATACACATCAAATTTTAAAGATTTACTATGTAAAAAAAGATAAAATATCTCATAAATAATTTATTGATTATATGTTGCAAGGTTACTCTGGTTACTCTTAGTAATATTGGGTTAAATAAAATTAATTTTACTTGTTTTTTTTTTAATATATTTTATTGATTTTCCACAGAGAGGAAGGGAGAGAGATAGAGAGTTAGAAACATCGATGAGAGAGAAACATCGATCAGCTGCCTCCTGCACATCTCCTCCTGGGGATATGCCCGCAACCCAGGTACATGCCCTTGACCGGAATCGAACCCGA
>NW_006285247.1:1822852-1845743 GCF_000327345.1 Myotis davidii | reverse complement strand
TATCCACTGAGCCAAACCGGTTTCGGCTACTTGTTTTTTTTAATGGGCCTACTAGGAAATTTCAAATTACATACATAACTCAGATTATATTTTCATTTGTACTATGTTGCTCTAGACCTTGTCATTATCAATAAATTCAAATTCTTCACATTCTTAATTTTAAAATCCAATTTTATCACTAGCTCCTGTCCTTCAAGTTCATTTCATTCTCAGGCCACAACTCCAGCATTATTTCAGCCACACCGGAACCTATTATCCATCAGTCCCACTAACTTTTCACTGTCCCTCATCTCCTCACATCCTTATTGCCCTTCTCCAGTTTCAGCCACATCAATCTTTTTTAAAGTTTGCCAATCTCGAGGTAAAAAGATAAAAACAAAAATGAGTCTAGCGAAAGTTGATATTTAAATAAAGATATTGGCATCTTGGTTTTCTTTTGTGAATTTTCTGTTCATGTCTTTTGACCATTTGAATTGTTGCTCTATAAACTGTTTTATTTCCTCATATGCTTACGTAGTAATCTGGGACTGTGAAAACCGTGTCCTGCATGGCTTGGGTTCGGGACCTGGAGAAGGGCCGCGCACAAATGAAGAGACAAGATAAGAAATCTGAATTTGGAAATTACAGGGGGCCAAGCAGAGAGTCTTTCTCAAGAGGAAAGGCTTCACTGGTGCCCAGGCCCTGCCAGCTTTTTATTCAATTTTAGATACACGTATTGCCCTTATTCAGGCAGGCAGGCAATTCCGGTACATTTATATACAGTAATGGGACAGTACAGTATATAGTACATATCTTCCAGCATGGGACATAAAAGCAAGGTTGACTTATTTATGTTCATCTCCCCTGCCATATGAAAGCAGAAGAGACTTGTATTTCACTCCATGATTTCAATTTGCCTTTTCTACAATAGAAAAAGCTGGGAATTCTTGCCAAAGTGGTTGTAATAGGTCTGAAAGAAGAAATTAAGGAAACCATCTGAGTGAACCACAATGAAGAAAAGCAGCAAGAGGTGTTAAGATACAGCCTGGTTCAAATCCTAGCTTCACTACCAACAAGCTACTTCACCTCTCTAAATCTCAGTTCCCTCATCTGTAAAATGAGGAATAAAGCTTGTATTAAGTCATGATTAAATTAGTTCATATACATGAATAAAACAAGTCTGTGTGTGTTGCAGCCATTATTTTCACTGTTGTTATTACTGCACACATAGCCTGTAGTTAGGAGTTTAGCATTTTCCTAGAAACATTATAAAGAAGCACAACAAAGGAAATTCACAAGATATAGTTCATTTGAATGAATATGTACTCATTTATTCAGATGATACTGATTCAACAACTGATGTATGAAACACATTGTATACCACACATTGGGCAAGCTACCTAAACTCTGACTATGTTTCCTCTGAAAACATACTAATAACTGCTTTGAAGTGAGGTTATAAAAACTAAAGGATATGGAACCATACCTGGTATATAGGAGGTGCTTAATAAATGTGCTTACGTCGCCTATTTTCCCTAATGGGTATATAACGATGACTAAGATGTTGTTTCTGCTATGAGAACTTCCTTTCTCTTTTGTCTTTTCCCCCATTTCCTCCAACTGTGTTAACCATATGATTTCCCCTGCTTTTGCATTGTATTCCATCACCCTGCATAGCTTGCAGTGTATTATATTGATATTTATCCCAGCTTTGATACAACTGTATTATCTTTTGTAAACGATCCAGTATTTGAATTTCCAAGTTTAAGCAGTAATATAATGAAAAAATGGCTTTCTACAGATGTGGCTGAACTTAATAGAATTTGTTCACTCACCTTCCTAAGGTGTCCATCTGGTGTGGCTCAGTGGTTGAGTGCCAACCTATGAACCAGGAGGTCACGATTCCGTTCCCTGTCAGGGCACAAGCCTGGGTTACAGGCTTGGTCCCCAGTAGGGGGTGTGCAGGAGGCAGCTGATCAGTGATTCTCTCTCGTATTGATGTTTCTATACCTCCTCCTTCTCCGGTCCTCTCTCTGTAACCAATAAAAACATATATTTTAAAAAACATTTCTCCAAAGATATATAACCCATATTTTTCTACTTTTATCATCCTATCCCTACAAAGACTGTCACACTAACATTAATAAATATAAATAATTGAATCTTAGTAGTCCCTACCAGGTTCACTAAAGTAACAAAGCCCCACTAAAGTCACCCCAAGATTAGGCATGGTAAAGAAAAGATTAGTGAACTTGAAGAAACAGCAATATAAACTTCAACATGAAACTGATAAAAAAGATCTCACTCATTTGTGGAATATAATGAACAACATAAACTGATGAACAAAAACATCCAGAGACAGAGAAGCATCAACCAGATGCACAAACCTCAGAGGGAAGGTAGGAAGGGTGGGGATAACAGGGGAGAGATCGACCAAAGGACTTGTATGTATGCCTATAAGCGTAACCAGTGGACACAGACACCAAGGGCGTGAGAGCATGAGTGGTCCTAGCTCTGAAAGCCAACAGTTTTGCTGTCCGTGAGACTCACAAGACTACAGCAAACAAAAAAGCAGTTGTTAACGGGCAGAAACATTCCCTGCAGGTATCTCCCCAGTGCAGAGGGAGCAGGCAAAGAATGTCCATCTCCCAGTTTGGGCCAGTTTAAAGGATACTGCCTGAGGTCAGAATTCTAATTTAACACGTCTAGGAGCCAACTGCAAGTCTTCCTGGAGACTAAGGAAGCTGGCAGACACCTTTCTACCTTCTCTCCTGAGGCCACTCCAAGCCACCAGTATCTCCCTGGAAGGAGCTAATACACACATCTGTACAACAGCTTTTGTGCTGCCACCCAAGGGACATGTCCCCAGATCTGGCTCTGGTAACCAATGAGCTTCCATTCACGAGCCCCACAGGACCATAGCAAACAAAGAACCAGCGCTTTTATTTATTTATTTTCAGAGAGGAAAGGAGAGGGAGAGAGAGAGAAAGAAACATCAATGATGACAGAGAATCACTGACTGACTGCCTCCTGCACCCCCATATCTCCCAGTGGGGTTCAAGCCCACAAACGAGGCCCAGGCATGTGCCCTGACCGGGAATAGAACTGAATCGAACCATGGACTCCTGGTTCATATGCTCAACCATTGAGCCACCACAGCCAGGCAAGAACCAGTTCTTAACCCAGCCTTATCTCCAGGGCTCAGCAAAGAGGGAGCAGGAAAAAAAAAAATTCCTAATATTTCTCTAAAAGGGACCTATTCACATATTTTAAAAGACACTGCCTGATCAGGTTTCTAACATAGCAAGCATCTAGGGGCTAGCTGCAATCTGCCCCAGAGAGCAGGGAAGCCTGCGGACATCCCTTACCCACTTCCTCCAGCCTGCTCCAAGTCACGGCATCTCCCTGGAAGAACTTTTCAGTTAGATATAGTCCCACTTGTTTATTTTTGCTTTTGTTGCCTTGGCTTTTTGTGTCAGATCTAAAAATATCATTGTTAAGACCAATGTCAAGGAAACAATGCATTCTTAAACAACCAATAGGTCAAAAAAATCTAAAGGAACTTAAAAAGTATCTGGAAACAAACAAAAATAAAAGTACAACATCAAAACTTATGAAAGCAGTACTAAGAAGTTTGTAGCAATAAACACATTAAAAAAGAAGGATCGCAACTAAAAAATCTAAACCTACACCTCAAGGAACTAAAGAACAAACTAAACCCCAAGTTAGCAGACAGAAAGACATAATAAAGATTAGAACAGAAATGATTGAAATAGAAAATAATATAAAAAATAAATAGCACTCTCAGTTGTTGTTTTTTTAAAGCAGATTTACAAATGTGACAAACCTTTAGCTAGGCTAAATAAGAAGGAAGACTCAAATAAATAAAACGAGAACTGAAAGCAGGGAGTTTACAACTGATGTCACAGAAATAAAAAGGAATATAAGAGACTCTATGAACAATCATATGCCAACAAATTAGATAACCTGGAAGAAATGAGCCAATTCCTAGAAACATGTAACCCACCGAGACTGAATCATGAAGAAATAGATTTGAACAGACATATAATTAGCAAGGAGATTGAAGCAGTAATTAAAACACTCCCAACAAAGAAAAGCCCAGGACCAGAAGAATTAACACCAATTCTCTCTAAACTCTTCTTAGGAATTGAAGAGGGGAAAAAAAATTGAAGAGGAGGGAACACAATCCTATGAGGCCAACATTACTGATACCAAAACCAAATAAAGACATAAAAGAAATATTAATTAATGTTATTGATTAATCCTATATAATAAAAGCCTAATATGCTAAGTGACCAGTTGTCTGGTGACCAGTTGACCGCTCAACTAATCAAAGCATATATGCTAATGATATGCTAAGGCTGATCAACCACTCGCTATGATGTGCACTGATCACCAGGGGGCAGATGCTCCTACTGGTAGGTTAGCTTGCTGCGGGGGTCCTGAGGATAGGGACTGAGCAAGATGGGCCAGACACCCTGGAGCCTTCCTGTGGTCCCTCCCTGGCTGGCTAACCTACCGAGTCTGAGTCCCTGATCGTGCACCATTGGGGTCCCTTGCCTGGCCTGCGCCCCCTCACAATCCGGGACCCCTGAGGGGATGTCGGAGAGCCAGTTTTGGCCAGATCCCACAGGCCACTCCTCTCAGAAGGGTGCCAGACACAGGGCTCATGGCTGGCGAGCACTGCTGTAGTGGCATGAGCCTCTCCTGATTGGGACTGATTGGGCATGAGCCTGCGGCAGGCACAGTGGGGCCTGGATGAGCAGAAGTGGCAGATTGGAGCTGCAGGTGGCCTTGGACTGTGGGTTTTGACCTGATCCCTGCAGGCCACCCCAAGAGACCCCACCCATACACAAATTCATGCACTGGGCCTCTAGTATTAATATAAAAATCCTAAACAAAATACCAGCAAACTGAATTCAACAGCACATTAAGAGGATCACACACCATGACCAAGTGGGATTTATACTTGGAATGCAAGAATAATTCAATATGCAAAAATAATCAATGTCATACACCACATTAATATAATCAAGGACAGCATGAGTATGGCAATCAATGCAGAAAAACTCAACGCTGTTTTATGATAATAGATACTCAACAAACTAGGAATAAAAAGAAACTACACCACAGAATATAAGCCTCATGAAAAGCCCACAGCTAATACTGTACTCAATGGTGGAAGACGGAAATTATCCTCTATGATGAACAAGGCAATAACCACTCTTGCCAATACTATTCTACACAGCACTGAAAATTCTAGAAAAAGTTATCAGACAAGAAATTGGGGGAAAAAAAGTAAAATTATCTCTGCTCACAAATCACATCATCTTATATATAGAAAAAAAAAATTCCAGAAAAAAAACTTACACCTAAAAACAATTTCATCAAAGTTGCAGAATACAAAATCAACACACAAAAATTGTGTTTCACTGCACTAACAACGACAAACCCAAAAGGGAAATTAAGAAAACAATCTCATTTACTATAGCATTAAAAAGGAGAGAGTAATTAGGAATAAACTTAACCTAGGTCGGAGGTTAAGTTGGATTCCCTGTCAGGGCATGCCCAGGTTGTGGACTCCATCCCTAGTAGGGGGCATGCAGGAAGCAGCCAATCAATGATTCTCTCTCATCACTGATGTTTATCTCTCTCCCTCTCTGAAATCAATAAAAAATATATTAAAAAATAAAGATGCTTTTATTTTCTGATTCATTGCCTAGAGAATATTTGACATCTGATAAATCCTTCTTCGCCACGGAGTTTTGGGGATTCTTCTCACCTTGCTCCCCGTGCCTTACGAAGTTGTTCTTTATCTGGAATACCACTTTCTCCTTTGCTAGAGGTCAATTATTTTCAAAGCAACCCTGGTAAGCACTTTCACTGAACGCTCACGTATTCACAAAGTAATCAGAGAAAATGTTATTTCCCCTGTTTTATAGATGAGAAAGAGGCTGCCAGGATGAGAACTGGGACTATACAGAGGCTTGGCCCAAGACTTTCATTCTCAATTGTCCTGACGAGTGGAGCCCCGGGGCTCCCTTCCTCTCCAGTTTGTTCTTAGCCACATTCACCCACCCCTGCTTTTACCAGCAGTACGAGGCAGGGCACCAGAGAATCCTCAGAAAACAAGCTCCTTCTCTGGAGGTGCTGATTATCTTGAGGTGGGACAGACAACCAGATTGCAACGTGGCACAGGGAGCTCCAAGGGCAAAGAAAATCGAGGGTGCAAAGAAATCTCAGCTCCTTTTTACTATTATTATTATTTCAGAGAGGAAGGGAGCGGGAGAGAAAAACATCAACGATGAGAGAGAATCACTGATCAGCTGCATCCTGCATGCCCCGCCCTGGGGATCAAGCCCGCAACCTGGGCATGTGCCCTTGACCGGAATCGAACCCGGGACCCTTCAATCCGCAGGCCGACGCTCTACCCACTGAGCCAAACCAGCTAGGGCTCAGCTCCTTTTTGATATCTTTTGAACCTGGCATCCACCGTATGCCAAGGGCTGTGCTGTTTTCTTATACCCCATGTCCACATCAGGAGACATGGTCTATGGGTCTGGAAGTTAAGTGACGTGCCCAAGATGGGCGATCAATGAAAAGGGCGGGTTTAGGGCCACTCGACTTTCCTCTGGGACTTTCCGGGTCTACAGGCTCTACCCTCGGAGGCAGGGGAAGGTGGACAAATACTCCCCACGGTGGTCGGAGTCTCACCGCTCACACGCCCGGCACCTCGCTCGCTGGGAGCCCGCCCTGGACAGGAAGTCGCTAAGCGTGCGGCCGGCGTCCCGGGGCCCAATCAGCGGCCGAGGTCCCGCCCCCTTCGAGTCACGTGTCGCCCAAAGATGGCTGCGCCCGCGCGAGCAGGGTGAAGGTTGCGGTGAGCCTTAGGGCCGAGGGAGGCCGGAGCCAGCGCCGAGGGCTGCAGGGAGAGCACAAGGTACTGCGGCCCGGCGGGGAAGTGCAGGAGGTGCCTGGGGATCAGAAGCACAGCGGGAATGAGATCCCGGGACTGGGCGGAAGGGGAGGAGAGGAGTCGGGCCTGCGGCGCATGCCGTCTCATTTTCCACCTTAGAAGACCTTATGTTTAAAGCAAGCCAGGAGGAAAACAAAACAAAACAAAAACCTGCACTTGAATTTAACCCCGGGCTGACTGCCAGTGCATAGGTTGCCCTGGGCCTAAATCTTCCGAGGCCCTACTTGCCTCATTGCCTGCCTCAGAGCCGTCCTGGGTGAGGAGCGATGGCCGAATATTCAGGGAAAAGGGATCATTCACGATTGCTCTGCTCTGACACGCACGCCAGCTAGTGCAGGGATCAAGCTACTGGCCTGGGGGCCAGATGAGGCCTGTAGTGTCTGTAGCCAGCCAGACACTAAGAATGATTTCTTATATTTTTAAAAAGTATTCAACAGAGACTATCTATAGGTGACCTGCAAACCTAGAATACTATTTGGCCCTTTAGAGGAAAAGTTAGCTGACTTCTGCTGTAGTGAAATTGTTGGGTGTGTGTCTTCTACTTACTAATACCAAATTCCTTTCCAAAGTGGTTTACCGCAAACTGGATATAATTTATGCTTCCACCTGCAACACTACTTACCCTACATTCTTGCCAGTAATTGAAATGGTCAGTGTGTGTGTGTGTGTGTGTGTGTGTGTTTAGCTAACCTAAGCCCACATATTCGTATCACTCTGGTGTTAATTTCTATTTCCCTGATTATGAGGTTAAGCACATTTTTATGTTCATTGGCTCTTTAGCTTTCCTTTCAGCAACGTGCTTGTTCAAACCTGTTTTTAGTTTTCCTGTTGGGTTGCTGGCTCTGTTCTTGTTGCTTTGTACTTTACACATCCTGAGTACTAACTACTCTTGTCAATTATATTGCAAACATTACTCTCACACTAGCTTATCTTTATGGTGTCTATTGATGAACACAAGTTCTTAATGTTAGTTTAGTATTAATTTTGTGTTTTTTGGTGCTATTTGCAAATTAAGAATATTTTTTAAGGGTTATAAAAATAGTCTGTATTCCTAGAAGCTCTATCCACTGCTTTTCATGTTCTGATTCTGTTTCACTTAGAATTCATTTTGGGAAGGGGGAAGGTATGGTGTGCTGCAGATTATGAATTCAATCTATATATCTAATTCTCTTGAAATTATTAATGGTCTTCAAAAGGCTTTTTATAAGCCCTTTTGTTGTTTTCTCTAGATTTACATTATTGAAAAATGGTATTTTTATTTTTTTTAAGGCTCAAGATGGAAAATCATGAATCAGATGATACTTTCAAGAAAGAACACATTTTGGACATCATAAACAGGAAAATTAACCAACTTCCAGAAGCAGAAAGGTAGGATCCCATCTTAATTTAAAAAATATCTTTCACTAGGTCAATATTATCTCAAATTTACTTGGTTTCTGTGTAAATAACATAGAATATCAGAAGAAAACTGAACATTTTCTTGCCTTGAAAAAACTAAGGCCCAGCACAATTAACCATTTAGCTTGAAGTCAAGGCTAGAATTCAAATCTTTGGACATATCTAATTATATGATGGTTCTCATTTTTCCTGTTTGGCTTAGAGTATAGTCAAATGTACATTTGTGGACTCATTACAATATCAAAACTTTAAAATAGCTTTTAATGTCTTTAATTCATATGATCATTATGCAGACCATGATAGAGAAGGCCGTTTAACACACATAGCTAGACAAGGAATCTCAAGAGAATAGGATCATGGTTAAAAGATCTTTAAGGTGTTATTAAACAGAAAAAGGCTATGTAGGAAATGTACTGATCTGTGAAGACAACAGAATGAGCTACAGTAGTTTCTTTTTGGAAAACAGATTTAAGGTAGAAAAGACCAAAAGGAAAACACATAGTAATCCTGGTGCATGGTGATGGTAGGGTGGTGGCAGTTGAGATAAAAATTGGATGGGTTTGAAGTGAAGTAATTTTACACACCATATATTTATTGCCACTTGTTAACTTTGGTCTTGTATTTTACGTGTTTAGTTCATATGTCTAGTTATTTTATGTACCTTATAAAATGTCATGAGTGGCTAGTTTTAGAGGCACTTTTTTGGAAAATTGACTGGTAAAGGGTCTACTAGATAACTTTGTACTTACTGATTTATTAACTAAAAAAATGTAACTTAAAGCTATAGTAAATTAAAACCTGGTTGGAGATAACAAACTTTTTTTTTTTTAATATATTTTTATTGATTTTTTACAGAGAGGAAGGGAGAGAGATAGAGAGCTAGAAACATCGATGAGAGAGACATCTATCAGCTGCCTCCTGCACATCTCCTACTGGGGATGTGCCCGCAACCCAGGTACATGCCCTTGACCGGAATCGAACCTGGGACCTTTCGGTCCGCAAGCCGACGCTCTATCCACTGAGCCAAACCGGTTTCGGCGGGAGATAAAAAACTTTGCTATTCAGATTCCAGTTGTATTTGTTTTGTTTACATATTTATTTTTATATTTTACAGTAATATATTAAAATATGTAAAAATGTGTGGGCAAATTATTTACTTTTGAGCATTCACTCTTATGATTAAAATAGAGATGATAAATATTGAACAGGATTGTTATGAAGATAAAATAACAATATTTTAGAGGAAGTGTTGAAATTTCTAACTCCCACAAAAACATTCGTGTTTTGCTGAAACCGGTTTGGCTCAGTGGATAGAGCGTCAGCCTGTGGACTGAAAGGTCCCAGGTTTGATTCCGGTCAAGGGCATGTACCTGGGTTGCGGGCACATCCCCAGTGGGGGATGTGCAGGAGGCAGCTGATCGATGTCTCTCTCTCATTTATGTTTCTGACTATCTTTCCCCCTTTCTCTCTGTAAAAAATCAATAAAATATTTAAAAAAAAAAAAAAAACAACATTCGTGTTTTTTGTTGTTTGGTGGGTTCTTCTCTAGGCTCTCATCACTCTTTAAAAATTATCTTATGTTAAGTTACTAAACTGCCTCTCTCCTATCGCTATTACTATTTATTCAGACATGTTTTTTTATTTATTTTATTTTATTGATTTTTTACAGAGAGGAAGGGAGAGGGATAGAGAGTCAGAAACATCGATGAGAGAGAAACATTGATCGGCTGCCTCCTGCACACCCCCGACTGGAGATGTGCCCGCCACCAAGGTACATGCTCTTGACTGGAATCGAATCTGGGACCCTTGAGTTCGCAGGCCGACACTCTATCCACTGAGCCAAACCAGTCAGGGCAATTCAGACATGTTTTATCTTAAGTTTACATGTCTTTCATCCTCTAATTATAAAACTGAAAACAGTGAAGGTTGATGGTAAATGTTTTTGCCTTGAGCAGCAAGTCTGTCTCTCGTAACATGATTGCGTGAATGGTTAAGAAAAGTAATACCTTTTAGAAGCTCCATTACTAATTAACTAGGAAAGCTGTGCTAAGAGTATTAAATAAACATAGAAGTTAGAGAGATCATTGTGTGGCTAGTTTGGCTAAGAATAATGGAATTAGAAAATAAATATATTAAAAGAGACTTTGCGTCAAGGGATGGGTGCATGATGCAGTGTGCAGATGGTGTTTGAAAGAATGCTCAGAACATGTTTTAAATTAGCCCATACCATTGCTTAAAAACCACTTCTTATCTCAAAACATCAACTTATTTCAATGGGTTGTTATAAGATTATCCCTTACATGTTAGTCCTCTTCCAATCCCTGAATCCTGAAGCTAATGCTTTAGGGATGAACTGAAACATTATCTTCACCTCTTTGAATGCCTTCTGTGTGTCAGGTGCTATTGAAACCAAGAGGAATTTGTATCCATTGTCCTCAACTTGTTTACAGTAGGGAACACTAGTGGAGAACTCCTTATAATGTGCTGTGCTAGAGAAGGAGAAGTACTGGGTATTTTGGGAGCCTAGAGGAGAGGCATCCAAATCAGACTCTTCAAGCTCTTCCTGGCCATCTATATTTGAGGGAAATTTCTATACTAATATCTTTTGCAAAATCACAAAGTATACTTAGTAAAATCTAGATGTATCACTGTACCCTTAAGTGTTATCAAATTCAAAAGCCTTTTAGAATAAAAATCTGTATGTAAAACATTTTGAAGGTTTTTTGTTTTATGGAGCTGTAAGGGATAAATGTATCCTGTTAAGTCCTGGTTGGTTCTCTAACCTATGCCAGAAATGTTGGGAGCTCCCTAACACACAGTAGAGCCAAAGAAATTACTATTTTCTTCTTCATCCACTCAGGAATCTACTTGAACATGGATCAACATATATTGGACTTAATGCTGCTCTCTGTGGCCTAATAGCAAACAGTCTTTTTCGACGCGTCTTAAATGTGACACAGGCTCGTATAGCTGCTGGTTTACCAATGGCAGTGATCCCATTTTTGACAGCGGACATATCTTACAAAAGTGTTGTAAGTTTACCATTGAATACAGGTAAATCCCATTTCACTATCCCCATAGTTTGATTTGGTATATATTACTGCACCTTATATTAATTGTTAAAATGGCAATTAATTCATATTAGTATGGACTACCAAACAAGTGCACATACATGGCAGTTCTAAATACTTTCCTTTAACTTATCTTTCCTACAGTGCTTAAAATAAATATTTTGAAACTTAATTTTAAAAAATGCTGACCGCCTTAGTTTTTTTTAAAAAAAATTTACAGAGAATTCCTTAAAGGGAAAAAATATTTTTATGGGAATAGTAAACCTCTCAAAGCACTTCATGTACCTACCAGAATTATTAAATGTATGGAGATTTGATTTCCTTTTGACAGTTTACCGTATGTGCCAAGTGCTTTTGAGTATAGCTAATCATGAAAAAGGTTTTAATAATTTAAAATAAAAGTATTTAAAAAAAAAGTATTACTACAAGTGGTGGTGGAGAGGGAAGCAACTCATTTAAATTCTCTTCTGCTAAGTGCTGCTCTCAATTTGTTTAAATTATATGACTGTTTTGCTTTAATCCCTATAATCACTGTGGAAAGAACTTTTATGATCCAGGGAAACCTATTGCCTAAGGAATTCAACAGACTGACTGAGGAAAACATTAAGTTACAACTTACCTTTCTATTTTTAATATACTTTATACTAATTTGGAAATGAATAAAGAATTTCATAAAGTCACACTATCTAATGTAAAAATATAAGATGAAGTATAAATTGTAGAACAAAATTCCCATAGATTAAAAGTTTAATACACGTGCAGTAAGCTGAATGCAGCGCAAACCGAAATTATATTCAGTCTAGTTCAGAAAAAATTAGAGAATTTTTCCTAGGATGGTCATCAGTTACTCCTAGCTATTTTAGGTTATCTGTACATGTAATTATACCTTTTAACATGCCTTACAGAATTGCATTTGCTTTGTCACTGCCTGAAAAATTGAGTCTTTGTGACACATATAAGGCAGCGGTTCTCAACCTGTGGGTCGAGACCCCTTTGGGGATCGAACGACCCTTTCACAGGGGTTGCCCAAGACCATCGGAAAACACATATATAAACAGTAGTTCTCAACCTTCCTAATGCTGCGATCCTTTAATACAGTTCCTCATGTTGTGGTGACCCCTAACCATAAAATTATTTTCGTTGCTACTTCATAACTATAATTTTGCTAGTTATGAATCATATCTGATATGCAGGATGTATTTTCATTGTTATAAATTGAACATAATTAAAGCATAGTGATTAACCACAAAAACAATATGTAATTATATATGTTTTCCGATGGTTTTAGGCAACCTCCGTGAAAGGGTTGTTGGATTCCCAAAGGGGTCGCGACCTACAGGTTGGCGACCCACAGGTTGAGAACCGCTGATATAAGGGGACCTTGCATTCATGTTTGCTTGACTATCATGATCTTCATCACCACAACTAGTTTGTTTTCTAGGTGATTTGCATTGTGAAACCTGTACCATAACACGAGGTGGATTGGTTGGACTTGTTTTTGGTGGTCTGTACCCTGTTTTCTTGGCTATTCCTGTGAATGGTGGCCTAGCAGCCAGGTAGGATTCTTTGTTTTCTCATAATCATTGAAAAACTTTAATATATAAATGATTACCTAGAAAATATGTAATTTAAAACAGCAAATACATTTTCTACAGCATTGTCACCTTTTGATTTGAAGGAGTTCAGACTTTTTCTTTTCCTTATAAATAACTATTCTTAAGAATTTGAAAACAGTTCTTGAAACTTATCACACTGTACCTCTTGGGTGTGTAGTTCAGGTTGGTAACCTTAATTTACAGTTTACGTTAATTTAGAACTTACAAAGCTACAAATAATATTTTTAGCTCTAAAACCATCCTATATAATAAAAGGCTAATATGCAAATCAACTGAACAGCAGATTGACTGGTCACCATGACACACACTGCCTACCAGGGAGCAGATGCTCAACCAGGAGCTGCCCCCTAGTGGTCAGTGTGCTCCCACAGGGGGAGCACTGCTCAGCTAGAATCCCTGAGCCGGGCTCAGGGCTGACAAGTGCAGCAGCGGTGGCAGGAGCCTCTCCCACCTCTGCAGCATCGCTAAGAACGTCCGACTGACATCGCTAAGAATGTCCCACCTCTGCAGCATCGCTAAGAATGTCCGACTGACAGGAGTGGGCCCAAGCCGTCAGTCCAACATCCCGAGGACTCCCAGAATGTGAAAGGGTGCAGGCCAGGTTGAGGAACCCTTCTCCCCTCCCCCCACCCCCCCGCCTGAGTTCACAAATTTCTAGTGTTATATATACAATGTTCTTAAGAATTTGAGCACTTCCACTAAGAGCATTTCCATCAGAAAATGTCTAGCTATAATCCTTCTACGCCAAAATAATCGTTTTTCTCTGAACTCTTATATCTCTATGAGCCTCCATTGGTGAACTGAAGAGGCACAAAAAAAAAAGCCCCAAAGAGACAGTTTTGAGGACTAATAGTAGTTATGCCTTAATCTTTAAACTATTTAACTTCTGAGATTAATACATACATTGTATATTGGTTTGCCACTTGACAGAACGATCTTTTCTAGTGAACTGTTCTTAATATTTTCTTACAGGTATTCCTCAGCCCTGCTACCAGAGAGAGGAAACATCTTAACCTACTGGATCAGAATTTCTCAGCCTATCTTTAGAAAGATGTTATTTCCCATTTTGCTCCAGACTGGGTTTTCAGCATACCTTAGTTCTAGGCAATATAAACTACTTATAAAGGCTCTTCAATTACCTGAACCTGGCCTAAAAATTCAGTGATTGTTAAGCAAATGTGTACACAAAAATAAAACTGTAAGAATAACCAATGTTTACTATATGAACATCTATATATATATAAGCCAGAACAACTGGTCACTATGACTCTCACCACCCAGGGGCAGACAATGCAGGAGCTGCCCCGCGGTGGTCAGTGCATTCCCACAGCCAACCTCTCTGGGCCAGCCAACCTCCCATGGTCCTTCCTCACTCCGGCCAGGAGGCCCCATGGTCTGATTGGGGCCGGCCCCTGGGGCTGGGACAGGGAATTGGGGATGGGTGGCAGCGGATGTGGCCCCTTTCCCAGGAGGGCTAAGGGCTGGCTCCCTCCTTGGGGCCAGCAGCCAATCTCCTGTGCTGTCTCTCCCCACTGCCACAGGCCCTGATCGACCCGCCACGGTGGCAGCAGTGGCGAGGGAAGGAGGAGGGGGGAGGCAGGGAACTGTGGTGGTGGGGCGCTGACAACGGTGGCATCAGTGTGTTCCTTCTGTGCCTGGCCACCATCGCCTCCTCTCCGGCCTGGCCCTGGTAGCCGGCCAGGCCTAGGGACCCCAACCGTGCATGAATTTCATGAACTGGGCCTCTAGTAGACTTATAATTTATCATGAGGTACAACTCTAATGAGACCTAATGAATACCACTAAAGGCTACCCACTTAAGAGCATAACTTCTCTAGTTTGCCCAGTAGTGTCTTCACACCTGGGCTATGCCTTTAAACTAGGCAGAGTTTGATCTTTAACAGAAAAAAAAACAAAACAAAACACAACCATAAAACAGTTTACAGTGAAGACTTCATAATGAATCCAGACAGGAATGAAAATGGGGGGTCGAGTGGGAATATCAGTATACCACCAAATGTTATTTACACTTCAGTTTCCTAATTCATTGTTTCCACTGGTATTAATCCAGACTCTTAGAACATTTTCATTAACCTTCCTCACAGAGGGATCAATTCCAATATTCTTTACAGATGGTTATTCAGGCTCAACTTGAGCTCTAATTATATACCTACATGCTTCAAAAGTCACCTATTTATATCCTTGGAAAGCTAGTCTTAGAAGATAGGCTGATCCTACCTTTGAAGTTCCCATCTAGTATAGAATAGTTCTTTAGAATCACAGACTTTGAGCCTTTGTTTAAGCTCTATGATGCTAATCAAGTTAACTAGCCTCTCTGGCCCTCAATGCTTATCATTAACCTCACTCAATATTGGTAGTACATAACATGTAGTTTGCCTAACATAGCACCTACCTGATGATATCAGGCACTCATATGGTAGCCATATTCCTATTGCTACTTTTTCTGAAATAGCCTAGTCTTTCTTTACTTCCTAAGATAGATTATTTAAATATTAGACATGACCTATTGTGTTCCCCTTGCTAAAACTTTTATTGTATTTTTTATTGATGTTAGACAGAGAGGGAGAAACATCAATGATGAGAATCATTGATCAGCTGCCTCCTGTACACCCCCTATTGGGGATGCAGCTGGCAACCCAGGCTTATGCCCTGAACTGGAATCAAACCCTGACCTGGTTCATGGGTCGATGGGAACCACACCAGCTGGGCCCCTTCCTAAAATTTTTTATCTCAATTCTTTAAACGATTTTCTTTTGTGACAGCATTTAAATCAGCACTGTCCAACAGAGCTTTCTGTGATGTTTTATATCTGACTGACAATGTTAGCTATGAGCCATTGAGCATCTGAAATATGACTAATGCAAATGAATAACTTGTAAACTTTAAGGTTTAAGCCACATGTGGCTAAAGGTTACAGTATTTGGACAGCACCTATCTAGACCAATACTTTTCTGATGAAACAAGCCAATTGTACCAAACAAAATATTAAGTGATATCACAGATCGTATTCACAAGTATCTTAACTATTCCTTCCAAATACTGTATTAGTGACAACGGTTGTGATGTTATCCTACTTAAAATTATATATTAAAAAAGGAGAACATAGTCTATCATCTAGAAGGAGCACCTTCATGAAATAGGCTTTCAGTATCTCTAAAGAAAGCAATGCAACTGAAGATTCTTTAAGTGAAATTTTAAAATTACATTTTCAATTTTTCAGAAAGCAGATGATTTATCTTTAACAGGTATTTAAAAGGAAAAAAAGTTACCTATTCTACAAGCTAAAATATCAAGATAAAGCTCTGACCCCAAATTATGTATTTCATCTGCATTCTGTCACTTTTATTTAAAGCAGAGTTCTACCTGTCACAGTGAAAACAAGGATTAAAAGTTATTGCTAACTTCAAAAACAAGAACGCCAAAGTACTAAATTAGACTTCTTAAAAAGCAGAGAAGGGTATAATCAATTTGGATAACTTAAAACCCACTGATGCAACTAAATTAGTGCAAACTGTTTCCTTACATATCCTTAAACATTCCCATAGTATTTATTCCCAGGCATACCATCTATAATAATAAAAGCATAATATGCTAATTAGACCGGATGTTCTTCCGGATGAAGGCGGGGCTGCAAGGGAAACTTGGGTTCCAGGTGCCAGAGGGAAGATGGTGCCGGAGGCTGGGGGAAGGAAGACCTACTCTTGCACAAATTTCGTGCATCGGGCCTCTAGTCTATAAATAAATAGAATTCACAACAGCTTCAGAATCTCTTTCTAATATGTCCTTTATATCATGTATTTCTTAAATCATCTTTTCAATTAATAAAATGGACAAGATAAGCCAAAAAGCATGTTATTTCAAATCTTGCTATAAATCTACCTTACCAAAATTTTTGGTCAGGGGGAATATGACATATGAATCTGCATTATAATTTAAGGAAAGTCATTTGTAGCCAAGACCTAAAGAACACTGCCTCAGTCAGGAAAATCGTTTTCAATAGTTCAGTGACAGCAAAATATTTTAATTTGTCTTTTACAATTTACAGTTATTTGGCTCTAAAAAGAAAGGATTCATATATTATACTTAATATAAATTTGTAATATAAATTTAGTGTACTATAAGTACACTGAAATCCAGAGGGGGAGGTCTAGGAAGCTGACCTCAATGAGTATTTAATAGGAAAGATACAGAATTTGGAGGCACATTCTAAAGGAAGTAGGCTCACCAATAAAATTCATCTGAATATTAGCAGAAATACACAAATGCTCAAAACACCATTTGTAACTGCATCTATGCATACCAACATCTTAGATGGTAAAACTAGCATAACTAAAAACTGAGCAAAACATTCTCATCAAAACAAGTAATTTTGGCTCAGTAAAATTTTAAAAATTATTAAAGCCTGTTGTATACTGGCTTCTTTTAAAAAAAACTCGGAGAAACAGCTGAGTAAGAAATCCTGAATGCACAAATTGGGGAAAAGTAAAAAAATAGGAATAAAAACACTACTGTCAGTAACCAAAGCAATGAGAAAGGAGTTAGTGAGCAACTTTCTATATCTTAAAAAAAGTTTTTCTCTAATTTTACATTATGTTCCTAATGATAAAGCTTCTTTTTGAGTCAAATTTAAAATACCTCCAGATTAATTCTTCTTCACTTTAAAATAAATGACCATTTGTAGTCTAGATCAGAGCTCAGTCGGATAAGACCACAGGGAGTAACTGGTGAAGAGAGTATTGAGGTATTAAAGTTCAAATGTGTGAAATATACTGTGCTTGCCAAACAAAACATCCTTCAAGTTTCTAATGAAAAACCTCCCCCTTTTTGATTCCTGGCTTAAGTGGTTAACTATCCAGGTTGTGAAGAAAAAACACAGTAAAATATAAAAATAAACATTTGGGAGGGTCTCAAAACTTTGTATTGATAATGTGTCTGGGGAAAAAACTAAAAACTTAAAAATATACTACTACCTCGTTATCAGATTGTTTAACTTAAAAACCTAAGTTAGTAAGACGTTAAACTAAACCTTCAAAATGCTAAACTTGGTAATCACATCTTTTAAAAAATAATTACTCATTAAAAGTGAATTATTCACTGTGTTCCATTAAAGCAGAATAGTTGATGCCTAATCATTGGTTGTAGAATTACAATCAGCTGTACTGTTGGTACTGTAAAAACACCTATTAGTCACTTTAGAAGCTACTGGGAATAGTCTGCTGCCAGGCATAACAGACACTGAATACACTTAGAATATAAGAAACTGAGTGGATTTAATAGGTTTTGTATAATACTAAATAATAAACTGTATAGTAGTTATAGTAAATTATTCTGGAAAGAAATAAAAGCTAATGTCCTGCCATTTCCCACGTCTATCATCTGCATACTTCCCAAATGTAAGATAAGATAGCATAGCTAGGTCTAGACCAGGTAAAAGAATGTATTAACACAATCCAACAAAAATGAAATAAAACAATCCAGAGTTTTGAGTGTTTTTTTCACACTGTAATAAACTGGAGAAATGTTTCGATTAAATAAAACCCCATATTCCATGAAAAAAGCCACTCCCATCATCCAGAATACTAAAGCCCTTACATAACACTAGAGAAATTTTAATTAAATGAAACAGTAGAAACTAGTATACCATTCATTAGAAAACTCAAAATATTCAAAAAATTTTGTCAAGTACTCAGAGAAAGCGCAAGAAGCCAAAACCTCAGAATCCACACATCCTGATATTATACCCTGAATTGCAATTAACTACCCAAACATTTTATCATAAGTCAACTTTTTCAAAGATATACAGACAATGCTTCTATTTAAAAAAATTACTCTTTATAGTTAAGGACTTGACATTAACTTTCATATTCTACTTGGCAAGATCTGTCTGTACTTCAGATTATCTTTCATGTTCCAGGAAATACAAACTCATGATATGCCTGTGATCTCTGATGGCTTGTTTATAAATTCTACTCCACTAAACATAATTCCATAGAATGTGCTCTTGATTATGTAAAGAATCTAATACTCCTTGCTGAAATACTATAATCTCTTCTCCAATAGTTGCAATTTTTAAAAAGGTATTCGAAGAACTGAGTATCATTCCTTTGAAAGACCAAAAAAAAGTATAATTTTGTTCCAAAATCAACTTAGTCTCATGTATTTCTATTAAGTCTTTCAAGGATTCCAGAGAATCTTTTCAAATCTCCATTTCTGGAAAGTGAAACCACTATAGCAGTAATTTGGGAACTTGAAAATGGCATTCATTTTTTTCAGCAGATGCCAAATTTTTGACAGACATGGCTCCCACAACTACTTTGTTACCATCAGTCCAGTCAGTTAACAGGTTGTAGGAAAAGATTCGCTTTTGCAGACACTGCTAAGCTGTTCAAAGAGAAGAGAGAGAGATTAATTTAGTGATTATAAAATGTACAAATATTTAAAATATTTTGAACACTTTTTGTCGGCTTCTATCAGAGGTGTGACTAGATTTTAACAAACACGGACATTTTAGTTAAGTCAGGTCAAGGAAGTACAGAAACAGTAGTCAATATGATAGAAATAGTAGGTCAATATGATGTTAGTTCAGTTAATGTATGAATTCCTGTCACCATCAGAAGACAAATATTAAAAAGCGACATCTGTAGTCTAGTTCTGTATCATTTTGCCATAGAGGCAAAATTCAGAGGGAAAAAAAAGATTGCCCAAATGCTATTTTCATCCATTACAGTAAATAAAACCAAACCGGAAAATTTCAAAACAATCCATATATTCCAGAAATCTTTATACAACTATTATTCACCAGAACACAATTTTCTAAAAATAGTAAGACAACAGTTTCATATTAATCATAACTTTTTTAATTAACAAATAGTGAATAGGACACTTTTAAGATATTGTTTACTACATACTGAAATAAACAGATCTGTTTAAATTCAGAAACTCAAGACATTTACAGTAAAATGTGTTTATACATAAATATGACCAAATTTATTTAAAGCCCCTATTAGACAGGTCCTAAATACATGCAATACCATGTAAAACAAGACTATGAAGTTGATGCAAAAAATGACAAAAATCACTGAGTCACCAAAATTAGAGGGAAAAAAAAATGAAATGGAAACTAAGAAAAGACAATTAAAACATAAGTAACCTAACAAAGCAGCTTTAAAAATAGGTGATACTAATCTCCACTTTCAAAAGTTCTTAATCAAGTATTTTCAAAAACTGCCATTTATAAAATGACATTCTAAAAATCTACACTTGGAATTTCAAAACATCCCAATTCAGAAAGCTTTTGACTACTGTTTTCCCCAACCCCAACTTCAAATAATGCAGGAAAAGCACTGATGTTAGGAAGAAAATATTCCAAGGAATGGTATAATTTTTAGAAAAACGCACTTACTGCTTCCAGAACCTTTAAGACCCACAGTCAGCATTAACAATCATTTTTCCTATTCTCATCCATTATTTTTCAATGTCATATTAGAGATGAAAAAATTCTTTGAGCCCATAACTGAAAGATCAACAAACCTGGTTTTATTATGACACCATATTTTTGTCATTGGTACTGCACAAAATTATATACAAAGAAATATATACAAAATGTTCAAGTATTAATTAAATTTCAATTCAAGACTTCTGTTTCAAAAATCTACATTTAACATATTTCATAATGATAGCACAAATTAGTCATTTTAAATAATTTCCCAACTACTTTTGGTTTATATATATATATGTTTATGTATAATTCAGTAGGCACTAAAAATCCATGCAGCTGCATCGTGAGGGGCTTGCTCCTGCACTTACATATAAGCAGATTCATAACTCCAGGCTGTGAGTTTGGCTACTACCCATTCATGCTCAAGTGCAGTAGATGGTTTTACAAAATTGCTGTGATGCACTGGAAACCAGAGACCGTTAAGTCTCAACTAGTATTATCTAGAAACAAAACATTTACAGTTGTGCAAGAACAAGAATTCCATTTTCATAACCAAATAACAACAAAATAAAACATTTTGTGTGTAAGATAACTTACATCTTTGGACTGCTGGAATAACTTTTAATTATGAACATTTTAAAAGAAAAGACAGCAGAAGCCCTGATATTACCTCTTTTCCTCATTTCTTATACTACCTTTTAAAATAAAGCAGGAAATGTGGCCAGCAGCTGGTCCCGTCTCTTCTGCCCCAACAGCTGTATCCACTTTAGCACAAAGAAAAACAAGGATGCTAAATAGGTATATACTTTATCAAACAGTGATGTTTCACAAAGAATTTTTCTTTCTTTCTTTCTTTTTTTAACAAAGAATTTCTTAATGCCAGTTACACTGAAGGCCACCATAACTCAATTTATACAATTGGACAATAGACAATAGAGAACTTCAAGGGAAGAATATATCCCATCTTTGGAAAAAGTGTCAATCGTGTCATTAAGTAGTCAGCAACACTCAATTTTTAAAATACCTTTGAAATATGGAAAATAAGATTCTTTGTGAAGCCTCACTTTACATGTTTTCATTCACATTTCACAACCTTCAAAATCGAATCATACATAAATTTAACCTAAAATTTTAATACAACAAAAATAAAGGTGTTCAACAATTTATTCATACTCAGTGATAGGGTCATCACTGTGCTGGTCTTCAAAGAAGCATTTCATTAACCATTCTTAGTCCTCCTTCAATTAGCTAACACAGGAGTCTGATATGCATGTTAATTTCCAACTTCTCTAATAGTGAGATATTAGAATCTGTTAGCCTGAATATTGTAGTTCTAGGTCTCCTACTTAAAACTAAAAGGCATTACTGAATATTTAAGAGTTATTTTGTTGTCACCTCCAGCAAAATAACTATCACCTTTGAGCATGCCCCCAACACTTATTGGTCAACCTCTGCAAAGTTGCTCTAATACTGGAATTCCAATTTGCACCTTGTACAACTCGGAACTTCCATTCAACTTCACCTGTTTCACTGTCTCCAAACTGTATCTCTATTAGCAGCTTTCAGTGTACAGTTGGAATCGATGTCCTCCAAGGCCATGTCCACACTGGGGACAGAAGAGCTAGGTACACGCAAGTCTGAACAAGGGGACACAGTAACAGCTATTTCAACCAGTAAGAAGCATCTTAAATACAGTACTGACCAGCACAAGTCTGTTTCCAGGGTGGACAGGGCCCAAATTACACTCCCCTCCCGCCTTCCAAAAAAAAAAAAGATTTAAAAAATTTTAAAAAAAACCACACGCACACACAAAATTGAGATGTTGCCCATTAAAGTAGACTAAGCAGCAGAGCATGAGCGGTACGTGAAGAGATGGAACCTTACCAGGTGGTGAGGCGGGAACCACTGTTCTGTAACCCCTACAACGGAGCCTGGCAGGAAGGAAATCACCTAAAAAAGAAACTGTCAGAGAGATTTAATAGTCACATGTTATCATTGGGAGTTGGTTACAGTGTCACATTCATGCTTTTAGCTAAACACTTAAAAGACTCAATATTACTTTTTTTTTTCCTCTCCACCTGAAATGTGTCCAGTGACGATGTCCCACTAAGGAGTTTGACATGGTGTTAAGGGAGCTGAGAGGGGGAAACGCGGGTAAAGAGCAGATTACTTGACCCTACATTTTCAGAGAAGACGACGCCTTCCGGGCGCACGCCGAGCAGAACTCCACCGACACCTTATCCTTGTCCACATGGAGGCACACTCCTCCCGCCGCGTCGTCCTCTTCCAGCAGGTCCTGCGGCGGCTGCTTCCCCACCGGCAGCGCGTAGTCGTGGTCCCCGGCGGGCGCGTCCCTGAAGAGCGAGGTGGT
>NW_006285247.1:1821950-1822360 GCF_000327345.1 Myotis davidii | reverse complement strand
CAGCGCCCCCCCACCGCGCCCGGCGCTGCCGCCACGGCTGCTCGCGGCAGGGAGACCTGGAGGTCGCCGGCTCTTCCTCCGCCGCCGCTGTCACTCGGTCTGGTCTGGGCGCGGGTGCAGCCTGCACCGGGCTCTCGCTGCGGGCTGGGGAGTCGGTGCCCGAGGCCGCCAGCAGCGTGGTCAGGCTGTGCCTCATGGGGCCCGGCGGCCGGCCCACGTAGGCCCCGGCCTCTCCGACCGGGCCTCGCGGGCCCCAAGGACCCCCGGCCCCAGCGCGGGTAAGCGGGGAGCCGACCACAACGAAATGCAGGGGAAGGTCCGAGGCGCCTCCCGCCCCACTTGCCTGGCCGACCCCCCACGCCCAGACGGGGGGAGGGAAGAAAGAGCCAGGCGGCGAGGCCCAGCGATGA
>NW_006285247.1:1809397-1821528 GCF_000327345.1 Myotis davidii | reverse complement strand
GACAACGGCCCGGCCGGAAGGCAGCGATCTCGCCCCAGCCCCGCCCACGGCGTTTCGCGCTCCGGGGCTCTAGTATCGCGAGATTACAGGGAGGGATGGAGTGGGAGTCATTCCTGCGTTCCAGTGATGTCATGTTAACAGCGGCAAAAAATCAACAAAACCCCGAGTTTATGGGGGGGAAAAATGTCTCTCTGTATTCTGGTTTCCACTTCCACTGAAACCACTCTGTCTCAGAATTGATCTTTTAGGTAACAACTTTTTAAAAAAATATTTTTTATTGATTTTAATGATGAGAGTCATCAATCAGCTGCCTCCTGCACGCCCCCTACTGGGAATGTGCCCGCAACCTAGGTACATGCCCTTGATGGGAATCAAACCTGGGACCCTTCAGTCTTTAGGCCGTCACTCTATCCACTGAGCCAAACCGGTCACGGCTCCCAACTTTTTCTTATAAAAACTTCCAAACATACAGAATATAGTACAGTATTCACTCTAATTCAACCCAATATCCAGACTAAACAATTAACTTATTGACGTATGTGCTTTACCTGTATATAAGTGTTTGTAAAACATATTTTTGCTGCCTCAAAAATCCCAAAATTGCAGGTGAGACACACCACCCCAACATACTTCAGTATGCATCTCTAAGAAATAAGGAATTCTCTTTTAAAATCATAGTACCATTATCACGTCTTGAGAAAATGAACAATCATTTATTAATACTATCTGCTACCCAGGCCCTATTCAAATTTCCTCAGCTTTCCTCAGAATAATCTTTTATAGCAAATATTTTCTTTTGAGTCAGGATCCAAACAGGAGTCACTGCATTTGGTTGCTATGTCTTTGTGGGGTTCCCCCTCCCCCAATTTCTCTTTCACTTTTTAGTGTTTCTTAATATTGGTTTTTTGAGGAGACAAGGTCAGTTGTTTTGAAAATGCACCACATTCTGGATTGTTTCCTTATAGTGTTGTTTATCTTTGTTCCTTTAATCCCACAAGGTATTTGAGATTGGAAGCAGTTCCCAAATACATTAGAAATAAAACAATTTAAATTTTTAATAACCAAGGCCACTGAAAACATAGGTGAAATAGGAAGATAAGGAGTTCTTAAAGAGGGAAAGGTTAGTGTCCAAATAGTGGAGACATAGAGGCAGAGAGAGAGAGGAGAGAGAGAGAGAGAGAGAGAGAGAGAGAGAGAGAGAGATTGAGATTTTCCTTTGTTTGCTCATGTGTAAAGTGTAAGTGGTATGAATTCCTTAACCTTTCTTCCAGTTCTTAGGTTTTAAACTTCTCTAGGGAATAAAGTAGCAGATAACCCCAACAACTACTTTTATATGGCTGTTTCTTAGATGAATAGAAAGCAAGTTTAAGGAAAGCTGGACACTGAAAGGTCCCCAATATCCAGAACAGTACCTAGTACAGCTTAGGCTTCAATAAATATTTCTTGAATAATTGAATGAAGATGGTCTCCAGTTTGGGCTGAAGGCATAATACTTAAGGCTAATTAATGAAATCAGTTATGCCAAGGACAAAATAATCATGATCTATGGTAGCAAGAAGAATAAATAAATGGCCTCCATGTCCCTTTTAACCTTCCGACTAGGAAAGGCTTTATTAAAATAGGATACTGTACAGTTCAAGGTGATATATGTTCTAATCTGCCTTGAGGTACAGGTGTTTTGTGTGACTGGTAATCCCATCCAACTGCATTTTCTCCTTAGGAAAAATTCAAAATCATGGATTAATTTACTATATTTTCCTCAAATTACAATATTTTGGTTTAAATACACATGGCATAAGAGCCTCTGCAGTTGGACTAAGAGTCAAGTAGAAAACTGAAAGAGAAGGAAGTTTTTACAAGGTAGCCTCAGAATACAAAAAAAATAAATAAATAAAAGCAAGTGAAGCCCTAGCCAGTTTGGCGCAGTGGATAGAGTATCGGCCTGCGGACTGAAGGGTCCCAAGTTCGATTCCGGTCAAGGGCACGTTCCTTGGTTGTGGGCACATCTGATGATGTTTCTTTCTCATTGATGTTTCTAACTCTCTATCCCTCTCCCTCCCTTTCTGTAAAAAATCAATAAAATATATTAAAAAAAAAAAAAAAGCAAGTGAAGCAAGAGTAAACCCAACGCAGCTGGGATAGCTCATTGGTTGATCATTGACCCAAGAGGTCAGAGGTTGCTGGTTCAATTCCTAGTCAGGGCACATGTCTGGGTTGTGAGCTCTATCCTCACTGGGGGCCATGCAGGAAGCAACAGATATATGATGTTTTTCTTTCATAGATGTTTCTATCCTTACTTTAACAGAAATGCCTCTACTGTCTAGCTATTGATTTGAGATGGGTATTTTTATTAGATTAAGCTCAGTTACAGGAAACAGATACCAATCCAGCTATTTTAAGCAGAATGCATGCCTGCAAAGTCATTGAAAGGACGGGAGGAGTGGGCGTTAGGCTGGGTGATAAAGAACGCCACTCAGTGCAGTGTGGACAAACAGGCCTGATAAAGAACTGCTACCTCTGCCCCGGTTGGGAAAGGAGTAAACAGAAAGCTGGTATGCTGGCTTCAAGAGCAATGCGTCTGCCAAAACTCCCTGTCCCATATATTATGTTGCTGCCTAACAAGTTACCCCAAACCTCAAAAAACAACAACAAAACACAAAATCTCAGAAAAAAAAACTAACAAATTTTTGCTGATCATGTGACTTAAAACAATATACGTTCATTATATCCCAGAATTTCTGTTGGTTAGAAATCTGTAATTGGGCCAAGAACCAAGATGGCGGCATAGGTTAACGCCGGAGTTTGCCGCCTCGAACAACCATTTCAAAAGTGAAACTAAAAGACAGAAGGGACATCACCCAGACCCACAGGAACGCTGGCTGAGTCGAAGTCCTAGATCTAGCTCCAAGTGAGCCCGTATACGGACATGGGTATTTTTATTAGATTAAGCTCAGTTACAGGAAACAGATACCAATCCAGCTATTTTAAGCAGAATGCATGCCTGCAAAGTCATTGAAAGGACGGGAGGAGTGGGCGTTAGGCTGGGTGATAAAGAACGCCACTCAGTGCAGTGTGGACAAACAGGCCTGATAAAGAACTGCTACCTCTGCCCCGGTTGGGAAAGGAGTAAACAGAAAGCTGGTATGCTGGCTTCAAGAGCAATGCGTCTGCCAAAACTCCCTGTCCCATATATTATGTTGCTGCCTAACAAGTTACCCCAAACCTCAAAAAACAACAACAAAACACAAAATCTCAGAAAAAAAAACTAACAAATTTTTGCTGATCATGTGACTTAAAACAATATACGTTCATTATATCCCAGAATTTCTGTTGGTTAGAAATCTGTAATTGTCTTAGCTATGCCATCTGGCTCCAGAATTCTCATGGAATTCAGTCACATTTTGGCTGGGGCTTCAGCCATCTGAAGGCTTGACTCAGGCTACTTCAAAGGTGGCTGCAGGTTGGTAGAGAGGAGGGTACCTCAGTTCCCCCTCCAAGTGAGCCCCTTCCCAAGCTGTGTGAGCATCCACACTACATGGTGGCTGGCTTTACCCAATGACCAAGGAAGCAGCAGCAATGTCTGTTATGATCTAGCCTCAGAAGTCACATATGATCACTTCTGCAGACTCTCTTGGTCACAGGACTCAGACCTTATTCACTGTGGAAGGGGATTACACAAGAATGTGAATACTAGGAGACAGGAATCATTACGCGCTATCTTGGGAGCTGGCTACCGTATCCCATAAAATTAGTGAATGCACATTGGGATGCTATTGCAGAAAAATGTCCCCAAAAATATGCCTGGCAACAACAGCCAAAGCAAGGGAAAGGGGCCCCTGCCTTATTTGCATCTTCCAAATATAACTGCAGAGGAGTCTGCAAGTACAGTTTGCTTTGTGTCTCTTTATTTTAGCTTTTCCATTTCTGCAATACAGGAAAGCACATTAAAAAAGGGATTAAAATAGATGATAAATACCAGTCCATCAAATTCTCCACAAAGACCATGACTTTGTGGTACTTCAGCACCCATACAGACATTTATAGAATATTCTATAGCAGAGAATTGGAGCAGCGATGGTGGGGAATGAAGCTGAGTCAGGGTCGCTGCTTTGCTGAGTGGATACAGCAGAAAGACAATAGTGCTTCAGAGGGCAGAGTGCTAACTTTTTGAAAAGAAAAACTCATAGATTTAAACATATTTTCAATTCAAATTTAACATTAAATGATTCTCATTCTCTCATTTGTATGTATATATAATACACTTTTAAAAACAGCATTAATAATGCCAATCTTACAACTAACCATAAAACTAATCAATGTGATTTACTAAGATTTCTTTGTGGTTCTAATTCTCATTGGAATATAACCCACGAAAGAAATTCATCAGCCCAGCCGGCATGGCTCAGTTGGTTGAGCCTTGTCCCATGCCCAGAGAAGTCACTGGTTCTATTCCCTGTCAGGGCACAAGCTCGGGTTTGGGGCCCCATCCCAGGTACGGGTCCTGCAGAGGCAGCCAATTTATGTTTTTCTCCCTCTCTCTCTCCCTCTCCCTTCCTTTCTCTCTAAAATCTTATTCATTGAAAATGTTGTTTTCTAGAGTCATTTGGATAATTCTTTTCCCTATATGGTTTCACCAATGTGAAATTCATACCATGTTCTAATCATATCTCTCATCACTGAAAGTTTTAGCTCCCTGATTCCCTCTTCACCCAGCAAGACTGTAGTTAAGGTCACCCAGGAAGTGATAGGATTTGAATTCAGGCAGTCTGGTGCCAATGCATGCCTTCACACACTGCACTAACACCTTGACTAGTCCAGTGATCATAGATCTGGGCTTCTTACTGGATTTGAGTGGGGATGTGGGGGGAGGGTTGAGCCAGATTACGAAGGCTCACATATCTATGGAGGTAAATATGGATGTGAGTTAATGGGATTAATCTGGCCACCCAGTCTCTTATTAGAGTCTACTGTGAGTGCTTAGCTTGCATCCTGGACAATGTGGCTATTGGGAGAGGCATCTTTCTTACCAGGAACAGGCGGCTCGGTGAAGGCTTCTGAGCCGCTGTCTTCTCATGTTTTCCTCATTTCTTCTCTTGGGTGATTCTTACACATTCTACAGACTTTAGCCTAAGTGACCCTTCTAGGAAAAGCTTTCCCTAACCTCTCCTGCATTATGTTGGGAAACCCTGTTATGCACTCCTATGTCAACCCATCTTTCTGCATTTTTCTCACTCACTAGGATGCAAATTCAGTGAGAAAAAGGTCTGTCTTGCTCAGAGCTTAGCATAGTGCCTGGCCAATAATAGGCTCTCAATAAATATTTGTTAAATCAGTAAAACATATTGTATCAATAAATTATTAATTAAAAGTGAAAGCTCAGAATGGCTTTGTCTGCCCTGCCTTTACCATCTTTTGTTTGTCTGTTAGGGCAAAATCTAAACTAACACCCAAAGTCTAAAAACTTGAAATGAGAAACTGGCTTTCTAAAATCTAAAATTTAAACAAAATAAAAATAAATAAATAAATAAATAAATAAAATCTAAAATTTAGACAAATGTGAAAATCCACAAGAAACGCTAACATATTTAAATCTTTAAATTTAGGAGAGAACTACTAATCATTAGGAGGCACTTCTTAGGGTAGAAAAAGATGTTGCCATTAGCCACACGTTGTTAGACATTTGTGAAAGTGGCAGCTTCCAGCCAAATGGTCTGACCCCGTTATGTCAGGCCATATTTGGCTCTACTAGTATATAAAATGTTTTTTTTCTACTCAATTCTTGGAGAAAGAAAAATCTGCAGGCTTTTTGAGGCCATCTACTCAGAAATAGAGCCTACTAGGAAGTTAAGCAGTTACGTGCAAGGTTCTTTTATTTTTGTTTTATCTTTTCGAATAGGTAATATATGCACATGGTTCAAAAGTCAAATGATATAAAATGGTGTGCACTTAGAAGTTTCCTTTCCACTCCTATCCCTAACCACCGTAGTCCCCATATCCTTCCACCACTTTTATTATTTAATAATCCTATATAATAAAAGGCTAAGTGACTTTACGGCAGAATGACTGGTTGCTATGACTGCACTGAGCAGGCGGCCAGGTGAGCGGTTAGGGGCAATTAGGCAAGTAGGCAAGTGAGAGGTTAGAAGCCAGTGGTCCTGGATTGTAAGAGAGACATCTGCTGGTTTAGGCCCGATCCTGGATGGGGCCTAAACCTGCAGTCGGACATCCCCCAAGGGCTCCTGGATTGCGAGAGGGCACAGGCAGGGCTGAGAGACACCCCCCATGCATGAATTTTGTGCACTAAGCCTCTAGTAAAATAATTATTTTAAGCGAAATACATATTTTCTCAATATGTATTTATGCAACTACCTCCCTCTCAATCCCACCCCCAGTGTTCTTCCAGACTCGCCCTTACTACCCATCTAACGAGGAGTCCCAGGGGCCAAGTCCTCTACTGGACTGCAACTCAAGTATCAGGACCCAAGATTCCCTTCCCAAATAACCCTCCACCCACTTCTAGGACCCGGTTGGCTTCTGTCCAGGAACCTCCTCTTCCTTCTTGAAGGCTGTGCACAAAACCTGGGTTGGAGAGACCACCCCCAGAAGGCAGATTGGCACAAGTGGGTGGAGCTTGGACAGGCAGGTGTGGGGGTAGTGGAGGGAGGGGTGCTGGTAGCATGCATACCAGGCCCCAGGCAGAGGCATGGAACCTGGGTGGGAAGAGGAGGGCTGGTTTGTGGCTCCAATTTGTGCGCTTGCCTCTCTCCTCCTCCTTCTCTCCCCCTAAAATAAGGGGCCAGCTAGGCTTTACATACCTATCGTATGTTCACAGCCTATGATAGTTCTATCTGTAGACATGCTTCTCTGCACCTCCTACCAACTACTTATGGTTTCCCCAGATATTCTGGACGTTTCTATAAACGTCCATGACTTTCTACATGATGCCGACCCAAACCTCTCTCCCTTTTCTTCACCTGATGAAATTCTTCTACTAGTTATCTACCGACCAGTTGGTATACCAGCTCCTGTGTTAGTGATCACTGCAAATCCTCTCTACCCTCCAACCCTCACCCCCAGGCAGAGTTAGCTGCTCTGCATGTGTGTGCAGGGGTGGAACGGGAGGTTACCCACTGGGATCTCCTAACGCTCCCTGTGGAAACACACCATACTGTATGTAATTGCTTTTTGCCCCTAGATTAGACTGTGTGGAAGCTCTTCCAGGGCCGAAAACATGGTTCTTCATGCTTATCCCAGTGCCTGCCCCCAGCGCCTGGCACTCGGTGGACAGTCAACAAATTTTCAGTGTGGTAGTGTCATCAGAATTCCAGCTCTTCCCAGGGACCACATGGCTTTGGGCAAGTTACTGAATCTGGATTTCCTACCAGTATTATTTTTTTTAAATAAAAATGAACATAATTACCTTCTTGAACGGCCCTAAGGATTAAATAAAACAACCGTCCCAAGTACTTCGGCATAATAATAAATAGTATGGGCTTGATCGAGGATAACCATGATTAAGTTAGCTCCTATATTCTGATCCTAGGTAACGTGTAAGAGGAAGTAAATAGTCCTTCCAAGCCAGTGACGTGGTTCCCCCAAATTTGTACTTAATGTTGCAATCTTAATAAAACCGTGGGAAAATCATTTTTTTAAAAAATGCCCCGGGTAAGGGTGAGGCTTGAAATTGTTTATTAAAAAGGTACCAAGGGCCCTAGCTGGTTGCTCAGTGGTTAGAACGCTAGCCCTCAGATTGTAGGATCACAGGTTAGATTCTGATCAAGGGCGCATACCTTGGTTGCAGACTTGATCCCTGGCTCTGGTGGGGAGTGGGGGCGACATGTGGAGGCAACCTCTGTCTCTCCCCCCCCCCTCCCTCCCACTGTCTCTAAAACAAAAACAAAAAAGAAACAATGGGAAAAAAATACCCTCAGAGGAGGATTAACAAACAAAAAGAATCAAGTAATATTTTTTAATAAATCCAAAGCATTAGGAAACTCTTGGCACTGGACACAAAATGTGTGAGAAAGTACTAGATTACAATCTGTTTTGAGAGGTTTTTCACAGTAATGCTTATCAACTAAGAATGGGGAAATAAGGAAGCATAAAGTGTATTTTTTATAACTACCTCTTTAAGAACTTCATATAATTATAACTGTATTTGTTTTTATTACTACATACTTAGCTATTCCTATAAAAAGGCTGTAGGTATACCTGTAGACATTCTGTTTAGATGTTTTTAAAAAAGGAAAAGGTAATTGCAAAACATGCCAGTAAAAACAAAATAATTATTAAGTTGCTCTATGTATCATATCTAATCTGCTATCACTTGTTTCCCCAAATTCAGGACTTTTGTCTATTAGTATATTGTACAATATTAAATGAATTTGCTGCTATTTGCATTCTTGTACCTCTAAATCCTGTTTTTATTAAGGAGGAAGACCCCCCCCCCTCCGCAAAAAAAAAAAAAAAAAAAGAAAGGAATGTGATCTAAGCTTGTAGGAAAAATCAAAGCGGGTTGATTACACTTATTTGAATTTTTTTTTAAATTCTCATCTGAGGATGTTTATTAATTTTTAGAGAGGAAGGGACGGGGGTGAGGGTGGGGGGAACATCAATCGATTGCCTCCTGTCCGAGTCCCACCCCTGACCAGGGATTGAAACTGAAATTTAAGTATGTTATTACCTAAATTATCCTGACCGAGAACCAAACCCACATGGAGTGATGCCCTAAGCAAGTGTGCCACCGGCCAGGACCACTTTCTTATTTGAACCTTATTGCTCAGACAGCCTGATTATAATAAAGTTTGCTTAATGATCTCAATCTTTGTCTTCCAAGCTAGGGCAAATAAAATAAAAAGGATACTGCTGTAAAGCTGGTGAAGCAAGCAATTGCTTGGCCTGTTACAAAATCAGACACTTTTTTCTGCAAGTTGTCCATGCTCTTCATATGCTATTAGCTGTTATAGCTTACAGTCTCAACTATGGGAGACTGAAAACCCTATAGTTTGCAAACCTATTATCTACAAGGGCTAATTATACTAATTCTTTTCACAACCAGCACATCTGATTGCCCATTATAGAGTCACTGAAATCTATAGGAGCTGCTAACTTAAAATCTTTGGCTATATGAAGATAGCTAAGGTTGAGAATAAATAGGTATTATGGGAGAGCTAGAGATACTAATAGCAAACTTAGGAAGATTTTAACGGAGTAAGACAAAAATCTGGCAAATCGTGTATTCTAAGTGGCAGGAATGAAAAGTAGTGTTATTCTTACAAAGTTAACAATATCATAGTAAAAGTAGCTTTTCTTTGAGTTGCCTTTTGTGCTTAAAAAAATAGAACAAGTTGAAAAACATCTTGACTCTTGCCAAGGCGCCCATATTTGAATTCTACCCTGGAGGCGGGAGGAAGCCGGAGCTTCCTTATGGAAAGAGATGGCGGAGTTTGGCATTGAGTTCTTTCTCCTTGCTCAAAAGATCCAGGCTGTGCTTTTTGAAGGCTTCTGACTGCAGCCTGAGCTCGTCGTAGGCCTTCTGGATCCCAGCTATCCTGCGCTGGAGCTCCCGGACTCTCAAGTTGCTGTCCACAGCCACCGCCTCTTGCTCAAACCGCTCTAGCGCCTGTCGCCTGGCCACCTCTGCGGCCTCCAGCTTCTCCTCCAGCTGGCGGATGTCCGCTTGCTTGCTCTGCAGCACCTTGCCCCTGTCCATGGAGAGCTGGAGCAGCTCCTCCTTCTCCCGCGTGACCATCTGCAGCCTGGCCTGCAGCTCCTGGCTCAGGCTGCCGTGCGCTTGCTCGGCCTTCGCCATCTGCTCCACGGCCTGCTGGTGCTGCTGCTGGAGGCTCTGCAGCTGGCTGCGCAGCTGCTCTGTCTCCGCGGTGTGGGCGCGGGCCTGCTGGCTCTGCAGCTCCCGCAGCTCCTCCTCCCGGGCCTGGGCCCGGCCGGCATCCTGCGCACACCTCTGCTTCAGAGTCTCCAGCTCCTGGGCCAGGGCCTCGCTCCCGGCCGTGAGCTGCAGGACTTTGGCCTCCTGGTCCTTCAGAGCCTGGCTGAAGAGGCGGCCGTTCTCCAGCCTCAGCCTCTCGTTCTCCTCTCTCAGCTTGACGTTCTCGCTCTTGTATTGGTCCTTGAAGCGGATCATCTCCTCGTGGTTGGCCGCCAGGGTCATGAAGCGGTCCTCCAGCTTCCGGGCATGCTCGCTCTTGGCCTTCAGCTTCTCCGCCTCCAGCATCCCCTTCTCCTCCAGCTCCGTGTTGAGCAGCTCCAGGATCTGGCAGCGCTCCAGGGCCTCGTCGGCCCTCCGCTTCAGGATGCAGATGAGCTGGGACTGCTCGTGGATGCGGGAGCGAAGCATCGCCTTCTCGCTCTTCTCCTCCTCGGACAGGCCCCGGAGGTTTGCCAAGGCCTCCCTCAGGCCATCCATTTCCTTAAACCCCATCTCCTCTTCCTGGTTTTCCAGGGTTTTGTTTTGCGTGTCCAAGGGCTCTTCAGAGGGTGGGGTGTCCATCCATCTCGAGAACCTGCTCATTCTCAGGCTCAGGTGCTCTCTCCGCCCTGGGCGGACTCCGCCGCACTCTTTTCCGTTGCCAGGGGCTCCGGGCACTGTCGGCAGCAGTTTCCCCCAGGGTGGAGCCCCGCGATTGCTGGGCGGGTCTTCAGAATGCGATGACGTAACAGGGGACCAATCTGGCGGGGCTCTGCTTGCCTTTCTAACCAATCACAGCCCTCAGCTCACAGCCCCGGGTCTGGCCTCTGCGGCACCCGGAGCAGATCCAACCCTCCGGGTTTGCAGCCAGCCTCAGGGCAAGAAAGAAACCGGACTCCACCCCATCTGGTTGAAGTAAACAAATCGAGCTGGCAGCGACTGCTCCTGCCTCCTCTCCCCACCTCAGTTGTCATGAGAATAGGTCACGGTCTGTGGAAACACAGTTGGCTCCATTGAAAACTGCAGTTTGTAAATACAAAGTAGCAGCGGTGCGCTGAGAGCCGGGACCCTAAGTGCCTTGAGTTTGCATCTGTAGTGCTTGGCACAGTTCAGCAAAAGAGCAAACCCCAGTGAAATAAATACTCTTTTTTTAATTGGGTATTCAGCACTCCCTGTTTTTACTCACTAGCAAAATAAGGTTATAGAAAGAAGCTTAATGAGTGACATAGAGAGAGCAAACATCCAAACAGAAGACAAAGAACCAAATGAGGCTTACTGCCATATAGCGTCCATTTCAGAGGAATTAAGTAGTTAACTGTAAGGAATAAAATAAAGCCCGACCGGTATCATAGCTCAGTGGTTGAGCGTCAACCTATGAACCAGGAGGTCATGATTCAATTCCCCCTCAGGGTACATGCCCAGGTTGCAGGCTCCATGCCCATTGTGGGGCCTGTGCGGAGGAAACTGATCAATGATCCTCTCTCATCATTGATGTTCCTATGTCTCTCTCCCTTCTGCCCTGAAATCAATTTAAAAAAAAAAGAATAAAATAAAAATCAAAGTATTAGAAGTGGAAACTAGAAAAAAATAAAGGAAACCATACAAGTTCTGGGTCAGGAAGGACTTTCTCAGCTTAAACATTGTGTGAAAGAGGAGTAAGGAAAAGCTTACTTTGACTGTGTTGGACAGTTGTATATAATTTAAAAAATTGGGCCCTAGCTGGTCTGGCTCAGTGGATAGAGCGTCAGCCTGCAGACTGAAGGGTACTGGGTTTGATTTCAGTCAAGGGCACATGCCTGGGTTGCAAGCTCAATCCCCAGTAGGGAGCATGCAGGAGGCAGCCGATCAATGATTTATGTTATGTCTCTCATCATTTATGTTTATCTCTCTCTCCCTCTTCCTACTTCTCTGAAATCAATAAAAAACATTTTTAACAAATTGTGACCTATGAGGTGTATAATTTAAAAAATGGACCTCTGAGGTCTATCCAGCTTCTCCTTCCTCTGAACTTGCCTGGCATTTTACCCCCTAGCCCTAACCAACTACGGAAGGTCCCCTAACCAGCCAGCTCCCTGGCTCTGTCTGTAGGTGTTCTCTTTGCCTGGAATGCCTTTTCCCACCTTGTCCTGTGCTGCTCTAGTATTTCGCTCAGGATTTAGTTTAGAATCACCTCCTCTGTGTAGCCTTTCCTGTCCCCAACATG
>NW_006285247.1:1807966-1809196 GCF_000327345.1 Myotis davidii | reverse complement strand
CAAGAATGTGTTTTCTTCAAAGCTTTTCAATTATTTTCAAAAAGCCTCGGCCTAACCGGTTTGGCTCAGTGGATAGAGCGTTGGCCTGCCGACTGTAGGGTCCAGGTTCGATTCTGGTCAAGGGCATGTACCTTGGTTACGGGCACATCCCCAGTGGGGAGTATGCAGGAGGCAGCTGATTGATGTTTCTCTCTCATCGATGTTTCTGACTCTCTATCCCTCTCCCTTCCTCTCTGTAACAAAATCAATAAAATATATTTTTAAAAGATAAAATAAAAAGTAAAGCCTCTAATAAAATAGCCAAAACTGCCCACTTAGAGGAAATCATGTCCAGTGTGTAATAAATACTGGAGAAATATTAGCCTAGCAGAACTTCTTTAGCCTTGCTAGGGAATTTAGATTTTAGGATCCCTAACATAAAGTATTTCATTTAAAATAAGAAGTCAGACTAATTTGACAATACATTTAAGTCATAATAATTTATTCTAAGGATTTTTACAAAATACTTTATGAAAATTATACATATATAGGAAATACAGTATAATTAAACAATTTACATTCTAATTAAAACTTTGTTGCAAAGCATGTCTGTGACCACTCTCATGCTGCTTTCATATGGTAGAGTTATAAGAAAAACAGAATCTTACATATGCAAGGTTTTTGTTTTATATATATTCTATTACAAAATACAGGCTTGAGACCTAGCTTAGGAGAAAATTAAGCCAAAAACTGAATTCCACTTATGGCCAGTGGGTGGCACCAAAGCACATTCGAGACCGTTTTAACACTGGGAAAAGGGAAAGCAGTTTCTGAAGACAGAAAGTACATGCAGTAAACTGGGTCTCGCCCTAATATGGAATTCCGTATTTTATAGAGATTACAGAGTAAATAGTTTTCTTATGGTCAAATTCTTTATCATCACTGATATTCTGCCTTCCCCCCTCCCCCCCACCATAGGAATATCTTTGTCACTGTTTTCCACAACCTACGTATTTGCAGTTGCTGTAAGGAATTTCATTGGTCAAAAAGCAGGCTTTGCTAACCGTAGCACAAGGCTGGTGTGAAGCACATGATGGAAAACTTTTCCTGTTAACACCCCACATTTAATAATTTTTTGGAGGGAGGGCAGCTTTTTCTTTGAAGCAACAGGTGGATTTTCCTAGCTTTCTCCAATATCTTCTTTAACGTTGGATCACACATATGTTATATATTTTGTTACTTTTAAATACC
>NW_006285247.1:1783678-1807516 GCF_000327345.1 Myotis davidii | reverse complement strand
AACTTCCCACTCCACCCCCCACTGGGAATAGGGCCAGCAACCTGGCCATGTGCCCTGCAGGGGAATTGAACCAAGACCTCCTTGTTCATGGATTGATGCTCAAACACTGAGCCACACCAGCCAGGCAGTCATTCTTTAATTATAAGCACCAATGGAAGTCAGCTAGGAAGAGTTTTAACGTCACCAGGAGGGCAGACCTGGGACTCACTATAAGAAAGAACTGTTGAACCATCTGAGATGAGCACTCTATTCCCAGAGTAATGGTTTCTCTTCTCAGTCATCTGAAAGCTAGATGACAATCTGTCACAGGCATGGGGGAATGGTAGGAAGGGTTCCCACCGTGGGTTAGAAGTGACAGGAGATACGCTCTGAGGAAGCGTGACTACAGCTGTAGCGTTGAGCAGACTCAATTTGAATCTCAGCTCCGCCACTTATTCACTCTGTTACTTAATTTCTTGGAAAGCTGGCTGTTTTGGGGATAACATTAGTAACTACTCATCAAATTGCTGTTAGGATGAAGTGAAATAATGCAAATAAAGCACTCAGTACAGTGACCAGTGCTCCATGAATGTTAGTTACTATTATTATTCAAAGCACACTTTCAGCCAGGAAGGGCCATAATGTTTTTTCAGGAAAGAGTAGAGACGAGAGCTCTTCTGTTCCCCCCACAATAAGGTAAGCTCTGTGTGGTGAGACACTGCACCCTGTTAATCTTCGTATCCAGAGCCCGCAGCACACAGCTGTCACGCCTTCACTCACTCACTGGATTACACTTAATGGAAATATCTGTTGGCATTAGGAAGGAGCAAAGCAACAAACCTCTAGCAGCGGTTCTCAACCTGTGGGTTGCGACCCTTTCACAGGGGTCACCTAAGACCATCGGAAAACACATATATAATTACATGTTGTTTTTGTGATTAATCACTATGCTTTAATTATGTTCAATTTGTAACAATGAAATTGGGGGTCACCACAACATGAGGAACTGTATTAAAGGGTCATGGCATTAGGAAGATTGAGAACCACTGCTAGCATCTCCAGAAGCATTTGGCTCACAGGAGATTTAAAAAAGTATCAAATATTACCGGTTCCAAAGCCGATCCGAAGACCTCCCAAAAACTGGTTGGTTAATTTGTAATGGTCCCAGACGGTAAGCTCTACGCAGGCTTCCGTCAGATCTTCAGGCCTGAACCCATCGTACACCATGGTGTGGTTGAAGACAGGGTTGGTGGTCTTCCCCACAGCTCTTGTCCTCTGGCGACTTTTCCGGCTTGTATCTGGCAGGATGATGCTACCAAAGGAAACATGATTGTGAGAGCATTTTAAAGAAATAGTGGACACTTGTGCTTTCCATACACTTCAACGTAGCTACTTGTGGAAGGAAGGGAAGGGGAGAGTGTAGAGAAACAGCACTGATGGTGGGAGCCATCATGCGGGAAAGCCTGAGCATTCGAGCGGACCAGACTTGCCTTGAACCCTGACTCTGCCACGTGTTGGCTGTGTATTGCAGGGAAAGTTAGTTAACCCTTCAGATACTTGCTTCCTCATCTGTAAGACGGGAGTGGTAACGCCTGCTCTGTAAGGTTAGTATTAAAATTACACATTAAGCAAACAACTGAGCTCAGTTCCTGCATTTAGTAAGTGCTTACTATGTAGCAATTGTTTGAGGATTCCCTTGAAATTTGGAAGCACAGTCTATTCCCGATTATCTGGGATAGCCTAAGGAATTAGTCTTGTACAGAATTGGAAAAGAAGAGAAACCTCCCCCATTTGTTAGATTTGATTTTGGAAATAAATTATATATTTGCAATCATTTACATTTAATTTGTGGTAACAGCTGAATTAACTTTTAACCTATCATGCCCCCGGTAAAGGCAAGAAGGTCTGAGACTAGTCTCAAAATAGGAGACTGACCTGAGTTGAAAAATGTTACCAGCTGACATTTATGAAGAATGTGTTGCCTTTCTGTTTTGTGGATGGTTTCTTTTGCTGTACCGAAGCTTTTTGGTTTGATGTAGTCCCATTCATTTATTTTTGCTTTTACTTCCCTTGCCTTTGGGGTCAAGTTCACAAAATCCCCTCTGAGACCAAGGTCCATGAGTTTAGTACCAATGTTTTCTTTGATGTATTTTGTTATTTTAGGCTCATAGTCAGGTCTTTAAGCCATTTTGAGTTAATTTTTGTGTATGGTGTCATACCCCTATGTTCATTGCAGCATTGTTCACAATAACCAAGACATGGAAACAACCTGTGTCCTTTGATGGATGATCGGGTAAAGAAGATGTGATACATTTATACAATGAAATACAACTCAGCTATAAAAAAATAAAAAAGATGAAATATTGCCATTTGTGACAACATGGATAGACCTTGAGTGTATCATACTAAGTAAAATAAATCAGGTGGGCCTGGCTGGCATGGCTCAGTGGTTGAGCACTGATCTATGAACCAGAAGTCATGGTTCGATTCCCAGTCAGGGCACATGCCCAGGTTGTAGGCTTGATCCCCAGTGTGGGGCATGCAGGAGGCAGCCAATCAATGATTCTTTCTTATTGATATTTCTCTCTCTCTCTCCCCCCTTCATCTCTGAAATCAATAAAAATACTAAGAAAAAAATAAGTCAGGTGGGAAAGAACAAGAACCATACAATTTCATCCATATGTGGGATATAAAACAGAAAGCAACATACAAACAAGCAAAACAAAATCATAATCACAGACAATAGTATGGTTGTTATCAGAGGGGAAGGTGGGTGGCAGGCGGGGGGAGGATGAAGAGGAGAAAGGGGGTCAAATATATGGTGATAGAAGGAGAATACACTTTGGGTGGGGAGCACGCAGTGCATTATACAAAAGATGTATTATAGAACTGTACACCTGAAACTTAGATAATGTTATGAACTAATGTTACCCAAAAAAATTTAAGTTAAAAAAGAACATCTAGAGGGAAAATCACAAATAATGTCATATAAAATTAAATAGTTACAACTGGACTTCTGGTAGAATCTACATAGGAAAAATTAGTCATAGGGAGATAGGATGACACATTAATATCTGTTTAGCTACTATTTAGATACCAGGCATTTATATGTGTAACAGAGAAAAAGGTTTGCCACTTAAGAACCAAAATTATCTTAAATTCTTATGAGCTATTAGTACAGCTCTGCTTAGCAAATACTTTTCCAGGTATTTGCAGGCTGATGCCAAAGGCCTTTTGAAAATGGATCATAGAATAGGTTCTTCTCTAAGGGGCCAAGGGCTGTGACATCCCACTGTTAGAAATCGCATAAAGTCTTTCGTACTGAATATTGTTCTCACCAGTAGATGTGCCTCCTAGAAGACATTACATATCTGAGTATGTGGTCTCCGGTTTCATGTTTACATAATGTCCTCTGATCTTTATGATTTTAAAAGTATATGAAGTCTTGGGGTGGGGGGGTTATACCACAGATTCCCCTAATTCATGGAGTCACTGTCTCAAATTATTTCATTTAAACTATGGATGATGAGTTTCAGCATCACAGAAATAGAGAACTAACATCAACCAGCAAAGGCCGGGCTACTGTAGAACTGCAAAGGCAGACTTATCAATGCTATTACCATTTTACAAAAGAATTTAGATGGCTGCCCCTTAGCATTGGTAGATCAAGGCATTCCTTCACCCATATGTCACCGCAAGATGGCTGGCAGGGGAGGGCAGTGGTGGGGTACCAGGCCTGCAGGAGAGGGCAGTTGGGTGACCAGCCTGGCAGGGGAGGGCTGTTGGGGGCGATCAGGTCAGCAGGGGAACAGTTAGGCTTTGATCAGGCTGGCAGGGGAGTAGTTAGGGGCAATCAGGTAGGCAGGCAGGCAAGTGGTTAGGGGCGATGAGGCAGGCAGGCAGAGATGGTTAGGGGAGATCAGGCAGGCAGAGTGGTTAGGTGTGATCAGGCAGGCAGGCGAGCAGTTAGGGCCGATCAGACAGGCAGACGAGAGGTTAGGAGCCAGCAGTCCTGGATTGCGAGAGGGTAGAGGCCAGGCTGAGGGACCCTCCCCCCGTGCACAAATTTCGTGCACCAGGCCTCTAGTTGTAAATAATGCTGCTATGAACATAGGGGTGCATATATTTTTTCTGATTGCTGTTGCTGGAATCTTAGGAAATCAGAAAGAATATATGCATTCCTATGATCATAGCAGCATTATTCACAATAGCTAAGATCTGAAAACAGCCCAAGTGCCCATCAGTAGATGAGTGGCTAAAAAAAGCCAAGGTACATTTACACAATGGAATACTATTCAGCTAAAAAAGAAGGAACTCTGACCCTCTGCAACAGCATGGATGATTATGCTAAGTGAAATAATCCAGAGAAAGACCAATATCACATGATCTCACTTATATGTGGAATCTAATGAACAAAATAAACTAACAGACAAAATAGGTCCAGACACACTGATGCATGGAACAGAATGACAGATCTCAGAGGGGAAGGAGGTGGAGGGGACAGGAAGAGATTAACCAAAGAACATAGATGCATAACCCACAGACACAGACAATAGTGTGGGGAAGGCCTGGAGTGGCGTAGGGCTGGATGAAGGGGTCAAGGAAGGGGAAAATGGGGGACCTCTGTAATACTGTCAACAATACATAAGTAAAAAATTAATAAAAATAAAAAAATACTAGCTAGTATTTGATGATATGATCTTAATAGGTTAAATCTATACTGTAATACTGTCAACAATACATAAGTAAAAAATAAAAAAAATAAAAAATAATACTAGCTATTATTTGATGATATGATCCTAATAGGTTAAATCTATACATTCTTTTTTAAAAAAATATCAGAATCACTGATCGGGTGCCTCCTGCACACCCCCTACTGGG
Source organism: Myotis davidii (assembly GCF_000327345.1). Taxonomy (NCBI): domain Eukaryota; kingdom Metazoa; phylum Chordata; class Mammalia; order Chiroptera; family Vespertilionidae; genus Myotis; species Myotis davidii. Next base: position 1,802,656 of record NW_006285247.1, on the reverse strand, counting down.
GATCGAGCCTGCAACTTGGGCATTTGCCCTTGACTGGAATCAAACCTGGGACACTTCAGTCCACAGGCCGATACTCTATCTACTGAGCCAAACCGGCCAGGGCTATACATTCTTAATTATAGCTTTTATAGTCTGGCTGTGCTGAGCTCAGACAGCTCTATGAAAATAATTTATATTTATTCCAAGTACAGAGTATTACATCATTCTTGTCAGGTTTTGCTGGCTCCACAGGATCAGTTATAGATATCAGGCATGTGAATCATCCATTTGTGCTGATATTCAAAATATCTCAGTGAAATGCACACATACCTTTCAAACACTGATACCAATGTCAATTGGTGCCGACATATTAAACGTATTTCTGTAAAGCAACCAAAACAGGTACTAGCTAAGAGAGAGTCATTCTTTTTGTTAAAAGTAGAGTGTAAAAAGTTAACATTTGCCCTAGCTGGTTTGGCTCAGTGGATAGAGTGTTGGCCTGCAGACTGAAGGGTCTCAGGTTTGATTCCGGTCCAGGGCACATGCCTGGGTTGTGGGCTCGATCCCTAGTAGGGGGTGTGCAGGAGGCAGCCGATCAATGATTCTCTCTCATCATTAATGTTTCTATCTCTCCCTCTCCCTTCCTCTCTGAAATCAATAAAAATATGTATTTTTTTAAAAAGTTAAACATTTTATAAGACTATTATATAGACACACATAAAAGTGAATATTATGGACAGGCGATTACTGAGAAGTTGGTTTGGTCTGAAGTTGTCCAGGTTGGGTGCACCTGGTCAGAGGAATACTATCATATTTTTCCGGATGACTAAGGAATTTCAGTCAACCAACCAGGCATCTATTATGTGGTCAGCTCTATTATATGAATAGCATTGAATATACAAGGCATACAAGAAAGACTAACTCAATTAAGACTATAAAAATGTACTAAGGAATGAAATGTCAAATTATTACTGTAATGTTCTAGGACATAATGTGATCAGTGAGGGGGAATATAGTCAGGAAGGGCTATATGGGGGAGATAGGACTTCATCTAAGACTTGGATAGGTTGAGGAGAAGGTTAGCCAACACAGAGAAGAGAGACTACATGAGTAAAAACTCAGGGAAGGTGGAGCCCATCACAACACACAGTCCCCCAGCTCCCACCACCAAGAAATGATAGTGGAGAGAATGGGAAATGAGATTGGTACAATTTCAATGCATGTTGACCATAAATGATAGGATACAAATTATATAAGAAAGAATTTTTCAGAAAGATCCAGAAGTAACAAGATAGTGGTTTGGCAGCCATTTGACCTAAAGATATGTTTGCTTTCCCTCCAATTCTTTTTTCTTTTTATTTATCTGAATTAGAATGCCTTTCTCTAGCTCAGTCACTGCCCTCACCATCCATTATGTCTTTCATCCCACTAGTTTCATTGCCTGGTTACTTAAAGACTTTGCGTGTGCAATCCCTATTTCAGCCATAACATTCATACAGATTCCTAAGGAGAATAACTAGGGGAACTTGCTTGAGAAATGAAAGGGGGGCTGGCATTCATTTCCTGCCTATCTCTTGCTTCTTAAAGGGGCTGCAGACTTGAGGCTTTAACAAGTATTAGTAATCTTCAGGAAAGATTACAGTGAGTAATTCAGGAAAAAGCTTTCTCTCCTGAGGAGACCTTGAGAATGGAAGACCAATGAGCTCTAATTTCTTAAGGTTGATATGAATTTTTCCAATTCCCACCTGTGAAAAAAACCCATTCAGGTTCCATTCTTATCACAACACTGTCAATAGGTCCAAATTCTGAATACAGAAAAGGTCATACACATTGTGCAGATACAAACTTTTGGGAGAGTGAGGAGCAATTTAAAATAAAGACTGGAAAACTTGATTTAAAAAAAGAGAGAGAGAGAGAAATAGAAAGTAGAATGGTGGCTACCAGGATCGGGAGGAAAGGGGCTAAGGGGTTTTGTAGTTCAATAAGGTGAACCCTGAGAAGAAAAAATAGACAACTACTAAAGAGGGCTCTTGGTGGCAATTTGGGCTCAAGTAAAAAACAGAGCCTAGCCAAAGGGCCTCTCACACAAACTGCGCCTCATGGAGAAGCCTCTGTGCTAAACCACCTGCCTCTGCACTTAATTGCCTGCCTGCCATCTGAACCAGCCCTTTAAAAGATTTCTTGGGATCCTATTTCAACCAATAGGTAGAGGGTTTCCCCCATCCAACCACAGTTATGCAATTCCAGCCAATCAGAGTGGCTCTATTCTGACCAATCAGGACAGAGCCTTTTGGACCAATCAAACCATGAAGATTTGGAGTCCTCATTTGCATGAGGACAGACCAATCAGGGAACAGGGATGGGGACTTCTGTCCATATAAGCCAGGTTCCCTCTGGCTTGGGGAGCACACTTTCTCCTTGGCTTAGCTTAAACACGGAGGCCCCAGAGTTTTTCTACTGCTGTGCTGCCATGCTGTATCACAATTGACTGTTTTGTAGTGAATAAAGTTTCCTTCTTTGCTGCACCCCAAACTGGGGATTCCTGTGGCACTGAAGTGGCGCAAAGACCAACAGTTGACAATGGGTATAGAGTTTCAGATATGTACAAGATGAAGACATTCTGGAGATTTGCTTCACAACAATGTGAATCTACTTAACACTACTAATGTCATACTAAAAAAATGATTAAGATGGTACATTTTATGTGTTTTTATCACAATAAAAAATGAGAATTTTCTAGTTTACAGCTGTGAGTTGACTTATTTGGTCTATACGATTACTACGTTAATAAATCTATTTAGGGCTTCACCTTCGAAAATAGCATAAAACCCAAAGAAACCCTGGGAGCCTGGGGGATGAGGAAAGGGCATAAATCTGGACAGAAAATCATTACATACCAGGAATTGGCTCTGGGACGTACTGGAGAGCTAATTTCATTTTACCTCTGTTTTCTGCTTCAAGGGCAACTGGTGCTGTCTGAAAAAAGAAGAATGTCAGCAGACGTAAGACACAAACTATTTACTCTGTTTGTTGGTACTCTGCTACAGGACCTCATCTTCCCCAGTTCTGGAACAACGTATCACTCCTGAGTGCCTGGATTAAAATTTCCCTCCCCATCAGAGCTAGACTATGGCTTTTATTTATTTTATTTATTTTTTAAAATATATTTTTATTGATTTCAGAGAGGAAGTGGGAGAGAGAAAGAGATAGAAATAGAGAAAGAGAGATAGAAGCATCAATGATGAGAGAGACTCATTGATTGGCTGCCTCCTGCACGCTCCCTAATGGGGATCAAGCCCGCAGCCTGGGCATGTGCCCTTGACTGGAATCGAACCTGGGACCCTTCAGTCCCCAGGCCGACGCTCTATGCACTGAGCCAAACCAGCTAGCACTAGACTATTTTTTTTATATCTGGGAGAGTTCTACTGTGCATCTTGGAAAACTTTGTAGGGTACCCAGAACACATTTCAAGGCCATTAGTCTCAGAGATAGTAGAGAAATTAGAATGGCTTTCTTGGAGATGTGTGAGGTGCTGTGAAATGCCTTGGTTTTTATGAAAACACATAGATTTTGTTAATCCTTCATCCAGCACCTAAAACAACTTAATTGTATTCTCTTTATCTGAAGGAATAAGAAGAGTGTGGGAAGGTGGGTGCTGGAAGAAAGCCAAATATGACATGTTCAAAGATGCATTAACCTGACTATTTTAGACGAAATGAGTAGATGTCTGTAAGAATAACAAAGACTGGACAATAATTTTAAAATATATATCTATTATTTTCAAGTCTATGAGAAATGGTTTTACTTTCAAAATATGGCCCTTTGGAGTCTTATTTCCAAAACATGTCTATACATCAGAAACTTAAGATACGTTAGTTAAAAATGAATGCTTTTGACATCTGAGGAATTCAGATCCAGCAAGTCTTGGACCAGAAATAAGTGCTTCATGTGATTTTGATGTAATATTTAGGAAGCATTTCTTAAAAGAAACTTTTCTTATGTAGATACTAACTAATGATTTCTCTGAATTGTTTATATGTATCAATTGCAGTTATGACGGACTAGTTGGGATCACATCAACCCTCATACTGAAAACAATAAAATAGTCAATTATAAAATCTACTTGAAGGTACTAAAGAATTATTAAGGTAGGACTCAAATGGATCAGATATTGGAGACTGACATTTTCTCTACTTTCCAGTTTGAGGCATTAGCTGATTTTTAAGAAGTGCCAAGCTGAGAGAATAAAAAGCCTAGCAGAAAGAGACTAAGAAGCTAAGAAGGGCTTTCAGTAGTCTCAAAGCGCTGGGGAGACAAAAATTGAAATCCATGGCCTGCTAAGGAGGAATGGCCTCTAATAAGACCAATGGTTCCCAAAGTGTGATTCCCAGGCCAGCTTCAGCAGCAGCAGCTGGAAATTTGTTGGAAATGCATATTCCTGGGCACAGATCCTACTGAATCAGAAACCTTGAGAATAGAGGCCAGAAATCTGTGTTTTAATAAGTTCTTCAGGTGAATTGGATACTAAAATTTGAGATCTATTTTCTAGGCCTGCAGTTGGAACTCCTGAAGGGCCACAGCCTAAGAATATGGGCAAACAAAAACCAGATCAGACTACAGGAAAACGGAAACCCCACCTTCGTGTCAGTTCATTCCCAGATTAGATTAAGGTAGTCTGTCCCTACACTGTGTGTCAGAAGCAAAAGCAAACCTTCCCAAGTTATCCCTAGAATTCTTTTCATGCAATATCCAGCACGCAACAACCAATGAATAGGCATACAAGGACAAAGGACCACGAGACCAAAATAAAATAAAAATTTCAGTAAGAGACTCACAAATGTTTAAGACATTGGAGTTTTCAGAAACACACGTCACATAACTCTGATTAACGTATTTACAAAGATAAGATGGAACATTTTAGCAGAGAAGAGGCACTTATAAAAAAGAATCAAATGAAAATAGAAGTCTGAAATATATAATTGAAAACTTGTAGATGGGTATCACAGATTAGACATAGTAGATAAGAAAATTATGGAACTATAAGATAGGTTAGCAAGAAATAGCCAACTTGAAGCATACATGGAAACCATGGGGAAGAAAATATAGAAAAGAGAATAAGAGACATATGAGACAGAGTGGAAAGAGAAAATGATCCCAAACAGTGGATAAGTATCCTGAATGAAAATTCAAATTTATAGGACCTTTCTCCTACATACCAGGCCTCAAAACAACCAACCAATCCAAAAACGCTGAACTTACCTTCCGCTTCAGAGGGTACCACTTCAATTGTTTATTCTGTTTGTTGTCCCAGTCCCAAGTTTCCAAATCAAGTTCCACTTCCCCAAGAAAACTATTGCGTTTAAATGTATCCCGATGCCATACAGACAGGTTCAGCTTCTGTGTCTTTAAGATTTGCTTTTCGATTTTATACTGCAGTTCAAAGAAGGAAATTAAAGGGGTGAATGATATTACTTTATGCCAAAGTTATGACATAGAGATGAAGAGAAAAGTCATCTGTGCAGATCGGATTTTCTCATCTGTTAGGTTTCAAGTCTTAAGAATATTGCAAAGTCATCCTATTCTAAGTGTCTTGTTTCAAAGAGCTAAAATCCATCTTTCACAAAAGTTGATTTTCTTTGCCCCTTTGGAAAGAGCAAACCATGGCTCAAATATCATAGCTGGTTAGAAACAAAAGCCAATTATTCAATTTTTTACTGGATGTTTTTATTTCTAACTAGGTATAACATAAATCAAACTCATTCTAAAAATGAAGTTTAATTGATGGTCTGTTTCCTACCTAAGGACAAGGTATATTTTTAAAATAGACTTTATTTTTTAGAGCAGTTTTAGATTCTCAGCAAAACTCAGTGAAAAGTAGAGAGTTCCCATATTCCACCTATCTCTATATACACACAAACTCTTCCACTTGATATCCCACAAAGATAAGGAATTTCTCAAGAAAAGATAGACTTGTTTTTTCCTGCTTCATATGGTCAAGTGAAAAATATTTGGCATCCTAAAACTTTTTCATCTAAAATGACAGTCAATCCTTGATTATATGTAATCATGGAAGGGATAATAGTACTTCTAATCTAAAAATAATCTCTATTTGGCTTTCTGATGTACTGCTTGAATGCCCATTTTGGTTGTAGCACACTTGTTATTCTCTGAGTTTACTATTTAAATTATCTGGCTTTTCCTGAGTATAGGGCTGAAATAGCTGACCTAGAAATAGCTAGGGGACTGAGGTATAGCATAGTCAAACTGTAATTAAAAACTTGCTACAGAAAACTCACCCATGGATGACTGAGAATTAATTTAACTCTACTTTTCTCAGAAGATAACAACATAGTTGGGCAGAATTTTCAGAAGGGGGGTATTTCTATTTGTAGTTTTACATTTTCTATTACTCATGATTAAGGTAGCATGATGCAGTTTGCAGGGGGTGAGGGGGGGAGGCGGGGGAGGGAGAGAATATGGTATTTGAGCCAGGTATACTTTCCATTCATATGCCCATCCATCTATCCTTCCAATAAACATTTGAGTACTTTCTCAAACACTGTACTAGGAGTCAACATTTATTAAGTGTTTAATGTATACTCATCTCTTCCTGTGTATAAACTCTGTTAACATTCACCACTACTGAGGTAGGTAGGTAGGTCGGTACTATATTACCGCCTCCCTTTTGCAGGTGTGAAGTGCAGACAGGCTAAGTCATTTACCCAAGGGCACACAGTTTATAAACAACATAGAGCTGGTCCCTGCCCTCGGGGAACTTACAATTTACTGGGAAAGCGGACAGACCAGTAAAGTGCTGAGAGTTAAGATACCTAAGGCAAAACAAGAACCCAAGGCAGCAGACAGCAGCGGGGCCTGCAGGGTAAGGGCAGCTGCTCATAGGAAGAGGCATTCAAGGCTGTAGGAGGTAGTTAGGCATAGAATGTGGTGAAGAACATTCCAGCCTAAGCAAACACAGAGTCCCAGCAGTGTGAGAAAATGTAGTTCTTCCAAAGAACAGGAAGGAATCAGGGTATCTGCACAGAGACTATGACTGTGACAAGATGAGGCGGGACCTCAGGTTGTGAAGGGACTGGTGTGCATGGTAAGGATGGAGCTGACCCTAAGGGAATCCTAAAAGCTTTCAAGCAGAGAAATACCACGATCAGAATTATGCTTTTTAGATCATTTTGGTTGCAATGCTCAGCTTCATCAGTTGCATATCCTTGAGCAAGTTACTTTATTTCTCTAAGCTTCATTTGCCGCATCTTATGAGATACAGATAATAGTGCCCGCCTAGCGGGGTACGTAGGGAGTGAATGAGATAATGCGTACAACATTCATGGCATATCATCTCATATAAAGCAGTTTCTCGGAAAATGTTGATCCTTTCCTTCTCCTCTCTGGGCAACTGACTTAATCTGTAGTGGTACAGTATTCAAGAAGATATGACTAGATACACACATAGGCCACCATTTAGGGTTTTCCCAATCTAGAGTTATAGATACCCGCAGTATCTCATTATACACAGGATTCAAAGTTTTCTTCACGACAAGGGTTTTCTTCTTGCCCATTTTGCCCTTGTCTGGTAACAGGTAAGTCTTTACATATCTAAAAAGAGAAATGAACAGACAAGAAGGTCAGAGAAAATGAAAAGTGATATTTCCACCTCTTTTAAAAATGCATTGGAAATTGACAGAAAGAATTCTTTCATAATGAGAAAAGCAATATGCAATAAATGTTCCACCAACACCTTTATGCTTAAAAGTTTAAAGTTATTTCAGTGGAATTGGTCATGTGTTCCTTTCCTTTGGCCTTCTGTCAGAGGTGGGAGGGGAATACTACAGACCTCTAACAATGCTTAATTTCACTGGCTTCCTTTCAATTCAGAAAGGCTTTGGTGCTTGCACAATTATTATTATTTTGTTAATCTTCACCCAAGGATATTTTTCCATTGATTTTTAGGGAGAGTGGAAGAGAGAGGGAAAGACAGAAAAACATCAATGTGAAAGAAACACATCGACTGGTTGGCTCCTGTACGAACCCCGCCAGGGCACAAGCTGGTGAGGAGCCTGCAACCAAGGTATGTGCCCTTGACCCAAATCAAACCCAGGACCCTTTTGGTCCACAGGCTGATGCTCTATCCACTGAGCAAAACTGCCTAGGACATTGTAGAATTATTTAAAAAAAATTTTTGTGACAATACTCTATCCACTGAGCCAAACTGCCTAGGGCATTGTAGAATTATTTTAAAAAATTTTTGTGATTGTTTTTTGAAATAAAATTAATCTTTGCATGCACCTATTCAAGCCATATTCAATGTAAAAAAAAAAAGGATATTGGGCTCAGTTGTTTTTGTAATAAAAGGAAAAAGGACTGGGCTTATGCTAGCAAAATAAGAATCAGACTTCTGTATAGAGATGAGTGAGGAATACCATTCCACTTTTGCAAATAAACTGAAATGTAATTAAATCTATGATCTCAAAGATGAATTGGTAATTCTCCCTAAAGTGCTTCTGCAGAATATAATTTAAATATGGAAACTACCTCCTTTGAGAATCTTAACTGATTCTGCACCACTGAACATTATGAAGTATGCCCCACATGTCCCTAATTCTGGAGGCAGTTTTGGGAGTGCCTTGGAAAGAGACAAGGTTCAAGCCCTCATTCCTCATTTTGCCACTGACTGTCTGAATTTACATAAACAGGCTGCTTATCTTCTCTTGCCCTTGTTTCCTTATCAGTCAAAAGAAGGACCTGGACAAGATGATCTCAAAAGTTCCTCCAACTTGAAACATTTTGCGCTTCTCTGACATTTCTGCAACTTAGTAAGTTTGGCATGTGAATATATAAAGTAAATAAGACAGCAGTCCCCCTGCTACCACTTCTCTTTTCAAACATTGCTTTTAACAGAGTCATACCCTCCCTTCAATTCTGTTCTTTCCTTCCAGATTTCTACAAGATGACCTAGGAGGAAATCGTGACGCCAAATGTACTTACGGGTCTGAACGTTGTTTTCTAATGTCTGCGGCGGCCAAGTCTTTACACTGGGCCACAAAGATATGCAGCTCCTTCAAAGAGTCCACATAGTCAACTGCGAACTGGATACTTCCTTTCACCTCCAGATTGCCGAAGTCCCCACTGTAAACGCTCATCACACTGCCGCTCACCTGAGAGCATTGGAAACATGCAGGGTTTGTCTCTCTCTCATGCTTGAACTCAACACAGGGACCATGGCTATAATCCTTGCTTGCCATTATTTCGCGAGTTTGCATATAAAAGCAGCTAATTTGATATGGCCTAAAGACACACCAACACAGATAACCTGACGTGATATACACGACACAACTAGTGTTTTTTTGTTTTTTTTTAAATTGCCTCTACGAGACATAGGGGAGAAGTGAAATGCAAAGTTCCGTAGATGCTGCTGGCTCATTTCACAGCAGGGTGATTTTAGGGTAGGGGTTTTCAGAGTTCCATTTTCAGGCATGCTCAGTATTTAAAATGTTAGAGAAAGGGGATGTGAGAAACCCCAGGCACACAAATCACAGTGACACGTTGCTCTATCAAATTTCCAAGGCACTAAGAAGGAATTTTACTATGTTACCCATCCGCCGAATCCAGGAAAATGCTTACTGAGCCATACGCTTTTAGAGGTCAGGAAGGGTAGAAAATGGATGATTGATGAAGGGAGTTTAAAGCCTTCCAAGACCATGCATTAGATTGTTGTCAGCAGAAATTCAACTTAAAGAGATTCTAAAAAAGCAATCGGAGAAATGTGAGGCTATTAAGTATTTAAGCACAGGTTTATTATTTGTTTAGCATAGCTGGCAAGATATGTGCATGTGCATGTATATGTATGTCAGGGAAATATTTGGATTAGTGTATGCAGATATATTTACATATATATATATTTCTATACACATGCTACATGCACACAGAACGACCTCACTTTATGAAAGAAGTTCTTTGTGAAGTAACCACACTTAGGGAGCTTTGCTTTGAAAACACTGTTCAGACTCCTTTTATAAGGCAAAGAACCACCTCTCCCATTCTTTTATGTGAATCAGTACTTTCACCCAACAGGCTTGTTAGAAAAAGGGAGATACAATTCTATACCTGCCAATGGTATATAAAAGCATATCGGATACAAGCAGACTTGATCATAGTTACCCATTTTGCACAGAGAAATTCAGTGGTTCATTTTGTTGGTAATTTAAGTTTATTTTTGTAGTCCTTACCTTCCTAAAACCATATTGATTTATGATGGATAGGAACCCTTATGCTTAAAAATAAAATAAAAAAGGAGAATTTAGCTAGCCAGCAGCTAATGGTGGGTGAGAGAAAAAACTCATGCCCTTGGAATCTGGGAAATACAACAGGAGGCCATTGTACTGTAGCAGGAGCGTGGCAGAGTGAGTTCGCAGAAGCAGTGAGATATTAACACGGAGCCTTTGTTTACATACAGAAGACAGGGACGTCATGCCAGAGGAGCTGCTAAGATTGGTTAGAGAGCTTGGGCTCTTCTTGTGTCTGCTGAAGTGGTAACTGCTTTCTGATGCTGTATCTGTTTCTCTGTCATCGCTCTACAAAACATCATATAATATATACACAGTTTAAATTCAGAATGAATCCAGATCAGAATCTCTGTTTAGATAATATCTTGGTATCGCATTGATCTATGACATTTCTCAAGTTCCAAGGACACTAGGGCTAATTGCCAAGGAATGGGATTCAGGATGGGGTGGGTGGGCCACCTTGAACCTCACCTAAGGAGGAGAGCAGTGCTTAGCTACCAAAATAACAGTGATTTTTCTTTTCTCACCTACAAGGGGTCCTGAGGTGCATCAGAAGACAGTACTTCTGTGAGCTGCTTGCTGCTCTCTCAATATTACATACTTAGTGTTTCTTTAAGAACTTTACTGATATATATGAGAAATTAACTTTACCCAGACAATAAAAGCTCTAAGTTTCACTGTCAAGGCATAAAATGTCATGCTTAATTCCTCTCATCATTAACACAAACTTAACTTCCCTAAAAATCAAATTAAACTAGGAAAAATAAATGCTAGTCTTTTCTGTTTCAACAAAAAATGAGTATTTTAAAAATTTGAAATCACCTCTCATGTATTTCAATAGTTATATTGTGCTTATCTTTTTGCTGCTCTAGGGTAGTATATTAAATTATACATTCTACCCACATTAAATTTTTAACACATTTAATGTGTGTGTGGGGAAATAACACACTTAATGTGTGTAGGGGGAATAACAACATGATACTTATTTTATATATATGTCCCAGGAAATATTTACTTGGGTCAAGAAAGAAAAGTGGCAATAATAAATTTTATTATATTTAGGTCTAAAGTGTATTAGATGGTAGTTTATAAAAATTCATGATTCAGAATGATCTCCTTTGGGGGTCAGAGAGTTTATGGGGCAGCTCAGTGGCTTCTGGGATTAGGGCAACACCTTTATGGAGTAGTTAGTTCATGCCAACATATTCTAGGGCCATGCAATTATGTATCAAATAGTGCAGATTAAGAAAGGAGTTAAATAAAAACAAAACTTATGACTTATATAGATGAGAAAAAAAAGCACCTCAAAGATCAAACAAAAATTCAAAGCTTTTCAATGTCTCTGTTGTCACACTCTCCCCCCACATGCTTACAGTCTATTTCCCTCTATTATAGCATGTACGACATTTGATCTAGCATATCAGATCATTAGTGAATTATTGGAAGGATGGGATCCTGTCTTGTTGACCCGGACCACGGATTTTCACATAGTTGGCACTTAACACATATCACTGATGCTAAGCCTCAAAGGGACTGTGGACAAAAGAGCAAGGCCTGATTTCATCTCCACTTCCTGTAACATTCCGTCCTACCCCATGTCCTTTGAAAGGTAAAATGATACAGCTAAACTTGGCATGCCCGATGCACACACTCAAATGATTTGGACTCTTTTGTGTGGAGCCGAGGAACAGGTTAAAACTAAAGGAAGGACAAAAAACAAAAACCAGGAACTGGTATTATTTGCCTCTCAAGTTATTATATGATTAATTCATATGACCAATCAAGACCAGGAACTCCATGAGGTGTCTACCGTTGGCTTCCAGCCAATGAATTAGGTTTAGAAAATGAGTGGTTCTTCCCAAAGTCAGTGTAATGTGGGCTCTGACTGTTTGCAGATACAGCTCATCTAAGACCCACAAAGTGGGGGAGGCAAGGTGTAATGTATGTGTTGTTCAGAGCTTTGCTCATATTCTGTCTATGAATAAAATGCATGAGGATGAAGTTTTATATTTCTCCATCAGAAATCAGACCCAAACTGCTGATAGTAATAGCTAATATGTGTTGGGTACTCACTATGTGTCAGGCACTGTGCTGTGCACTTTCCCCACATTATCTCACTGACTCCTCACAACTTAATGAGGGAGGTACTAAGAAACTAGACTCAGGGTAGTTAAGGAACTTGTCCATAATCACAGAGCACAGCCAGGACTGGGAATGTCTGACTCCAAACCTCAGACTCCGAATTACCTGGCTACAAAAACTTGAAGTCTTAATTAAGTCAAAGGACCCAAGTTATAGTTCTACTTTTTAGTAGCTGTTGGATTTTGAGAAAGTTATTTAATCTCTCTGAGGCTCCCTCTTCTTTTATAAAATGGAGAAAATAGTGCCACATTTAGTTAGTGAGAGTTAGGTAACAGATTCAATATTAAATGCCTGGCACTTACTAGGTACTCAATGAATAGTAGATAATAGTCATATTAGTAGTTAACAGCATGGGAGTCAGATCTGGGCTCCAGCCCTAGTTCAACTCCTTTCTTGCTGGATGAGGTTACTTCCTCTCTCAGTCTGTTTCCCCATCTGAATATCTGGGGATAATGGTATTGCCTACCTTCTAGGGTTGTTGGAGGATTAATAAGATAATGTATATAGATCGCCTTAAAGTTCACTATGTCATTTTTACTTTATTATTTTAACAAATGTGTTCAAGTGAGTCATGCAACCTAGACTAAGTTTTCACAAAACAGTTGTCCTTTAAACTACAGAGGAGTTGTCAGTCCATGCTAACATATTTCTGCCTAGATTTCTTGTTTTGTACCCACTTTGAAACAAAAGTCACATTCCCCAATCTATGCAATTTGACTTCACTACCTAAAGGAGTTACTGTTTGAGTCAAATGAGACATGCCTTGCCTTGTTCCAGGATCAACAACACTACTTTATTGATATGAAAGGCAAGGGTCAGTCCTGCTGACCTCCAGTCCCTGCCACGGCTGAATACACACACGCCAACCTGAGCAGAGCAAATGCACTTATTTGGTTCCATTTTTCTGAAGGTACAAAAGATAAACTTGCCTCATCTTGGAGAAATGCTGGAACAGACTTGCTCATCCTTTTGAGTTTGTCGGGGTGGGAAAACAGATTATCAGGTTGTGAAGGCACTGTGGAAACTAAACAGCAGCATTTCTGTTCAAAATTATCTTTACAATTGTCAGACAAACACAAGGCATAGGTTGAAAACACACGTTTCTTCCATCTATGAACAGAGATGTTTCTGTAAAAAGGTTAAAGGCACCGTACTTCACATGCACAGGACCACACGGTAAGCAGCATGCAGTTTTCATAAATTAATTATATAGAAAAAAGAGCAAGGAGTTGAACCGAATAGAAAATAAAGTCATTGAAAAACTATTTGTTTTTCTTGAACCGGGAGCTGGATTTGAATTGCATTAAAACATACTATCAATGAGAATTGGTTTTAACTTATTTTTTCACATCACAGTTTTGAACCCCACAATCTATAATTTAGTGGTTCATCTCCTTGAGATATTTATACTTTTAACATGCCGCAAGCTAAAAAACTATTTCATCAGACAGCAAGGATCTTTGTACACAACTCAGTCATAATCGTGTCCTGGACATTGAGTGTCTAAGGGAAGGTGTGTTTGTTTTTTAGTGAGTGTGGAGTGTACCATGAAAGGCCAATACAATTTTAAAACTAATTACTCTTTGAAAATAGAAATTATTTATATATTTTTTTACTTTTCAATTATAGTTGATGTAAGTTTCAAGTATACAACCCAGTGAATAGACATTTATATAATTTTTGAAGTAATTACCCTAACAAATCTAGTATGCATCTGACACCATACATAGTTATTATATTATTCACTATATTCCCTATGCTGTACTGTGCATCCCTGTGACTGTTCCGTAAAACAAATTTGTACTTCTTAATCTCTTCACCCTTTTCACCCAGTCCCCCATTTCCCCTCCCCTCTGGCAACCGTCAAAATATTCTCTGTATCTATGAGTCTGTTTCTAATCTGCTCATTTATTTTGTTTTTTTAGGTTCCACATATTAGATACCTGTCAATTCATAGAATTTTCAATAGAGAAACTCAATTTGTGTAACTCTAGTTAGGAAGCTATTTTTTTTTCTTTGTCTAAGAATCACAATGTTGAGGCTATTTTTGTGGTGAATTTAGACCTTTTATATTTGAATGAGTTCACATTTTTCAAGTCACTTAGAACTGTGCCTGGCACATACTAGGCCCTACACAAGTATTTGATAAAAAAATAAATATTGTCTGAAAGAGATTCTTTAAGTTATCTTTACAATGTGATACAAATATGTTGACTTTATCATTGAAAATGATACTAGGAAAATAAAAATCAATTTATAGTTCTATATATAACTCAAAAGGCTCAAATTCAGCTCTAAGCATTAGCTAAATTTATTTTTAGTTAAATGAAATCTAATTGAAGAAAAATGAAAATTAAATATTTGCTTATTCAAATAGTAGTTCTCACCTAGCCTTAGGCTTACAAATGTATCAAAAAACATTTGTGATTTATCACAAGATGATAACCGCTTTAATCACTTCCCATTAAGCATAATGTGTATGTGTGTGTTTGGTGACTATCATACAAGCAGTGTAAAATTAGGTCCCAGGAGGGCACAGAAGAGCCCAAAGAGTATCAAAACCTTTTTATCACAACACTGCTCCCTATTATTTTCAAAGTATATATCCACTACTCAAACATAGTCACTTACATTTATTGGTCTTTATTTATGTTTTGATCATGTATTTCTTTACTTTTTTCAGGAAATCATTTAAAAAAATATTTTTAAGTTTTTCAATTAAAGTTGACATTCAATATAATATTATTTTTAGGTGTACAGATGATACATTTAATTTTTTGCCTTGTGTGGTAAGAATACATTCTTCACTAGAAAAAAATTTGGAAAATATCATAAAAAAAGAGAAAATTGGCCTGGCTGGTATGGCTCAGTGGTTGAGTGTTGAGCTATGATCCAGGAGGTCACAGTTCGATTCGTGGTCATAGCACATGCCCAGGTTGCAGGCTCAACCCCCAGTGTGGGGTGTGCAGGAGGCAGCCAGTTAATGGTTCTCTCTCATCATTGATGTTTCTATCTCTCTCTCCCTTTCTCTTCCTCTCTGATATCAATAAAAAGGTTTAAAAGAAATTTTTTTTAAATAGAGAGAGACTTGATCCAGAATTTACCCCATGATTAGCCTATTTGCCTTGATCAATAAAGCTTATCAGGAGGCCACAAATGAAGATGTAGATACACTGGTTATATATCTATACCTACATATACTACATCTACATAGACGTGTATGGATATATCTCTATGTTTTCTTTTCACTCCTCAGGCTAAATGTTGAACAAAACAGCAAAATGAAATCAGACGCTATTTTCAGTATCTGTCAGTTCAAAAGCATCTGGAAAAGCCTCTTGACCTGCCACCCCTGAAGGACAGAAGTCTGGTTTCCTCTGCAGCAGCTAGAGAGAGACTAACACCAGGGACCACAGCCTGGACTGCCTTTTTCCCTGGGTGGTTCTTAAGAATTTGTCAGATCGCGTGCTAAATCTCAGCACCGTCATCTCCGGCAGGAGGACCTCGTGAGCAAAGTTTCAGATTTCAGACAAGATGTCACTGCCTTCTAGCATCAGCACTTTGCTTCTCTAATGGCTCTTTCATTTAAGCTGCTTTTCTCACGAAGACTTATGAGCACATCCAAAGAATGTTGGGAAACTGTTATTAAAAATCAGGTAGAGAGAAACAAGATGGCAGCATGTTTTTTAATCAGGAGTGATATCTTGGCTACAGAGGCCTCCCCTGAGAAGAAAGGGATCCCCGTCCCACACCAGCCCCCCAGCCCAGGGCTCCAGAGCTGGGAAGAGAAGTCCCCATAACTCTGGGCTGTAAAAATCAGCAGGGATTGTGCCTGACTGACATGGAGGGTGCTGGAGATCCAGCAATTCCTCTTAAAGGGCCGGCACACAGACTTACAGGGTCCTGCTTCCTCTGAGTTCCAGTGCCAGGGGCATTGTGGCAGGAACTCAGGGGCAGCTTTTTCCCAGAGAGAGGTGCTAGCAGGAGTTAGTGTTCCTATGCTGACACCTCCCTCATTGCAGAGCTGACCTGCAGCCATATCTAAGTTTCCAACAGCGTGACCCACATTGTGGACCTCAATGTTCACTCCGCCCTGCTGAGACCCAGCCCCATCCAATTTGCAGCTCCACCCAAGCTGTTTTCAGCTTCTTTTCCATATGAATGGTCTGTCCTGGCTTAGGCTTCAGTATTTTCTAAAATCTCTCAAATAAGCATCAGCAAGCATCAGCATGCCCCACACCTATCAATAAGAAACCCAAGACCTTGCACTAGCACCAGCCTGCCCTGCTTCACAGCTGGGCTTTGTCTGGGCATTTCTAAGCTGAATACAAATAGCAGGCATCTGCAGATCTCTCTGTAGTTCCTACCGGGTGGCCCCAGGCAGCAGCTGACTTTGCAACTTCCGGAAGCCTTCAGAGCCAGTTCACCCTGCAGACAGCTTCAGGCCATACCAGATTACAGCTCTACACATCCACAAGCAACTTGTCTTGGAGGTCAAGTCCTTCCAGTGACACCAACAGCAATCAAGGCTCAACTACAACAAGACTGCACACAGCCCACACCGGGGTGCACCTAGAGTGCCTCGCTCAGGTGACTGGGGAGGCTAAGCCACTGGGACATACAGGATACTTACTACACAAGGCCACTCTCCTAATTTCAGGAGACATAGCAGTTCTACCTAATACATAGAAACAAGCTCAGAGAAGCAGCCCAAATGTGGAGACAACGAAACATGTCATAAATGAAATAAATGGAAGCAAGGAAACTACTGGATACAGAGTTCAAAACAATGGTTATAAGCTTGTTCAAGGATCTTAATGAGAGCTTCAAGGGACTTAGTGAAACTTTCAAGGATCTTAGGGAGACTTTCAAAGATATGAAAAAAGACCAGTCAGAAATTAAGCACACATTAAATGAAATAAAGAATAATTTACAGGGATTCAACAGTAGAAGATTGCAAGAATCAAATCAACAATTTGGACTATGAGGAAGCAAAAAATACCCAATCAGAAGAGCAAAAAGAATCCAAAAATATGAAGATAGTGTAAGGAGCCTCTGGAACAACTTCAACTATACCAACATTCGCATTATGGGGATGCCAGAAGGAGAAGGGAGAGGGTAAGATATTGAAAACCCATTTGAAGAAATAATGACAGAAAACTTCCCCTACCTGGTGAAAGAAATAGACTTACAAGTCTAGGAAGCACAGAGACTCCCAGAGAAACACAAAGAGGCCCACACCAAGACACATCATAATTAACATACCAAGGGTTAAAGCAAGAAATATTCAAAGTGATGAAGAGCAAGAACCCATAACCAAGATTATTCTACCCAGAAAAGCTATCATTTAGAATTGAAGGTCAGATAAAGAGCTTCACAGCTCAGAAAAAGTTAAAGGAGCTCATCACCACCAAACCAGTATTACATGAAATTTTGAAGGGTATTCTTTAAGAAGAGGATTAACAGAAGAAAAAAGATTAAAAATATGAATAATAAAATGGCAGTAAATACATACCTATCAACAATTGAATCTAAAAATCAAAATAAATGAACGAGAAATCTAATAAACAAAATAAGCTGATGAATGAAATAGAATCAGAGGCATGGAAACATGGAACATACTGGCCGATGAATCTCAGAGGGAGGGAGGAGGGGCAGTGGGAAGAGTTTAATCAAAGATCTTAAATACATATATGCATAACCTATGAACACAGACAATAGGTTGGTGAAGGCCTGGGGCAGGGCAGGAACTGGGTGGAGAGGAGTAATGGGGGGAGGGCATCTGCAATACTCTCAAAAATAAAGATTTTTTGAAAAAGATTCAGATGTTCACTTGATTTACATGTTGAATATATACTATTTGCATCCAGTTTTAAACCTCGGAGCTTAAATCCTAGACATCATAAAATTTGCCTCCACAGATATATAGAGAGGCATACAACCATACGATGTACTGTCAAGTACAGTTCTTCCTTCAATCCAAATAAATTATAAATTGGTTCATATACATAGTCTTGTGTAAAGGCCACAGAGATCCAATACTCAAGATCATTCTGCAAAATAAAAGCCAAGTGATGTTGGAAGGTGTCAACTTCAGCTTAAGCAAAGACACAGAGAGAAACCAAGAGGGCGGCATAGGTAAACACCGGAGTTAGCTGCCTCGAACAACCACTTCAAAATACAACTAAAAGATGGAACGGACATCACCCAGAACCACAGGAAGACTGGCTGAGGGGAAATTCTTCAACTAGAAGGAAAGAGAACAGCATACGAGACTCGGAGGAGGCGCAGTAAATACAAAGCAAAGGTGCGGAGGTACGCGCAGAGCGGGCTGGTAGCTGAGGGCGTGGTTCTCGTTTTCAATCGGGAGGGAGTCTCAGATTCTGAGCTCCAGATCCGGGCGAGTCTCTAGGGACCCAGACTCAAACGGAGAAGCGGGACTGTCTGGCTTCAGTCGGAACCCGAAGGCAGCTTTCTCTTCGAGGTTTGCAGTGCTGGGACTCTGAGAAGCAGAGCCCCTGGGGCCGGACTGAGAGCAGCCATAACTGCTCGCTCCACCCGC
>NW_006285247.1:1755578-1782673 GCF_000327345.1 Myotis davidii | reverse complement strand
AAGGGGTTGAGGGGGAGGCGGGAAGAGACTGGACAAAAATCGTGCACCTATGGATGAGGACAGTGGGTGGGGAATAAGGGCAGAGGGTGGGATGGGAACTGGGTGGAGGGGAGCTATGGGGGGGGAAAAAGAGGAACAAATGTAATAATCTGAACAATAAAGATTTCATAAAATTTAAAAAAAATAAGCAAAGACACAAAGAGCAGAGAGAATAGCAAAAGGATAATATCCAGCATTAACATATATATAATAATTTTTAAAATATATAACTCTTTCTCAGTAGAACCACCAATTAATCTTTCAACACAGACAGTAGTAAAATGTTTTTAATACCACCCTTGCTAGAATGAAATAGTTTTTTTAAGCTGCAAGAGTTTAGTACCAATAACAAAGCTGTTCTATTAATGGGGTTAGTCATTTCAGTATATTTAACACCAGGTATAGTGGCAACATTTAGTCATTTGTGAGAAAAAACCTGCTACTCACTTCCTGGTATGCGATCATTTGTATCTGGTTCCTGATCTGCTTTTTGATCTGCTCAGAAGAGCGACATCGAGAATAAATACCATTTATTAAAAGAGACATGAAAGTAAAGCTCAAATGTCAGCTTCATGGCTGAGACTGCAGAATACAGCGGACAGGCGTTCAGCTTGCTTTCATCCGTTCCCCAGTGTGACTCTTCGTTAGCCTCGTTAATGTCTCCTGTTCAACTAAAAGTCCTGCATCCAGCATTGGAGCTGTTTAGAGTCTTTCCTCAGTTCACTAAGCCACACCCTTTAAAATGGAAAGAGCACTGGACTAGGAGTAAGGAAGCCAAGATTCTAGTCCCTACGCTCCCACTGACTGACTAGCTACAGGATCTTAGACAAGTCACCTACTTCCTCGGAGCTTTTCTTAGCTGTAAAAAAAAGATTAAACCCCCTTCCCCACCTACTTCTTTCTTTTTAAAATAGATTTTTAAATTAATTTTTAGAGAGAGATAGAAAGGGAGAGGGAGAGAGGAACAGCAATTGGCTGACTCCTGCACACCCCCTCCCAGAGATCGAGCCCACATGTACCCTGACCAGGAATTGAACCTGCAACCTTTCGGTGCATGGAAGGATGCCCAACCAACTGAGCCACACTGCCCAGGGCCCTCCCCCACCTATTTCAACGAGGTTGTTGTAAACATAAAATGAGAAAGACAAGTCTGTTACATAAAAGTAAGAAATTACCTCTGAGGAGCTCTTGCTGCTTTTATATGGGAAAGCTCAGTGAATATACATTTTTATTATTATAGTGAAGGCAATTTAGAAAACAAAATTCCAGCATACAAAGATAAATTATACATTCGCATCAATGCTGAACTATAAATATCAAACTCATTTCCATCCCCCCCCAGAAGGCATTATTACCCTATTCATTTTATAACTGAACCAAATAATACCTGACCCACTGACAAGCTTCGAAATCTTCTGACTCCAGAATCAGTTACTATTACCCTCCATCTATTTGCAGTTATTTACATGAGGGGAGGCAGGATCCCCACTTTTGTTCTGGGACCCTTTCCTTAGAATTTAAAGCTTTCCTGGGTATGCCCAGGAAGATCTATATGCTGAGGCATAAAAATCAAATACAAGAATAATTTAACCCAGGAACCCACTGTCCCCTTCCTGCCTTCAAAGGGAGTTTTGCAGGTCAGAGTAGCAAAAATCAGCTCCTACCCATGGAGATACAATTTCCTATTTATAGAAACCCTGGCTTCCCAAGGACCTCGGAGGCTATCCTCAAAATGCTATCCCTAGCAGTAGCCTCAGGAATACAAACAGTTCGTACCCAGTCAGAACCGTTGTACAATAACTTAGGCACCATTCATCACAGAGTGGCAAATGACGTATCTCTTTTATCCAACAGCTGTGTCCCGGTGACTGCCCAAACCACCCAAAGCCTAACACACAGACAGACATGCAGATACATAAAGATATTTACCATCGTCAGCACTACGCACTAATTCTTCTGGCAGATTATCTATTTTTGCTTGATCTGTTCAGGAGAAATTAACACACGGTTAACACGGCTGACCCTTGGCGAGAAAGAACAATGAGATTGTCCCCGAAAGCCCCGGGAGTTGGAAGCAATTAGTCAAGATGCAGTGAGGGGTGCAACCAAGATGTCTCTCCCAAAATACTTTCTCTGTAGATGAGCTGCTTGGGCCAGTGCCATAGCGGGAGCTCCCGTTTCAGCTCCGATGCAGCTTACATCAGCACACGGCTGCGCACGGACTCCCGCGGGTTAGGAGGTTAGTTTGGAGCAAGCAATCGGCGGGCAGCAGGAGAAAGCACGGGGCTGCAACAAGCCTCTCTATTCTTCTAGAAAGGGTACAATGCTGGCCACGACTCACACCTTCCCAAGGGCACGGTCACTAACAAGCATTTCTGTGCCCGCATCACCATTTGTGTACGCCCCTGGGAGCCCTGCTGGGAAAGCCAACTGAAGAGATGTGACTGGGGACCAGCTGCTAAGTGGAATCTTGGCAGGCGACAGTGAGTGTGGGTATCGGCATTTGGAAGGGAGCGCACAAGAATACCCGTCCGCTGATGATCATTTTTTTTCTTAACCCTACACATTCCTGAGCACTTTACAGCTGCACCATGGAAATAGCCCCATGTTTCATAAATAAGAAGTTTGCCACATCGAACAATTGCTAAGTTGTTTTGTTACCACCCCCCACCCCCCTCCCAGGGCCCAATCACTAACATCCGGAAGAATAATCAGGGCTGTAACTAACAAAGGGTCGGACTGCCTTCTCTGCAAGCATTCAGGCGGATGTGGGGGTTGGCCACCTGTTGAGGAGGCTTTGGAGGGAATTCCTGGATTGGGGGGGAGTTTGGAATGGGTGGCCTTCAAGGTCCCTTCCAACCCTGAGATTCCAAGATCTTTGGCAGGGTTAGGACTGCATGCCAAATTGGGAATACTGCCTTTGGAGCCCTGGGAATCTCTGAATTTTAGAAATTGTTTAGTGGAGTGTTTCCCAACCCCGCCTCCCCCTTTTTCTTTTCCTTTTAAAATTCTGACCTCTTAGTCTCAATTGCAGATGCTTAAAAAGTATTCTGAACATGACAATGGTCCACTTTTGATCCTATGAATTTGACAATGATTAACTTTCA
This sequence comes from Myotis davidii, assembly GCF_000327345.1. Classification (NCBI taxonomy): domain Eukaryota; kingdom Metazoa; phylum Chordata; class Mammalia; order Chiroptera; family Vespertilionidae; genus Myotis; species Myotis davidii. The sequence continues at coordinate 1,779,527 of NW_006285247.1, read as the reverse complement.
CCCAATAAATTTTCTCATGATCATCTGTAATCCTGAGGGTGTATTTTAGCTTAATAACAATAAGAACAAAACCCCTAGAAGTCATCATTTCTACATCCTTTTGTCTGGCTCACAAGTCCCTCTATTCATTATGTACTCTGTTAGTCCTCAAGACATCGTTCACCCATTACAGCGGCAGCAGCGGGGAACAGTATGCCTCAAGTGTTGCGTGTCAGGGAGTCTTTGGGCTTATCGTTCCAGTGTCAAAAAGAAATGCATGAAAAGAAGGGATAAAAGAGAAAGGAAAGTCCTTAAAGCCAGGGACTAATTCATCTTCATATCATGCAAAATTCATCCGACATCCAACACTGTCATAAATACTCTTTACAACATTCTGTTGTTGATTCTGGGCCCTAGCTCTGCCGTGTGATACTATGCACGTTACTCTACCTCTCTGAGCTTCATTGTCCTCATCTACAAAATAGGGATAACAACTTATCCCTCACAGGGTTTACTCATGCCAGATAAATAAAATAACACATATAAAACGCTTAGCCACGTCTTGGCACACTCTACTCAGTAAATGTTAGTTATTACTGCTAGAATCACTAGCTACCACTATCTTTTAAAACTCACTCTACTTGAGTAAACACTCAAACTGGGGTTCTTCAATGCAAGGAAACCTGGTGTTCCAGTAAGCAAACGTCATGCATTACTTTAAAGGCCAAGTTCCAGCCTCTTCGGCTCACTTGGGAAGGTCATTCTCATCTGTTAAGCGCCCCTTACGGGTTCCAGTGCACAACAGCATGCAGTGAGGCCACAGAGGAGCACATATGCATTTTTAAGCTTAGATGGGGGCGTGGACAGTGGCGCAAACTGTATTCTCACTTGATGAATCTGATGAAATGTCTTCTAGACTTTTGGAAGGCATTTTCCTAGCAGCACTCCTTTCCAAAGTTTTCAAAACAGGACTGGGTTCTTCCTCTGAACCTGTTGTAAGACAAAACCGATGAACACTGCACAATACAAAAACACACACCACCAAACTCTTAATAACCAATGGATATGGAAATGGTAGGTTAAAAGGAGGCATTATGCCATAAGCCTCTATACGTTTGTTTACTCTATGAAGCACTTCACAGAAGAAAATAAAACATCTTCATGAATAGGAGGTCCTTAAAAAAAAAAACAATGTTCTTGGTCAAAAAATATTTGCAAACATAAATCATTCAGAAACAAGACTGCCACATTAATAGAAATGTGATCTCCTAGTCTTCCACACCTCTATTTTAGGCACATGATTTGTTCTGTGCCAGGCTTTGAATCTTTCCACTTCATTTCTAGCTTTTGAAGATAGCCACAAAATGGTTTTGGAAGCATTAAAAAAAATTAGCTGAAAACCATAGAAGGCAGGATCCAGATGTTTAACATCTGTGTATAATCGAATATACAGATGGCTGAATTCTCCAGATCAACAGATGTAGGCTTTTGGGGTTTCATGAGCTCATAAAATTTCCATCAAAATACTGGAAAATGACACGAGACAGTCAACTTTTTATTTTACTAAGGCATTTTAAAAGGGGGTGGTTGTGGCTCTATCACCTACTAATGCCTTTTCTTTATAAAAGGAGGACCAAAGGAAAGAAAAAGGGCATAACCTCAGTATATAGATAACTAAGTACATATAACCTTACAAGAAATCTCTCTAGACAGTCCTTAATTGTTCTATTTTGATAATAAAAACTCCATCATGGATGACCCCTGTCTGCATACTGTCATTTATCACTGCTACATTCTCAATGCCTACACAAGCAGTTGGCAAGAGGCACTTCAAAAATGTTTGCTAAACCAATGACTAGTTCCATTAATGAATCAATAAATTTGGAACCATTTCTCTAGATAATACTTTACGGAAATGCATCCCAGTTCCGCCCAATGTTAAGAGGCATTCTACAGCAAATGGATTCTAAGATGAATTAGACTTGGGATGCTCTGTGTTCAAATTTAAAAGGGTTCTCTTTACAGACCTTCTTGGAGACTTTAATGCAAATAATGTGCAGTCTCCCAGCATTTCCAAAAGTATCTGAGCACAAAATCCCCCTCACCTCCCTTCCTCCAAGGAGCACATAGAGGTATTGGTTAGCTGAGAGCTGAACCACAAGTCAAAGGTGTCAGGCTGTTCACCAAAATTGTGGTGCCTTTGTAGCCAGGTTCCCCTCTACTCTCACCTTACTCCACCTACTTGTTTTAAAACATAAAACTACAACTATACCTTTTTGTATCTTTTATATCACTTACAATTTTAAAATAACTTCTCTGGGCTCTGTCCAGGCTATTGTTTTATATTGTTATTTCATTTGTAAATTGGCTTTTTGCTCTTCAGCCAGTTATGCTGGTGTACTCTAAACACAGCTATACACACTAGGCAACAGTCTCCAATGTCAGTGCAATTGTATAAGCTCTCCCCCTCCTATGGGTCAGTTCACCGTAGAAACTCTTTGGGGTTAGTTTAGTAAAAGTCTACTTCAGGTTTAACCTGCTGACTTACACTCCTGCACATGTCTGGTTTCAGAGACTGGTATTTCGCTCTCCTTTTCTTACCAGAAACATTTGTTTAAGGGGCTTCAACTTGATAAATAGGGCTAAAAATGGATTCTTTGGTCAGTTTTCAAGAGGCCCTACGGCTACTTGCCAAGGAGCCTAAACCTCACAAGTCAGCCACTCAGCAAAGCTTATTTATTCTGAGACTGAAGGAGCTAGAAAATGACAAATCCTACTAAACGACTAGGAAGGTGATCAACGTTACATGTGCAGCTTTGGTTAACATGTCCTGCTAGGGAGCATCCGTTATCACTTCATCACTCTAATCAGGTAACTTCTCATTCCTATTTGCTCCTGGGTTTCTTGGCCAAAACGCCTGTGTTGATCAGAAGAGCAAAACTGAGACAACCCTATGTTTTATCGCCTGGCTGAAACCAATACCCACAATTCCCCTTAGATGAATGCGGCAATCGATTAAGATCTTCATCCACTTAGCCAAGGCTGGAGCCAAAGAAATTCATCAGGCCAGGCAATGCCCTTGTGTGGGACCAAAGTCATACTCTAGAACGGGAAGATGCTGAAGATAATTGAAAACGAGAGGGAGAGCGTGGCAACAAAAAACCTCAGCACAAAGTATCTGAGGAAAAGAAAGTTCCAACTTGCACTTGGTTCCTGGTATTTAGCCACTACGGTGGGAAACTATTGCTCCGAAAAGGGAAATTTGTGCTCATCTGTGGCAATTTCTTGCCACAAATCTTAGTAGAGATCTCTGTTTGGATTGCCAATTATGAAAGAAATTCTAATTACTTCCAGGAGGAAAACTAGCTTGAATGTTAGAGGTAGCTTCTAACACTCCCCACCCCCACCCCCAATTCTTTAAAAATATTTTTGAAACTTAAAAGTTCTACTGTTGATTCATGAGAATAAAGTAAAATTTTAAAACACTGCCCTGTGCATAAAACTATCTGTATATAATTTATTTGATTAAAGATTATAAAAGGAAATGTAGTTTTTATGAAGAAAGGCTAGGGAGAACTGAAGTGATAAGAAGAATTTAGCACTTTTGGGGGTGGCCAATCAATTCCAGTTTAGGAAGCGCTACCATCCTTTACATCGTCATTCCATAAATCGACTAAGTAACCAATGGGTTAAACATGTCAAAATGCTCACTGGAGGTATTTCTCCAGCTTTCCGCATTAGAACCAATGTTTCCATCTGAAAAATCAGAGTCAGAGACACCTTCTTTCTCTTCCTCTTGTCTCTTGTAAGGTGATTCCCGAATCAGTTCGACTTTACTTGTCTTTGTAGAGTTTTCCTTGTTGGTCAGGAGAGGAACAGGTTGCCTATTTCTGGACACACTAATTGCGTCGGGACCCTCCCCGCAGCCAGGCTCCTGAAAAGCCCCTTCTCGAACCCCGGCAACTTCAGTTTCACTCTCCCCGGGCTCCGGGGGCTTTGTAGTTTCAATGATCCCTATTTCATGGTCCACAGAAAGGGTTCCAGGGACCTCGGCTCCACTCTCATAACCACCGACATCTATTGACAAATCACTCACAGCTTCTCCTCTCAACCCTTTATCCTGTGGGTTGACTCGAGATTCGAAAACATTACTCTTAAGCTTCATTTCAGGGGCCTCTTGGGTTCCCCCCAGAAACCTGGCTTGCCCTGACTCAGAGGTCTCCTCCTTGGGAGTTCCTTCCTTCCCTGACACCCGGGGCTCATAAGGAGGAGCTTCAGATGTTTCTCTAAGGAGTTTCTCAAAACCAATATCAAAAGCGCTCTCAGTTATTGCTGGAGCCTCAGCCTTTTGTACTGTTTCTTTTATCTCCTCGGGATGGAATCCAGAAGTGGCTGGCCTGGGCACCTCAGTACAACCTGTCAACTTGGATGGAGAGGGCATCCCTGTCTTGCTTTCAGATTTTGAGGAGAGAGTCTCAGTTGCTTCCTTCAGCAGTTTCTCTAAGCCGGCCCTGAGTTCAAGGGGCTCTGATTTAGGTCGAATAATTGTCTCCCTGACAATTTCTGTCACTTCCTGAGGTGACTCTTTGCTGTACTGAGCAACAGTAGAGCCAAATGAGAGAGGGATTTGTTCTGAAAGAGTCACTGGGGCTGCTAAATGAGAGGCAATGTCATGAGTTTTATCAGGAGCTGCTACATTGAAGGAGTCAGCATCCTTTCTGTCTGGGATTGTAATGTCCACTGCAGCTGATGGTGGGATAACTCCAGGAGAACTTTGGAGGCTACCTGCTGCTTGTACTCCTTCCGGAAATTCTGCTTTTACTTCTCCAGGAACGACTGCCCTCCCAACTGGATAACTCAACGTAGCTTCCCTAAGCAGCTTTTGCAACACAACACTGACATCATTCAAGGCAGATCTGGGCGGAACGATGACTTTTTCCACCGTCTCGGAAACTTCTCTTTGCGGAGGTAGTGCCATATCCTGGGGAGCAAGATGAGCATCGCTAGAAGAAGGCATATCTTGGGGAGATTTGGCTTCAATTCCCAAAGAACCCTTTCTGTGAAGATGGGGAGGTTGGTTCACTGGGTGAGAACCTCCTGCAACCATCTGAAACAAGTTTTCCGAGTTTAGCTGGTACTCACCACTTTCTGCTTGCGGGGGGAGAGCTGTCTTTCCGAGAGTTTCTTGCCCCCCTGGAAAAGGAGCTATGATCTCTCTCTGGTGGGCTGATGAGTTGTGACTTCGTTCTACACCTTTTTCAAAAACTCTCTTCTCTCCATGCTCAGAGTTGATCCGAGGGGTGATGGGTTCCAACTTAGTTTGCAAGGGAGAGGGTAGAGTCCCAGTTCCTTCCTTCAGGAGTTTATCTAGACTGGCAGCCCAAGTGCTTGGTTTGACCTTCGGAGGAGCTACTGTTTTGTCTACCTGCTCATTAATGATGTCCAGAGGTCCTTTGGCTGCTTCCTCAGTATCTGTCTTCTGAGGCCATGCCCTATTTTCAGAAGCACCTGGTTCAAGCACTTGTTTTCCGTGAACTTTTTCACCAGAAGGTGGGATTGCTGGTGACGAAGCTTCTGAAAGTAGCTTCTGTAAGCTGTCATTAAAAGTGTCTTTGTAGTCTTTAGACAAAACACGTGTTTCCACTATGGATTCTTGAACCTCTTGTTCTGAGCAATCCTTTTTTTCCTTGAACACTGGCGTAGCCAACCATTCCATATTCTTTTGCACATTTTCTTTTGATGACTCATTTCCTGGCAACTGATGAGTGGACTTTGTGGGTGGTTTCAATGGAAATGTGCTTTCAGGCGGTAATACCTGGAGTGTGCCCTTTGAATTTATTCCCTCTATTTCCTCTGCTGCTGGAACTTTTGGGGGGCTTACAAATGTCTCGATTTCATGGGCATTTTCTCCTGATGATTTGAGGTCACGGGGTTCTTTGTGTTTCTGGCTGTTAAAAGGCACAGAATCTTTTTGGCTTGTTTTGGTGGTATTTTTCTCAACATTATCCTGAATGTTTGAGTTGGCTCCTAAGTCCCAAAACTTTCTCAAATTCTCAAATTGAGAGTGATTATAAACTTGTTCTGTACTGGGTTCATCCATTCTGTCTTTTAGGGACTTAACTTTAAAGTTGGGATTTGATTCAGCAATTCGAGATCTGTCTTTCTCCAAAGAAGCATGTATTTCACTCCCGGCATTTGAAGGATGCTGCAGTACCGGCGAAGAGATGTCTCTTCCAGAATGTGAACGGTCCGCCACTGGCGGTCTTTTTACAGGCTCATTTATCTTATTCTGAAAGAGAGACACTTTATCTGATTGGTCAGCAGAACGGTAATTTTTGGATGGACCTGATATTTGGGCTCTGGTCTCTTCAGGTTTATTTAAGGAATAAAAACTGGAGATATGAGCTACTTGGCCATCCTCATCTAGGACCACTTTTTTGGCAGTGACCTGATTATACTCATTCTGGCCTGTAGATATATTGTCCATGGACCTCCCAGGCTGATAGGCTGTAGCAGAAGGTTGTCCCTGACTGTGTGAAGATGTGGGTTCCTTCTGAGTGAATCTGGCTGCAGCCTTCTCACCTTCCCAAAAGGATATTCTGTCACTCACTCTTTTGTACGTCTCTCTTTGCACTTGGTCCTCGGGAACCTCACCAGCTTCTTGTGGTAGTTGGACCTCAGTCTTCTTCCAAGGAGACTTGTTGCTGGCAACTCCAGGGAGCAACTCAATATTCTCTGGCTCTACGGAAGCTTTCGGGATATAAGTATCTCCTCCTTTACTCTCTCCCCCTGCCTTCGTGTTGTCTTTTGAACTTGGTTCTTTGACAATTTTTGCAGAGTCAAAATTCACCTCTGAGTTTCCTCTCTCTTTTTCATAAACACGAAGCTTGGGCTCTTCTTTACCTAAGCTGCCAACATCCTTAATGTTGCATGGAACTTGGTCTGCTGCATCAGATTTATTGAGAGCACTGTAGGGATAGTTACTGGTTCGATGAGGTATCCCATTTCCTGCGTCTTTGTTTTTTGAAGCTTGGCTATAGTCCATAGTTTTACTCCCTTGATTTGGACTGTAAGTTTCAAATGGTTGCAATATGCCTGGACATTCCTTGCCTTGTTGGGACAAATGAATAGATTTGGGATTGATATCCACATTACTATGTTGGCAATTTCCAGGAGGCAGCACATGTCCCTCTGCCCGGAACATCGAATCAGACCCCATAGGCATCAATTTAACTTTGGTGGAGAGCAGAGTCTTTGAGCCCTTGTCTTTTAGACTGATGTCATCTGTCACCAAGGCAATAGTAGCCTGTGATTTTGAGTCTGCTTTTTCTTTGGGCTCTATTCCTTGGGGATGTTGGAGAGGTGACTTATTGTCATCTAAATGAGAACTTCGGTTAAACCAGTCAAGGACTTTAGATATGGAATCATCAGTTGTCTTCCTTATCTCAGTGGCATGTGGACCAGAGCGTGAGAATGTCTTAGGTTTTAGGGCCTTGAGAAGAGGAGGCTTACCTTGCTGATGGTCTCTAGAGCTGCGATCTGGCACCTGAGAAGGCTCAGGCTCAACATGAGACCGTTCATCTGCAACAGAGAAATGCTTTTCTAAATAAGAAAAGAGAATGCTTAAAGAATTATTATTCAACCACTCACAGTATCTTTAAAAAAGGCACTATGTGTTTACATGCTCCACACTACTAGCTTTTTATATCAGCCTTTTGCGGGGGTTATAATGTAAACCTTACTAATTAAAATATTCTGCCAAAGATGCCCTCTGACACAGTGAAAGAAGAGACATGTAGACTCCTGAAAGTATGGGGTATACACCAAAGTGGGAAAATTTCTTTGAAGTCTTTGGTTTATTTAAAAAACTCATGTAAATTTTGTATTCTGCTCCATGTTACATTCTATATATTCATTTTCTCTCACTTTCAAATTTTTGCATAAAACTGACCTTCTAGGAAGATACACCATGTTGGTTTTATGACCGCACCTATCCACTAGCACACTCATAAACCCTGGAGGATTTATACCCAAGTTTGAGGAACATAGACTTAGGAGATTTCAAGAGTTGGAAAAACTACTTTCAAGGAAGATTAAACAATGAGTTCCCTCCAGAATAGTAGAATGCAATGATGAGGATATTTGCACTCCTGGGTCACACTCCTGATCTATTAAACCAGAACCTCTGAAGATGGGGCCCAGGAATCTTTACTAATAACTACCCCTGCCACTGTCTTACACGCTGGAGTTTTAGGACCAGGATCTCAAGATTCCCTTTCATTATCCCCAATTCCCCTCCTATAATTTGTGACTTACAAGTAGTTTTTATGAGCCAAATAAACTAAAATGAGGACTGATGGAGAATGTGATCTCTACCTGATGTTGGCTAACCAATGGCTAAGAGGCTAGAGAAAAATACTGAACTTCTTTCTAAGCCATCAAAAAAGCAGAGAGATCCTTTCTGAGCTTTAATCACAGGGCACAGGGAACATTTAGAAAAGGGAACTCAGACATTCTTCCTCTTTGGTTAAGATCCAGGTGTTTCTGCCTTTTCCCCTCTTCCTTATCGATGCTACACTAAGTAATACTTGTTCCTGAAGATTAGGTGAGCTGAATTTTTATGAAGTCAGCTACATTTAAATGCACTAGAGGGGATATTAGTTAATAAAATTATGTTTTTATTCATCAACTCTGGTTAAATATTTTAAAAAAACCAAAGTCTTATACAGTAATTGGCACATAGTAGGTATTGGTTTGCTTCTTTACCTACACTTTGCACTATTAAATACAGTAATAATTGTGAAGTATATTTGAGAAATCTATACAAATTCCGTTAGTCTGTTTAACAGAAAACTACTTAAAGATGAAAAAATACTTGTAATATACTGTTGCTGAAAAAAGAAGTCCAGGCAGTATAAACATAATTAAAAATTGTATTCATGCCTGAAAATTATTGAAAAGCTCTACAAAAAAAATGTTAGCAATAGTTCAAATAATGGGTAATGACATCACAGGTGATATTTGTTTTATTCTTTGTGCATCTTTTCTTCTTTATTTTTTAAATAAAGTGAGTTACAGGGAGTGATGGTAAGAGGAGCCAATATTGCTTCTATCCCTTCATTTCTGGATCCCATATATTTTAGCTATTGAGGTATTGCACCATTTATCAGCTGCTGGCTCTGTCCATCCTAGGGCATTTCTTCTTTTAAAATGTTTTACAATGAAAGTTTATTACTTTTAAAATAAGAACAGTTATTGTAAAAATTGGATGCAGGTAATGTTTTGTTTCCTTTAAGGAATTCTTTCGTTTTGTGTTTTCTCCAGGATGAGTGTGGTGTTTACTTCCTGAAGCTCAGAGCTAAAGTCAAACCCTTATAATTTACAGAGATTTTCCTTTTTTTCTGTCCTGATTCTTTTTATGCTCCATTTTTTACTTTATATTTTTATGGTAAGCAGGAGAAAAGCAGGACTTTGTTTATAAGCTCTGAGGCCAGAAGGCCTGTCAAACTGATGATGGCTTCCCCCCAACGTTCATGGTCGGTTTCTATTTAAAAGTCAGAAAGCACAAATAAGTAGTTAATACAAAATGTCAAAGATATTCTTTGAAAGCAGGTGCAGTCTGAAAACCAGAAAAGATTTACCATATTTCTTCTATGGATTATAATAATGGAAAATATTCCCAAAGAAATATCCTTCAACTTTTGAACAAACATTTAAGTAAGTGTCATCCAATTATTTGCTAATAATTACTCAAACTTTAATAATTTCCTTTAATATGAATGCCTTTATTTCTTGAAGAAGCGCCTGTTGAATTTTTAATTTAAAAAATTCTGTTCTGTTCAAATGATTTTAAATGTCCAGGGGTAGGGGTGGTGAAAATGCTTTGACCTTTAAAAAGTAGTTTTCTGAACAACTATGAAAACTGTAGAGCTGAGCAAAAGTGACTCGGGGTTAACTCAATACTGACTAATAAGGAAGAGTGTGAGCTGATGGGTTAGAAACTTGACTGTTGTTACTGTAAATATTCCTGACAATAAAGAAATAATCACAGCCCTGGCCAGTTGAGCTCAGTGGACAGAGCAGCGGACTGTCCCAGATTCGATTCCGGTCAAGGGCACATGCCCGGGTTATGGGCTTGATCTCCAGTGTGGGGCGTGCAGGAGGCAGCTGATCAATGATTCTCTCACACATTGATGTTTCTATCTCTTTCTCCCTCTCCTTTCCTCTCTGAAATCAATAAAAATATATTTCAAAAAGAGAGAAATAATCACAGGGTTAGATGAAGACTTATTAAAGATGGGTGAGAGTACACAGAATGATTTTCACCAGTGTTTCTGTTTTTTAAAGCATAAGAATTATGAAGTAATCATATAAGTATGGGAAAGCAGTTTGAGGCATCCCCTGAGAGTTGTAGAATCTTCGAGAGAGAGAGAGAGAGAGAGAGAGAGAGAGAGCTAGTTAGCTATTTGGCAGGAAAGGCAGCATTCTTATTGCCTCTCAACTCACACCAGCTGGAAGAGAAAGTTCCTTTGGAGTTTTTAAAGGACAAGAACAAATGGCTGGAGGCCTTACGCAGGCCACAGTAAGTGCTCAACGTCTACTTTCCTATCCTTTGAGGATAAGAAATTGAAGTTTCTCTTGTGATAAAAAGAGAAACCAAAGTTGGGTTAAATGGTAATTAACATTTGAACTAGGTAAGTAATAATAATATATATATATATATACTCCATAAAAAAGTTATTAGCATATCTTTAAATCTCACCCTGTATAAAAACCTTGATATAACTCAACACATAGTAATTTGTTTAAATAATTGATATGATTACATTTTTAGGTTAAAACATAATGGGCCAGGAACTGTGCTATCCAGGTTCTTTTCATTATTAGGTGGTTGAGGAAAATCTACAAACCCATGAAGAGGTATAAGCATCCCCCAGCGGCATCTGCCTGAATCACCGCTGGAATGGCCAGGAAGCCAAACGCAGCTTCTACAAGGCTGGCCGGCCTAGCTGTTCCAAGCCCACTGGCCAGTGCTTAGAACGTGGTAGTGACAACTCTCTTACCAGCAGGGCTTTTGTACAATTCCGATTCAAGCCTTGATAATTCTGACGATTTAGCTTTGTGTTCACTGATGGTGGGTGAATTCTCACTGGACTGTGGTCTTGCAGGTAAAACTTCCGAGGGAGAAGGCTGCCCGTTACTGGGAAAAGGACCAGAAGTCTTTGGCTGATGTGTTTCGTGTTTCAATGCACTTGGGCTTGAGGCTGATCGAGGTAAAGGCAAAGGCTCTCTGTACTGTGAGGGCGTAGGGTCCTTCCAGAACTCATCCTGGTCCCTGGCATCTTCTGTTCCATTCTTCAACCTGTTGGATTCTAAAACACTGAACTCTCCCACTTCCCGGCCTTGGATGAGCCCAGGACTCGGTGGGAGCTCCTCCTTTACCGCAGAGAACCTCACTTGCTTCAGTGGCTCCTGTGCGCTGGAGGAGGACTCGTCTTCTAAAGAATGCTCCTTCTCAGAGATCCTCTCGTGGATGGTTAGGCCCGGTGACCCAATCTTGCTTTTGGGTTCAAAGCCCTGGTGGAAACGAACAGTGTCTGAGTCCGTGCTGCTGGAGCTGGAGTTGCGCTTCAGGATCCCTCTCGGAGGCCCTCTGGCCTTCAGGGAGTCTGTCCTTTGTCCAGGAAAGGACTGGTTATCATCCTGCTTTAGATCATGCGATTTGTTGATCATTTTCCTGGCTTTAGGGATTGGGGGTTTGATGTGGGATCCACTCTCAGGGCCTGGAAAAGTCTGCTTTGGTTTCTCTAACTTTTGGCTTGAAATATCCAGGATAGATGACTTTTCTTTGGACTCTGATAATTCACCTGAAAATTATAACACATTAGGTTCTTTTCATTATTGGTGGACAGTAATGTATAATTTAAAATACCTATCAGAAACTTTATCTATATTTAGCAAAAGTATTAAAATATTAAAGACAATAAAGTATGTGGTATAAATGCCGACCTAATTAAAAAGCCTTTTTAGCATGCATGTACTTCATTGAACTGTACACTTAAGATTACTGTTATTTACACACATACTTTGTGGTAGTTTATACTCAATAAAAACATTTTTACAAAAAAAAACAATTTAAAAAATTCCTCATGGAGGCGAAGGAAAAACACAGAAGTCACTTCAGTAATTTATACGTGAAAACCAGAAAATTGAACTCAAATAAAATACAACTCAATACCTAGAACAAAAATCTATTTTGTTAAATGTTTAAAAAGGTAATGTATTCCAGTGACTTTTTTCTGTATAATATTTTATGCTATGAAAAGTATTCCCACTGGACAGGGGAGAAAACACTAATATTGCCAAGGCTGGTGTGGCTCAGTTGGCTGGAATGTCATCCCATCCACCAAAAGGTTTTGGGTTTGATCCCTGGTTGGGGTGGGTACTTGAGGCAACAGATCAATGTTTCTCTCTGTATATTTCTTTCTCTCTCTCTCTGTCTCTGTCTCTCCCTTCCTCTAAAAATCAATGAAAACATATCCTTGGGTGAGGATTAAAAAAGAAAATACAATAATATTAAAACAGGCTAACTGAAAGTTCTAACTTCACTTTCAGTTGTTAATTTTCTACCCTTTGGCCAATCTTTAATGTTTGTGAAATTTTCTTACAGTTACTTTGTCTAGCATTTTCTCTTAGGGAGAAGGGTAAAATTCTGTAAGAGGCAGACTTACATTCGTTCAGTCACAAACCTGACCTAATGCTCCTGAGAGATTAGGCTCATGATTACAGGTTAGAAGATCATGACATTGGCAAGTGGCCTTTTTCTTTTAAGGCAAACTTTACATTTTCAACAGAACTGTGCTTACTTATGGTAGGCATCCAATAAATGCTATCGATGAGTGACTGACTGCCTCTGGTCCAAAAATTTCCCAGTTCACTGAAGGGGAGCCCGAGGCATAAAGGTTACACCAGTGTCAGCTCCAAGACTGAAATGCATGAACCTCCAGCCTCTACAGTTTCTGCTTCCTTCCCTCCGTCAGGAAACCAATGGGCACAGCAGAATAAGAAAACCATCAGGACCTTCCACCTTGTCTAAAAAGTTATTTTAGTTAAAGGAACTCTGAGAATTTCCCTTCTCACAGATAACACAGATAAAAATATCTAGTCCATAAAAATAATATTTACCCTCTTTTGAAGTCTGAAAGAAACCAGTCCTTCCATTTCTCGACTGCTCGTTTTTGGTTTGTTGAGATAAGTGATCTTCTGGCAACTTGGAGCTATTAAATGGATTCTTCCTTTGCTGGGGAAAAACATTGTTTATTAAACTCATTTTCAATGTCATAACAGCAACTCAGTGTTAGCAAATGCTTCTTAGCTCCAATACTTGATAGTTTTATCCAGTAAAATCTATCTGGCATGTTTGAAAAATGTTTACCATGGTTAATCAGGGTAACATTACAATACATGTCATACAAAAAGATAAAATTATTATATAAAATATACTCAATTCCAGAGTTCTATACCATTGGACTAGAACCAGGCATTCAAATCTATATTTCACATTTGACAGAGCTGAGAAAACTTAGGCCTGGATATATCGAAGAGCTGGTCATGGTCAAGGTAAACCTGAAACTCCAATAAGGGCAGGTTTCCACCTGCCCTTATTTATCAGTGCTCTTTCTACCAGTGAGACTCTCATTGTGCTAGAAATCTGTACTATAAATATAATTGGAACTGACCTTTTCTATAAGGATTTAAAAGAAACTTATCAAGATATTTTGAAGTATTTATAGTCACTATTATAATTATCAATTATAATGAAAAAAAGGGTATCAGTAAACAGAATTTTTAAATTAACATAAGACTAAATATCAATGTTTACTGTCTCTAGGTTCATAAATTGGCAATTCCCTCCCCCAAGCCAACCTCTAACAGAGTCAGGAAGTTATGATAGGAATAAGAATTCACACAGCACTAACAAGCCACATTCCGTAAGCTTAAAACAAGCAGCCCCCAATAGCTTCACACCTTTTATTCCCTAGGGCAAGAAATTTGGGTCTTCAACATGATATACCAATAACATGGTATTCATTAACTTTCCTACCACAAGAGTGACTTCTATGTTAAATAGTAAACATTATCTGTATCTGGTATAAAAAAGCTACTACAAAATCTTCTTTATTTCATATTGCTTTGATAAAAGGAGAAAAATGCCATTCCTGCCAAAAGTAAGAGTTCCGAAGTCTGAGCTCAGTCTACCTTAGCTGAAGAGGCAGCGGAGTTCCTGGAGTTTTCCTGGGACGTATCAATCATGGTGGAAGCTGGATCTGCCACGCTGGGACTGCAAAGAAACAATGATGCAGAGAATAAGACCTCACCCTTTGTGGAAGCATAAATCATGCCTCTGAAGCCAAAAGCTATTAAGACAGGATAGGAGAGGAAGTTTGTAAGATCAAACTGGCAGGAAGGGAAGGGGAGTTGAGCCTAGAAATGATTAAGCAGGGAAGCAAAGGAAATGGCAGAACAGAAATGAAAGATCAGCATGAGACAAGTCAAAAGAACCATCGGAAGTCCTGAAGTTTATATCACGGTGCCAGGCGCACAGGGGTTCACCATTTAAATGTATAGAAATGAACTTGTCTCAAAGTCAGGAGCTAACATCAGATGCAGACAAAAATGAGCAAATGATCTCAAGGAGGAAACATGGTTGCTGAAATATAGCTCCAAAGAGTTTTAGGGCCTGGTAGCAAACACCAAAGAGAAGATGCAGGTGAGACAAGTGACTCAGAAGGAACAGAAGGAACAGCAGATCTAAGAGATTCTGTGCAGGAAGGCTGAAGGATTTGGGCAACTTACTGAGAACTTTCGGCCCAACTCTCCAGGCTGGCCAGGTGAGTTCTTGTTCATATACAAGAGGGACAAGGACACACACAGATCCAGAAGAAGGTGGGAGGTGAGAAGCCTAGAGATGGCTGAGAGGAGTGGGAAAGATTCTCTAGACCATGATTCCTTGCTGGAAGGACTGGACAGACCCAGGTGAGAGTTGGGAGTGAAGGGAGAAAAATGAGTTGAGCAGGCTCCCTCCTGAACAGCCACTCCCTTGGCTATTTAGTAAGAAGGGCAAAAGAGGGTCACAGTGACTCTGGAGGGGGAGGAAAACCACCTGCCCAGACTTCCTGTTCCAGTGGCCTTGCCGCAGGCATAAGAGGTGAGGTCACTATTGGCCGAAACCACGTGCCCTGTTAAACTCCACCAGTTCTCTTGGTGACATCACAGAGTCAAGAATATGGAAAATACCTCCGAGGGTGCTGGCTTTCACCACGCAGCAAAGGAACCGGAGGCTGGGGAGGGGAGCAATTGACCTCAAGGCTACAAAGCCTTGCTCAAGATTATTGTCATGAAAATCATGGGCTAGATGTTCCTGCAGCTTCGTTTCCTTTCCTTCCCTCTGCACTTCAACTGTTATTTTTGTGCAGAGTTAGGCCCAGGAGCGGGCTGAAATTTTGAGGAAGCCATTCTTCCTTTTGTTACCTTCCTCATTGTTCCAGAAAGGAATTACAGCAGATGAGGCAGATGCATATAACATACATCTGATCACATGAATGGAGAGGGAGAGGGTGGGGAGGGGAAGGAAACTGAACAAGAATAAGAACTTACAACAGAGCCGGAATCAAGGCTAATAGAAAAACACATTATAGGAGGCTAGTCTTCTAGCAGGTGGGCACAAGCTTGAATCAACTTCTCTAGCAGCCAACGTGAAAGCAGAAATCTGGTCACTTATAGAACTCACAGTGTCCATTCAGTGGAAAACAAACAAACAATAGCTAGGACTAGAAAGCAATTTCTCTGGAGTGTCCTTGTAAGAAGCCAGTGAGTGGTGTGAGGGACCTTACGTTCCGTTCCTCAGAGGGTTTTGTATCATCTCCCTTAGGAAATAAAGCAGTCACATAATAATCAGACAAACCGAGCCAAGTGCTGATGGTCAGGGTCTCCATGGAACAGCCAACTTCTCCGGCTACCTTCCTCCTTTCCACTCACCAAGAACAAAGGATAAGCAGAGCCTCTAATTCTCCCTTCTCTGCTCCCTGAAAACCCAGTCCTGAGTGACCATCATGTTGTCCCCTCCTTCCCAGAGATAAAACCAAACTCTTACTAAAGTCTATCCAGCTATGTATTTTATGTCTATTCTGCAACCTCACCTTGTGTATACATATATACATATATTTTCTCTCATGGTAAACTGGGAGATCCCTCAGGAGTATCTCGACCACCCTTATATCCCTGTCACGCCTTGTATAGTGCCGGGTACACAACTGGTGAATGACTGAAAAAATGAAGGCCAACTGAGCCAGCCAGTGGCAGGCAAGGCAGCAGCAGATAGGTGACCGTGTTTTGTTTTGTTCTTGAGATCCAAGTTATTTGCCAAACTACAATGAGGCCCATTATTTAGGTTTTAAACAAAAATGTCTTTGTCCTGCTATTCAGAAAGCAAAAGAGAGGAAGAAATGAGGCATTCAGAACACACGGCCTGACACTAAAATACCAGAAACACACAAAATTCATTGGGTTACCTTGTAGTTGGGATGGGGGGGGAGGGGGAGAAATGGGATGAGTATTGGATACTTGATTAACTTAACTTAAAAAAATTTAAAAAAGAGTGTAATCCTCAAGTTCTGAGGAATACAGCAATAGTATGTTTGCCTGTCTTTTATTGGGCAACCATCATTACAGTAATCATCTTATTCTCAATTGATCTTTGCAACATCCCTATGAGGTATATATCCCTCACTTCATTTTACTTGTGAGAAAACTGGGGCTTGGAGAGGTTCAGTAACTTGCTCGATGTCACAGAATTAGTTGTGAAAGAGTTGGGGATTTGTACCAAGTGTGTCTGACCCTGACTCCAAAGACAATCATCATAATGGCTAGGCTATACCTCCTATTTCTTGCATTAGCAAAGCAGTGGTATATGGCCAGAGGATTGGAGTTATGTTCTTTCTTCCTAATGACTCTTACATCTGTCACTTCCTGCCACCTGTATGAGCATCTCCTTTATTTCTGTCAAGTATATTAACCTCACATCTGACCTCTGACTCCAGAGTTCCACTCCCCTGAGCCATTCAGCATTCCACCACTAAGCTGCAATTGTCTAAAGCACAATGGTGACCCTGTCTCTCTTCTGCTCATCACTTTTCCCTGAATCCTCAAGGCCTGTGGAACCAAGTCTGAACCCCCAAAAAGGAAATGGAGATGTTCCCAATATAGCTTTTCATCCCTTGGTTCTGTTGACCCTTCCTGCCAAAGTCGTCTACACACCCACTGTCCGCAAACCTCACCTGCCTCTGCTGCCTCCGCCCAGCCTGTCCCTCAGCTCCTCCCTCAAGTGCGTGCTCTGTTTTCTTTTGCCCAAATCCTCGCTTTCATCTCCCAGTCCACTCCAAATCTCACCTCCTTTGTGACACTGCTCCAGTATCAGCCCAGTTAGAGGTGGGTCTCCTCGTCTCAAATCTTACAGTGCTTTGGATTAGGAATTCACTCCCTGCCTGGCACTATTTATCATGTGAATAGACATTCGAATACAGATGCATTTATTTTTCATAAGAGAATCTAGTCTTTTTATAGCCAGATACTGTGTCTTTTGGGTCTTAGAATCCCTCTCGGAGAGCTGCAGACTGTGCCCAGCATATAAAAGATATCCATGCAATATATTCCACAAGATGAGCTTTTTAAGCTGTGAAGCATGCCAAGTTCTACATCCTATGCTCTATAATTTCTTCCCTCAGGCACCCCTGAAAAACTCCCTGCAGTACTAGAAGGAACACTTACACAAAACTGTTTACTTTGTTAAGCGGATTATTAAACTATTAGGCTATGAACTTGGCATTAGGATTCCCCACCTAAAAGTGTCTACATTTTAATGCAAGTCTTCGAAGACTTAACTGGAAAAAATAATAGTGTCAGGTACTGTGGCAGGGACCCGTGGGAAGCGGTAGGGCTTTACAGAAGTCTTAGCTTAGCCCGCACAGGCACCTGGCCACTCCATGGGCTCCTGTGTCCAGCCAGCAAGTGCTCCAACTTTCAAACTTTAAAAAGCTTTTGAACCTTAACCAACCTTTCTCTCTAAAACAGGGTAAAAAAGCAGCACACATCATACACCTTCTTCTGAGGTATTTTCCAGCTTAAATATTAACAGAAGACTAGAATCAGAAGCAGTCCTGAAAGTCATTTTCTTCCGTGTGTGTGTGTGTGTGTGTGTGTGTGTGTGTTGCTGACCTCTCCCTTTGGACGGTGAGCTTCTTGGAAGCTAGCGCTGCATCTCATCCCAGCGCCCAGCACTGTGCCAGCACACGCTACACACGATCAAGCCTGAACACACGAATCAACACATGAAGAAATGGCTCAGGGATAACTCAAGGGAACAAAATGGGGAAATATGCTATGCCAAGTCTTTCAAGACAGTCTTTTTTTTTTTTTTTTTTTTTTTTTTTTTTTTTTTTTAAGTAAAATTTTACTTCTTTGGTGCTACCACACTTGGTGCTGCAGTTTACCTCTAGGTTTATCTACCCAGGTATTCTCATCCAAGCACAAGGCACTCTGACGTCACAGTGAAACTATTCCTATCGCAACTGATCTGGGTAAATCCAAGAGCCTGGCGGATTAAGAAAGATTCTTTTAGGAGCTCAATGTAAATGACTCTGTGGGGCAGGCCTCCAAGAAATGAAATGGTCACATCACTGGATTGCAATCCATCCAAGGACAAAAGATCAAATGCACTGTCCACAGACAGGCTCATCACAAAAGAAGCTCAAAACTCCCATCCACATAGGCTTACATTATTGAAAAGGCAAATACTCCTCAGAGTGGAATGCATGTCAGATAGCTTCAAGGGAGAAAGGAGGCTACCAGGCAACTGAGGGGTGTGAGATGGAAAGGAGGTGGGAGGAGGAACCAGAAGAGGAAAAGAACTGGGGAGCTTGCATCAGGAGGAACAAAGGAGGGGCTTCTCAGCCCAGAACAGGCTACCTCCATAGACAGGACACATTACACCTGGTTTATGGGCAGGGTCCTGACCGCAGGGGAAGAGCGCCCCACACTGTTATTCTGTCCTGCCCACCCGGCTCAGCCTGCAGATTATCATGTACATGTTCTACATCGTTTTTTTCTTGGGTGGGCGGGACATGACGTGCCATCACGGACCAGTGCCAGTCACGAACTGTCTTTACTGGTTCACAATGAGATAAGTACAAAACCAAAAGCATGCTGTGATAATTAGAAATATAATTTTAAAAAGTGCACAAAAAAACACTGGCTCTTTACCACCGTTTGTGCCAACACTGCCCACAGTCTAGTCAACGCTGTCTAGCCAAGGGTGTTGACCAGAACCAGAACTGGGAGCATTTGGAGTTCTCCCTTTGCCATCATAAATGAAATCTCGTTCTCTGCTCCCTGTTCATCAGACCTGTCTGCTTCCTGTGTGGCAGGTGCATGAGTCCCAAGCGAGCACAGGTGCTTCCAGGGGTTGAGCACATACTCGGTACCCACAGTGCTTTCATTCTCCATAGGCCGAACCCCCAGAACTGAACCCACCACAGAGAGAAGGAACCCAGCCCCAGAGACCATTAGAAAGCCTCCTTCAGAAACTACAACACCCAGTCACTGCTGCCTCGTGCTCCCTGGCTCCTGGCTAAGAAAATATTGACAGGTATTGAGTCATTCTATTGAAGTTCACTTAGTCTAAAAGTGTGGGCCCCAAAATACACTTAACACACCCAGTTCCCAAAGGTTAAAGTATAGGTGAGAAATGCTGCAGGAACCTGATACTGAGTAAAGCAGTGGTTTCTGACAAGGAAAGGAGGAAGTAAACAACTGCTCAGGCTACAGTTCTGGGTGATCACCACCCACGCTATGCAATGAGCAAAGCATGCCAGGTTCATCTAACATTCTTTTTAAAAAATATATATATTTTTATTGACCCCAAAGAGGAAGAGAGAAATAGAAACATCAATGATGAGAGAGAATCATTGATTGACTGCCTCCTGCACGCCACACACTGGGGATTGAGCCCACAACCCGGGCATATGCCCTGATCAGGAATTGAACCGTGACCTCCTGGTTCATAGGTCAATGCTCAACCACTGAGCCATGCCAGCCGGGCTCATCTAACACTCTTATCCTCACTTTCCCAACCATCCCTCATCTATGCTATAATAACATAATTATCAGGCCACTTGGAAATTGCCAATTTTCTTTCTTCCCGAGAAATGGTGAGTGGTTCCCCCACCTCATTGCATCTAACCTCGCAACATCTTGGTGAGGCAGCTCTGTTCTGATTTACAGATGAGACCCAAAAGACTCACAAGACTCAAAGGTCACACAAGGAATGTGGCAAACAATGGAGACACAGGCTTGGAAACTCAATCGCCTCAGATTGAGGAAGACAAGGTAATACCCACCAGCCCACGTGGGGTCATGAAGAAAACGATTTGGGCTATCAGGCAGTGGTACCTCTGTCCCTCAAGCCCTTTGAGCTGAAATGAGTTCCTAGGAGAAGGACAGGAAGTCTGTCCCACATAAAACTGCAATGAACTAAGTTTGTCTCTGAAACTCCGAAAGTTTCTCCTTCTGCACTTGTACCCCTTCCCTTAATCAGCGCTGTGGTGCCCTCCACCCCCATCAAACCCGGCTGTTAGGAGCTGCTCTCAGCTTCTTGTGGTTTATCTAAATGGGTGTGTTCTCACTCCCAGAGTTTCCATTCTTTAAGGTCTCATCTCTCCCTAAGGAAGGAAGGAAGGCTGAACCATATTGGGGGTGGGGGGGTTGCAGGTGGTTGGTAAATGGGGCATCACCAAAAGGAAAGGAGTATGGTATTCTTCACACTCTTTTCTGAGCTTCCAGAAATACCTGTAAGCGAGAGCCCACACTTCCATTCCTTGAGCATCTACTATGTCCTATGGGTTAGGGATTCTACATTTACTTGCTAATTAAATTCCCAATAATCTTGGTAGCAAATTATTATCATTCCCATTTTACAACTGAGAAAACAAAATCCCAAGAAGTAAGTCACTTCCAGTGCAAGGTCATAGAATCAATAAGTGACTACTGTTAAGGTGTTTTAACCTCTAGCCAACATGAACTCTATAGACATCATGAAACATTATAAATCATCCCAGAGGAGAAACAGTGCAGCCTCCACCCGTGGAAAACAAAGTGAGCCCTCCCAACAGGGAACTGGATAAACAGTGAGTACCGTAATGGAATCAGTGTTCCATTACCCATGTGACATGACCTGACTCATGACTCTGAAAAGCCTTCGGGTGCCTATATTGTAGACTCCCACTCCCTTGCCTATAAACTATGTTGGGAACATCCCCATTCCCCAGGTGTCTCAGCCTTGGACCCTGACTCAGTGAGCCCCACCAGCAAATTCATCGACTTTATCCCAGCTGGAGACTCTGAGGTGAACTGCTTTCACTGAGGAGCTAAATATAAAATGGAATTGCCCTCCCCCCAAGGGGTAACAACTATCCCTTCAAGGGACAAACATCAATAATGGCCATCCCTCATCTATGCTATAATAACATGATTAGCTTTTAGGTATTTAAGGATTTTTAATCATCATGGCTCAAAATGTTTGCGGCAATGTAGCCCCACAACCAACCAGCTACTTCACAGGAAGGATGTACAAATGTACATTTTAATTGGACAGATGACAACATGTATGGAAAACATCAAAAATCAAGACTGAAACATCAGGACACTCTACATCCTTAATAGGCATTTGCTGAGCACCTACTAAGAGCGCCTTCCACACATATTATCCCTAATTCTCACCATAGCCTTTCCTGCTCTATATTATCATTCCTCTCTGTAGTTAAGAGATGAGACTCAGAGAGGTAAAATGACTTGCCCAGGGTCAAATGGCTAATAACTGGCATGTTTAGGATTTGCATTCATATCTGCCTGGTTTCCATGCTTGCGCTTCTCGAATGTACCAGGCTACCATAATTTGATCATAATTCATCTTTTTCCTGAAGTAACTTGTTCCCCTATATTCCTTTTAGAGTACCTCTTCATTCCACTCTGAGGAAAAATCCTTACTTAGTAAAAATAGAAAACAGCTATTGTTGGTGCTGAAAGGAATCACCACTTGATATTCCAATTTTATTTAATACTCAGATTTGTTAGACATTCTGGAAACTGGGAAACAGTAATACCCAGGTTTGTTTACATCAGGGCTCAGAATTTACCAGATATGTCCCTTGCCTGTGCCCACGAGGCCAGTCTAGCACTTGCATGAATAGCCCGCTATTTTGCCTGTACAGCACACCAAGCCACGAATCCCACATGCAGCAGCTCCCCCGTGAGCTCCATCTTACCTTGGGCTTGCTGGTCCTACATCTTCTTCTGGCTCTTCCACCACACCGGCTAGCTCTGGGGGAAGGAAAGCATCTTTGTTGACATTATTCACCCAGCTTTCCTTTGCCCTGTTTTCTCTGTCCTTATTCTGCTCAGCTGAAACAGGAAACAATAAACACAGGAAGGTTATCTCTCACCTCCGTGACCTACAACTCTCATATGGGCACTTATCACGGAAGGTTGGAACCTGGACTTCAGGCCTTTCCTGAGTGCCCAGGCAATCACTAATGTGTTGGTGCATTAAGGATCAGAATTATATCTGCGGGAGAAGTCAGTAGATTCCTCTTGTGTTAGCTCCCCCGCCCCCTCCCAACACACACACCCCAGCAGAGTCTCCTACGTGCAATGTGTAGGTAACTCCAGAGACAAAATTCTGACTGCCTCTCAGTGAGTGTGACCTGAATTGGGGTCAAGACGGAATGTGCAGGGGCCACAGGACACTGAGGACAGGCAGTCCTCCTGGGAACAGAAGCACCAGCATTACCAGGCACTTATTGAATATTTACAGTGTGCTTGACTCAAGGCTGGGCTCTGGGATACAAAGGGGAACAATTGCTTTTAGTCTAGAATGCCCTCCCCGCCAGCCTCTACACACCCGAATTCCACATATTTCTTAACACCCAGTTCAGATGCCAGCACCCCACAAAACCTCTGTGCCCCCTTTTCAGGAATAACCTCTTTTGCCTCTGACACCCAGGGCTCTTGACCTGCACCTCTCAGCTAATTAGCACCAACGGAGTGATGAAGTTCTTTGAATATGTTATCCTATGAGGAGGGAGTGACTTTCCAAGTTCGCGGATTTGGAAATTGAGGATCACAGAGTTCAAGAAACTTACCTAAGGCCACATAACCAGTCAGTGCCAGTAATACTTTTATCAGTGTTAAGAGGATGAAGTAATATAAAGGTTCCCAGTTTCCAAATATGCTCACATTCCAGGGTCTCTTTATATTAAAAATCTAGTTTTTTCAACGGCAAAATGGAGTCCACAGTACAGCCTGTACTCCTCGGGATTTCTGAAGGTCCGGACCGTTTTGAAAATCAAGAGGCCTGTGAGCAATGCATGGCACATACAAAGCAGGCAGCCCTTACCTGCAAGGAGTGTGGCTCTTTCTTTCAGACAGATGAGAGCCCAGCTCTGCCATTTGCCAGCTACCTGCCCTTAGGCATACACAACTTTACAGACCCCTATAGAGAATGGGGATAATACCTACCTTACAAGATTGCTGCTACAGTTAGAAATAAGAGGGAGTAAATGCCTGTCACATATTAGATACTCAAACGGTGATGGTTAATTTCCTTATTGAGTACAGGCTAGGCTAGATGTAGGTGGGGTGTGTTCTCAGGGATAAAGATTTATATCGACTAGCCCAGAGTTAGAGAGAAGACACCAGGGAAATATTTAATGAACTCAACAGGATGTTAAAGAAGCTCTCAAAATACTGTCTTTAGAGTCCCTTAAATCATGCATTTGGTTGATTGAAGAAGTATCAGAGGTCAAGGCCATTGAACAGGGAGGCTAATCTCTTAACTGTCATGGCATTCAGGAGAAAAGT
>NW_006285247.1:1718951-1736368 GCF_000327345.1 Myotis davidii | reverse complement strand
GGAGGAGGGGGAGGAGGAGGAGGAGAAGGAGAAGGGGAAGGGGGAAGGGGAAAGGGGGAAAGGGAAGGGGAAAAGAGGGGGGGAGGAGGGCGATATACTTATCAATCTCGGTTATCTATGCTACTCCTCCTCACCATGGCATCTGAAGAACTCCCTTTTTCCTTCGCAGCACCCTGAGTCACTCAGCCCCACCCTCACCCATCCAAATAGGGCAAGAATGGGGAGGAGGAGGAGGAGAAGGAGAAGGGGAAGGGGGAAGGGGAAAGGGGGAAAGGGAAGGGGAAAGGAGAGGGGGAGGAGGGCGATATACTTATCAATCTCGGTTATCTATGCTACTCCTCCTCACCATGGCATCTGAAGAACTCCCTTTTTCCTTCGCAGCACCCTGAGTCACTCAGCCCCACCCTCACCCATCCAAATGCAGGGCAAGAACATTTTGAGCTGGAGGGCTACGCATTATGAAAAGTGTACGATTACATGCTGTTCCTCAGCGGATTTTAGTAACGATTCTGACACTTCCCGTCTCCCACCTCCTCCTTCCCAAACAAACGCTGGCTCTACATGTACTCGCCACGTCAGCTCACCTGCTACCTGGAGCCTCTTCTTCCTCATGGATGCTCTGATGATATCGGTGCCATGGATTTTGTCTCTGTGCCTCTTGGCCTTGGCTTCATAAAACCATTGGCCACTCATGTTCTTCAGCTGCTGGTCATCCTTAACTTTTTCAGGCAAATGCCTACAAAAGGAGAAGAGCTTTACTTTGCTGGGAACCCACAGTAAATAAATGAGTTCACTGAGACACTGCATGAAGCAATTTGTAAACGTACAGTCAAAATGAGCTCTCGATGTCTTAGATTCTAAGACTTAGAAGATTCCACACATCTCCCGGATGACTAACAAATGCATGTTCCCCGTTGACTGAGAAGTCAGGGAAGCCGGGGCCAACATTTTTTAAAAATTCAAAGATTTAATCCATGATCCCCAGAGGATGCCTGAAATTTCTCGAGGGCAGATCCACTTTTTGGCCACCGTCTTCTGTGTCCACTGTTCAAATGCAAATAACCCAGGGGAGGGGGATGATATATTAAGCTCCCCTAAGCCTTGGTATCCTTCTCTGTCAAGAGGGGTTAATAATAGTAAACCACCTCAGGGGGTTGCTATGAAGTTTAAATTAGTTTATGCATATCAGCCACCCTCTGCACATGCCTGCCACCTAATAAACACTCAATGACTAACTGGCAGGGTAGTTCTGGGCTTATCAGTCCTTTCCATTTCAGTGAAATGAGTTTATCAGAGATTTTCCTGGAAGCTCGTGGGGGACAGCACAGCGCATGACGTCTGCAGGTCGGGAAATGAATGCTGAAAAGGCCGACTGGAGAATCAGGAAAGATCAAATTTATGGGGCGGGGAGTGGAGAGTGGAAGCCGAGGCAGAGGCAAATTCCTTTTATGCAAATACTGCTTTGAAGGCTCCACGATCATTCATGCTCCCTGAAAAGCTAAAACCTAAAGAACAAACCAAGTACTGCCCTCCTGAAATGTCCCTAGTTTACACAGGCTGGAAAAATTACGTTCTGCTTCACACGTCTTTCTGTATCTCTCTATCCACCTCAATAAAATGAGAATCACAACATCTGCATTTTCTTATTCATAGAGATGCACTTAGAATCAAGTGGAATAAAAGCCTTAAGGAGACTTTGAACTGTAGGAAGATAATGTGCTACATAAATCCAAGAAGTCTTTATGCTTGTTATCCAAGCTAATATGCATACTTCCTCAAGTAGCAAATCGAAGTTTTAGCCAGAGAGTGGGTACAGTGGCCACACCATGCTGGTGGCAGGGCTGTGCATGAGGGCTGCACAGGCATGAGGGCATGGGAGAAACCGTAGGGGCAGTTGCCCTGGGTCTAGTAAGGCCCTTCCCTCTCTCCCACCCAGAGTCCAACTCTCTGCTGGGAATTCCACCCCTCTCCCAATTCCCTAGGAGCCCAGCCCAAAGAGGCCCAGTCAGAACCCTTGGACACACACTGTCATGACAGCGTCCCCAAATCCTACATGGACAGTGTCATCATTTTGTGGTTCTGCATCACCAGAGAGGCCATGGTTTTTATTAGATGTTTCTAATAGTTTTCCCATTGCCTAGGTTTCCAGCAGAGCAAACTCCTCCCCGGAGCTGCTGATGGAGTTTCGGCCTTCTCCTCCCTAAAAGACCAACTTTGAATTCAAGTCCAGAAGAGAGAAGTCCTTCCAGCTTTCCCTATTAGAGAGTGAGCCCCCAGGTGCAGGGCCTGAACATGTTGCTTGGTGTCTGAAAAGCAGTGGGTACTCATTTAGTGCTGTGGGGTGAAGGTATAGCATATGAGGCCCCTGACCGCCTGGCTTCAGGCTACCTTTTGGGATTCACTTTCCAGCACTTATCCCCATGCTCCCCACTGCCAGCACACTGGACTTCTTACTGTTCCCCAAACGGCTCTTTCATGACCCCTGTAAGCAGGAAGGTGTGGCAGGAGGACTATGGGTTTTGGAGTCTCCCCCAAATTGGGTCCAAATCCTAGTTCTGATTCCTTCTGCATGAGACTTCGGACAGGTCACTGAACCCTCTAAGTGTCATCTCCTTGTTTTGTAAAGTTAGGGGCAAATAAGACCTCTCCGGCAGGGCTTCGGGGATGAGTAAATTAGGCGTTTACCGGACAGTGCCTGGATCTTGGTAAGAGTCATTAGTGTGAATTCTCTGTGGGATGTCTTTCCCTCACTTCTCTGTGCAGCTCCCACACCACTTCGCCGCAAAGCCTTCCTCGATTCCCAAGGGCACAGTGCAGCTGGCCATTCTCCACGCTTCCACCACACCTCCAGGACAGAACTCACCCCACTGCGTTCCAATGATCTATTTGCACATCTGTCTCATCCGCTAATCTGTCAACTCTGCAAACTCCTCGGAGGCGAGGCCCACGTCCTAATCACCTTTGCAATGACGGCACCCAGCACAGAGCCTGGCACAGAGCTGACAGCCCGAGACTGTTTGTTGAGTGAGTGAACTAATGAGTAAATAAATGCTTGGCAGCCACCTCAGTCTGAGTCAGGCAAGAGATAGGAGAGGTCCTGCCACTGCTGGGGGTGAGTGAACCAGACTCCATCACAGGGGCAGTGCCTTCTGCTGAGGAGGCAGGAGAGCTCATGTCTCAGCCACGCGGGGAAAAGCATGATGAACCATGGCATCAGTCATCTTTTTCAAAAAGACCGCAAGCCCTCATAGCATAACAGCTCCGTTTCTTTTCATGAGATTCATTTACCTCTTTTTCTTGTTCAACTGAAAGGCATTTTGTAGGGGTCTTTGTGTAATTCTTGATTTCTCTTGCCTAAAGGACTATCTATAAGCCTCTTTTATGCTAAGCTTTCAGGACACAAGGGGAGTCAGGCTCACTGAAACACATGGCCCCGGAAAAGCTGGTAGCCACTAGAGTAAGGAATTAAGGTTGGGTTTTTGGCTCATTTCTTTCTTAAAAAAAATATTTTTATTGCTTTTTACAGGGAGAGGGAGAAAGAAACATCAATGTAAAACATCCATTGGCTGCCTCCTGGACATATGCCCTGCCTGGGAATTGAACCCACAACCCCTCGGTACACAGGACAATGCCCAACCAACTGAGCCACACTGGCCAGGGCATGGCTCGTTTCTTTTAAAGTGGCAAAAGAACAGCAAATTCTTGAAGCATTGGCTGGATAGCTCAGTTGGTAAGAGTACTATCCCAATACACCAAGATCGTGGATTGAATCCTCAGTCAGGGCACCTACAAGAATCAACCAATGAATGCTTAATAAGTGGAACAACAAATCAATGTTTCTCTCTCTCACCCTTCCTACCCCTCCAATTCTGAAAAAAAAAAAAGAGTAAGAAATTCTATCAAATTCAGTAAGTGCTATTTATGTATATCTTAACACGATAAACTGCTAAGTTTAATCCATTTCTTTTTCTATCTCAGTCATATGAAATATTTTATAGATGAATTCACGTGTCTGACATCAAAGCCCAAGTTTTATAAAGATGTAGATTTTAAAAAACCAAACACCCACTACCTAGGTGATGCTGTTAAAATCTTCTCTACCGGCCCACACTGATGTCTTATTCTTCCTGAAGTCTAAACCAAATTAGCATTTGATTTTCTAATTGTTATGCCATTTAGTTGAAGTGGAACGGGGGTAAGTTTCCTGGACTCACTTTTCATATGTTACCATTCTCTCCCCACATGCGCGTTGTGCTGAGTGAGGCGCTGCAGATAGAAAAGATGCTAATAATCACCCAGGGGCTGGTGGGCAGATGTGAAGGAGGAGACAGGCACTCAGTGCAGAGAGAGCACCGTCCTGCTTTCCTCCAGGCAGAACGGGGGTCATCCCACACTCCTTCCGCTAACACTTATGAAGCGTGTTTTGTACTGGGTCCCATGCTTGGCACTTTACATGTCTCATCTCATTGAATCCTTAGAATCTCACCATGATGTACAAAGACTTTAGTCAACTGCCAGAGACAGCTGTCTTGCCTCCTCTGTATGTTAAAGGCCATATCTGTTTGTCTGTTCATTCACTCATTCATTAATCCCCTGTCATAGACCAGGCCTATGGTTGGAATCATGCATTAAAAAAAATCAATCGACAGCCCTAACTGCAATGTCAGCTCCTGTGGTGCAGAGAGAGTGTGGGCACTTTCCGAGGAAAGCCAGGAGAGCCGTGAAGCCCTCCAGCCTGGCCTCCACACTTCCCCTGAGCCTTCCCCCTTCTCCAGCTATTCATCATGATTAGGCAAAGGCCTAGCATCATAGGCAGGACCTGGTTGATATTATCTAGTCAACTGGATAATAAGAATCAGCAGGCTGGCCAGAGAGGCTGACTGATCCATTTTCCAGCATTCAGATATGTGACTTGAAAATACTCTTAGATATTTATTTTGAATGTGAGAGCTGGGAGGCACTTTAGATAGTTACAAATGGACCCACTTTATATATAAAACAATTGAGGCCCCTAAAGTTCAGAGCTTTGCCCAAAGTCACACAGCACTGGGCCAGCTTGACTCCTGGCCAATTGTTCTTTCCACCACCCCAGCCTGCCTCTGGGAGCCAAACAGGATTTCGGCTTCTAACATGGCTATCACGCTTCACTCTTGCTACAGAGGAATTCAACCTTTGATAGAGAATCTGAAAACCAACACACGTGAAAATGAAATACACTGCAAATGATCCTTAGCATGGCAACTGAGGCAACGCATATCCCTTGGGTCACAGACACATCGCAGATCCCCACAATACGCTGAGATACAACACAGCGTGGGGCAGTGGTTCTCAACCTTGGCTGCACATTAGAATCACCTGGGAATCTTTTTAAAATCCTGGTTTCTGCGCCTCATCCTCTGGAAATCAGGATTTTAAAAAGATTCCCAGGTGATTCTAATGTGCGGCCAAGGTTGAGAACCACTGAGCTACACTGTTATGTGGGTGAAAGGGGAAAATGCATGGGAAGCTTTGTGTACAACATAGTTCCGTAACAAATGTTGGTTCCTTTCCTCTTTGCTTTGACAGAAAACACCACCAGAGGTCCTGGGAAGCAATGGCAACTGCCTTCATTTCAAAGAAACTAGGTCTTAAGGATGCAGCTGAGAATCATAAGAAGTGGTTGCGGCTGAGATGGTATCGACTATGAGAACGCCCATCACCACAGATGTGGTTGTGTGTGCATGGGGTGGAGGACGTGGTGCTGGGTGGTGCACAGACGCACATGAGCAATGATTTCCTGCTGGCCGTGACGCAAAGCCCAGGAAACACCACCTCTGAAGTGTGTGATTTTTAAGCCATAAAAGACTAAAATTACATGTGTATATGATGGTGCCTCTTAAAAAGTAAGATGGGGGAGGGGTGGGAAAGAGAGAAAAAGAATCCATCCTGATGTCTGCTTCACTGCTGGCTTGTGAAATGTCTCCAGCCGGTCGTTAGGGAAGCAAGCTGGGTAGAGATGCATGGTAGTAACGGGGCTCCGCACGCGTGGCCACCGGGAGAGGGGCAGCATGAAAGACAGTTGTGGTGGCAACAGTGACTTGAACTGTCATCTTCCAACTGTACCCCAGAGAACCACAGTGGAGATTCCCTTGGGTTCAAGTCCATGTTCTACCATTAACAGTTGAGTGATTTGGGAACTGGACATTTCCCCTGTCTGGCACTCATTCTTCTCATCCATGAAATCAGGATGGGAAGTAACATGTAGGCTACATCTTCTCCAAAGTGTCTCCAATGAGCTTGGATGTGGATTATTCAAAGCACTGGATATCTCGGGCATGGCAAGCAGATTTCAGTTTGAATGCCAAAACTCATCTATGACCATACGGAAAAGGATTCTGAGGCAGTGTCTGGTTTTAATGAGGACATTCATTAGTGATGTACTCATGGCTATAGGAGGATTATGCTCCAAAGTCTATAACAAGTTAGCATTGGAAGAACTGTCTCAATGTTAGAGGTAGGTGTGATTTTCTAATGTTTTACTTAAGCTAATATTACAATTACATAATTTAATTTCTAAAGCCATATACCAATCAGAATGACTGGGGCATTATAAAATCATGTGTATGGAAACAAGGTTGAGATTTTAACTCTGCAATTGACAATCCATTACATATATAAAGGCCATACATGGTAATATAGATGGTAAATTCCTTGAGGACTGGACCCATGTTTCAATCATCCTAGAAGTATCTTCATATCATTGTGCAGAGCAGTTCCCCATACTTAAGAGGTACTCACTTAAATTTCACTGCATTAAATAATTGAGAGTTTTTAGGAATAATTTCCTCCTAAGGAATCAGACTACTAACCAGAGACTTCTGTCCTTTTTCAGAGGTAAGGGTGAGTGGTGAAAGGGAATTAAAACATATGCATCACCTATTATGAGCTAAGAAGATTAAGGATTATTTTACTTAATCCTAGCTTTAGTCCTTTAACTTTGGTACTATGGTCATTCCCAGTCTCTAAGTTGAGGTCCAGAGAAGTTAAATAATTTGCCCTATAAACCATAGTTGATCAGTGGTAAGGATAGTCAGTTTTGACTCCAAAGTCCATGCAGGGAAGTTCTTTCCTGTGTCATGATGAAAGCCTCACCGTTCTTCTGAAAGAATAGTAACCATGAACAGTATGGGGTAGAGGGAACAGCACTGGACTAAAACCTTTTCTTAGCATGGCTTTAGCACTGACTAGCTATGTGACCCTGGGCAAATCACTCCCCCTCTCTGGGCTTTACCTTCTTTATCTATAAAGTGACTGATATGGGCCAAAACAATCTCCTTTCCAGAACTGTCCAGCTGTAACTCTGATGGAAGAGTCAAAAACAAGTAGCTGACAGATGGTGAGGGGGCTGGAAAACAAAAGCCTACTGAATAGCATTTTCAGAAACTAGACACCTAGCCCCGGCCGGGTGGCTCAGTTGGTTAGAGCATCATCCCGTACACCAAAAGGTTATGGGTTCAATTTCCAGTCAGGGCACATACCTAGGTTGTGGGTTCCATCCTGGTCGGGGCGTGTACTATGGGAGGCAACTAATTGATGTTTCTCTCTCACATCGATGTCTGTCTGTCTGCCTGCCTCTCTCTCTCTCTCTCTCTCTCTCTCTCTCTCTCTCTCTCTTTCTCTTTCTCTCTCTTCCTCTTTCTCTAAAAATCTTTTTTAACAGCCTACTGGTATTTTCTCTTTCTCTCTCTTCCTCTTTCTCTAAAAATCAATTTTTTAAAAACCACACAAACCAGAGACCTAGTTCTGGTTCCACCAGCCCAGGTGCAAAACACCCTCAGAATCATCCTCTTTGGGACAAGTCCCTTCAGTCCCAAAGGAAAGAGGGGATCAGAACCTGATTCCTCTCGTGTGGAGCAGGCCATCGGTTGGGCCTCTTTCAGTGCCCACAGGCTATGGGCTCGTGCTCACCTGCTCCTCCTGCACAGCATCAATCCTCCCCAGGCCCAGAGTCCTGGACCTACCCATGGCCTAGTCAACATGGACCTGACCAAAAAGTCCCCCAGAATGGTGGTGGTAAACAGGGCTTGGCTCACACCAGGTTCCAAGCCTTCTTCCTATCAGTTTTCAAAAGCAAAAATCAAGGGCAGCACCAGTAGCAGCTACGGGGCACCATCAGAAACAGTGGACGGAAGGAGGGTCTGCAAACCCACCAATACAAAGGGCTCGGTATTTCTGCTGCAGCCACAGACTGGCTGATGCCAGAGGCTCCACACCCATGCCCCTCACAAGGCTTGGGCAGAAGTCTGCATTGTTGAGGATATTTTCATCAACTACTGCAGGTGCCCAAGAAACACTTCACTCTACACACACAGAATCACAGAGCTACATGGAAGGCTCAGCAGGCTGGAATTCCAGGAGCCAAGAAAATACAGAAGTTGGGGGGGAACAAATCTCTCTTGCAAGGTGGCTGGGTAGATAGAGGAGGCAGAATTGCAGACCACACCCAACACCGTGAAAGTGGAAGGAATTGAAGGAACTTGCAGCAATCCAATATTCACAATTCAGGCTTCCTGAAGTAGGAGAAGGACCCACAGCTTTCTCCATCTTGTCTTCTGAGAGGCTAACGGAATTCCTACTTGCTAGAATCAACTAATATTTAAGTTGATTAATAGTTTCTCTGTGCTGCCCCCTCCCCTTACTTCTAAAATAAAATGACAAACAAAATAGATCCAGAGACATGGAAGCATGCAACAGGCTGATGATTCTCAGAGGGAAGAGGAAGGGAGTGAGAAGAGATTCACTAAAGAATTTATATGCAGCCAAACCAGTTTGGCTCAGTGAATAGAGCGTCGGCCTGCAGACTCAGGGGTCCCAGGTTCGATTCTGGTCAAGGGCATGTACCTTGGTTGCGGGCACATCCCCAGTGGGGGGCATGCAAGAGGCAGCTGATTGATCTCTCTCATTGATGTTTCTAATTCTCTATCCTTCTCCCTTCTTCTCTGTAAAAAATCAATAAAATATATTTTTTAAAAAAGAATTTATATGCATACTAGAGGCCCAGTGCACGAATTCGTGCACGGGTGGGGTCCGGCTGGCCCGGCCCCTGATTGGGGCCCAATCAGAGCTGGGCCGGCTGTGGAAAGGGGCTGTAGGTGATTGGCCAGTGGGCCCTGCCCCCAATAGGAGTATGGGGGCCGATTGGGGGCGTGGCCAACCATGATGAGGGGTGTGAGTGGTGAGCTGGCCAGCCCCGCCCCCAAATGGGGTGTGGGGGCCGACTGGGGCCAGTGGCCTGGAGGGGCTGCAAGGTTGGCTGCTGGCCCCACCCCCTGATTGGGCAGTTTGCTGGCCACAGTGGGTGTCATAGTGACCGGTGGTTCAGGTGGTTGGCTTTTTATATAGATAGATGTGCATAACCCATAAACAGACAATAGTGTGATGAAGGCCTGGGGGAGAGGGGACAAGGTGAAGGATATCAATGGGGGTGAAAAAAAGGGACATCTGTAATACTTTCAACAATAAAGATAACATTTTAAAAAATAATAATAAAATAAAATAAAAAGGGTGTAACAGTCCCACCTGACCACAACTCAGGTTGCGGTAACATGAGGATAACATTCATGAAAGAACTTTATGAACAGTTCCAAGCAGCTCTGATGGCTGATCAGTGTAAACCTCCTGCCTCTTCTGGGTAAACAGCTCAAGTTTCCTGCTGAGAATGGGGAGCAGTGGCCTATCCAGGGGACTGGGGGGAGGAGCATGACAAGGAACGAACCCCATTCTCATGATCTCCACTACCTACAGCCACCTCCTGTCACCATCACAGTTCAGAGTGCTACCTCACACCAAGACACCACCCCCTTTTCCATGGCCAGGCCCCAGGATGGCCTGTCTGCTATTGCTTTCTCAGGACGAGGAGGTGGAGTTAGTGAATGGGTACCTGATGACCAGGATTTGATTCTCACTTCAGACACCTATGGACTGTATGAGCGTGGGCAAGTCACCTGACCTGTCTCAAAGTCAATTTCCTCACACATCAGAGTGAGTGAAATTAGAGCCTCCCACATCCCCTAACTGCATAAGAGTGCTATGAGCTCAGAAGAAAGAATGGGCATGCGAGCCCTTTGCAATTCGTTAGGCACTGTCTAAACGTGAATTAGTGGTAGTGGCCATAGTCAGACACTCTGGCGTGCCTAAAGTGACTTCCGCATGTTCACTGATAAAGCATCACATCAGTTAGGGTCAGAATATGGGAAATGATGTGAATAAACCCATTATTCAGGATCCTTGTGGGCCAGCAAATAAAAACACGGCTTACGCTCCTTTGGGAGAACTACTGAGACGGGGATCATGCAGTTAATAGTAATCTATGTTTGCAAAGCCTTTCGCTGCCTCCAAAGCCCAACATTACA
Source organism: Myotis davidii (assembly GCF_000327345.1). NCBI lineage: Eukaryota > Metazoa > Chordata > Mammalia > Chiroptera > Vespertilionidae > Myotis > Myotis davidii. Next base: position 1,725,977 of record NW_006285247.1, on the reverse strand, counting down.
GGCAACGGTGGCAGGGCCTGGGCTCCAGCCTGCTCCCTCCACCACGTGGGCAAGTGAAAGTGGCAGAAATGTTGACGTGGACCATTTGGGCTCCTCCCAACAAGGACAGTGTGTCACAGCGGCCACTCCTTGTGGGACACAAATGAAAAACCGGCTCCCGCAGGGCCAATTTTAATTGCTCTTGAAACCAGCTTGAACTTTTCTGAAAGTATGCAGCAATGCGAGCTACTTCTCAATTTCTTTTCTTTTAAATATTGTATTAATTTCAAATATTTCTAGTTCGGTTTATAATTCAGTTTTAAAAAGTGTATTCCACCAAAAAAAAAGAGATATCAACATACACATATCCATATATGTGGATGTCGAAGTATGTGTTATATTTATTTTAGTTTTAATTCAGTGTTTTAAAAAGTTCAAGGAGCCCTGGCTGGTTTGGCTCAGTGGATAGATTGTTGGCCTGCGGACTGAAGGGTCCCAGGTTCGATTCCGGTCAAGGGCATGTACCTTGGTTGTGGGTGTGCAGGAGGCAGCTGATCGATGTTTCTCTCTCATTGATGTTTCTAACTCTCTATCCCTCTCCCTTCCTCGCTGTAAAAAACCAATAAAATATATTTTTAAAAAAAGTTCAAGGAATTTAGTTAGGTTTTGAATCAAGACTCTCTTTCTGGCAGGAGTTCTGTGGGATAAATTAAGAGATACCAAGGAGGAAAAAGTTCCATGCAGGAAGTAAACCTAAAATTGGAACCCATAAATTCAGGCTCCAAGTCAGAACTACCACTTATGGTTGAGGAGAAAAAACACACACAAAGTGTCTCATCTTACGAACTGGCCCTCTATCCCCCTCCCGGGAGGACCTCTTGGCCCGTTACCTGACTCTCTCATCTTCAACCCTCTTCAGGGCTGCATCCCGCTGCAGGACCTTCATGATGGTCTCCTGCTCCTCCTCTGTCAGGAAGCTTAAGTCGATCATTTTGAAAGGCGTGTGCAAAAACAACAGTTAAAAATCCAGCTTCAGATTCTCCAAGCTAAACAACTCTGACCGGAGCCCGGATGACTAAAAGATGCAAAAGCAACATGCAATGATATCTTGCTCAGTTCTGCAGCAAATGTCCTGCTTTGGCTCAGCAAAAGTTTTAGGTGGCCAATTGCAAAATCCTAAGTGCCCCTTCCAGGGAGGCAGGAGCGGCCTGTGGGGCGACGTGGAGAAGAGGCTCTCAGTAGGAAGCTGCATTCCTTGCCAGGCAGGTCACGGGGTCCTACAGCGGCATTTCCCCTCACGCCCCTTCTCTGGACCAGTTAATTCTCCTCCAGTACTTGTCACCAGCTCGAGAGCGTCCCCAGCATCTGAGCGCCACTGACCTGGAGAATTGGGAGACAGGAAATATCAGTGCGAGGTCCTTCCTGTACGCGTTGCTCTTTACTACAAGATTTCAAACATGCCTGGGGGTGTGAGATGGTCTCTGAGATCAGGGAAACCAGTTCTGCTGGCTTCCCAAGCAAATGGCAAATGGGTCAGGAAACATGCTTCTACTCAATGCCGGACCACCTCCCCGTGTTCACGATCCACTGAGGAAAGGGATGTTGGCACCAAGGATCTGGTTCTCAAACTCATGGGACACTAGGCTAAAAAGTCACAGTAAAAGTCAGCAAGACCAGGAAGACATGACTCCAGCTGCCAAGTGACTGTGGGTAAGAGATTACAAATAAAAATTCCCAAATGCTCCCTTCCTCATGAGTAGGAATGTGCCACGGAAGGACATCTGTGTCTGTAATGACAGGAGAGCTAGGATCAGGTAGAGGTAGTTTGCAAAGCAGTGGGAATTGCCGCTCTTCACCTAGTCCTGCCCCTAACCTTTGCAGGGCCTGGAGCCACTCACCAAGCTTGTCTCCCTTCATTTCTGAGCACGAAGAACACTGACTGGTATGTGTATATAAATCGGGGGAAAGAAAGAGGAAGAATTTCAAAATACCCTACCATCCAAAGTGAGCATTTTAAAGTAGGACAACGGGCAAGAATCTGGTTTTCTCCGAGGCATCTTAAACCCATGCGCAATGGGAAGAAGGTGAGATCTGAAGAATGCCCCAACCAGCCAGGACTTCAGAGATGACCAACTCCAGGACCGAGGTTCTTTTACCAAGCGCAGTGCTGCACATACAGTGGATGCTAAAAACCAGGTGTTCAGTATGTATTAAAGTAGCCTCCCTTGGGGATAAAATGGAGTGTGTACACTAGTGAGTGGTTTCTATGAGTAGATTCTTTGTTTGGGCAACTACTGGGAGTACCCCCTCTACCACTTGTTAGCTAAGAACCATTAGGCAAGTTACCTCCTACTGTGAGGCTCTGGTTCTCTCATTGTACTTGACAATAGGACCAAACAAAATAGCACATACCTTGCATCCTGTACCAAAAAGAGCTACTAAAACTATAGTCTGGCTTCCTTTCTGAATTCACTCTTTTGTTTCATCCAGCTGAATCAGAGTGCACTTGGTTGTGTGCTTCCCTTTTCTCTTTTGAACTATGTTTGCTAGCTCTCCCATGAAGTCTGGCTTCGCGGACAGGTACTCCGAAGACCTTTGTTTTATCTTCCTGTATCTCTTTACAAAATGTCCAGAGAGACTGCTCAGATAAATAGTAAGACAATACTTCATTCTCTCTCTCTCTCGCTCTCTCTCTCTCTCTCTCTCTCTCTCTTTAACATTTTGCATGCATTTGCCTGCTATTCATCTTGAAAACTATTCATCCTTCAAGATGAAAGTCTCCACCTCCAGGAAGCCTTCCTGAACTTCCACAGCCAGAGTTAATAGCAGTCGTAGATTTGCTTATTGTTCCTAACTCTTTGTTCCCTTCCTGGCATAGAACTGCACAACCATGTTGCCCTTAGAGCGAGCAGAGTATTCATCCCTACCTGCCTGATATTGGGCTTGGCCTGTGACTTACTGTGGCCGATGGAATGTTACAAATGTGAGGTAAGCATAGGCTGTAGATGTGCTGTGTGGTCTGGCTCGGCTTCTTATACTCCAGCATATGCCACAAGAAGAGGTTGCCCCAAGTAGCTATTGCCTCTCCAGTCTGGGTGCCAGAAAGAGAGATACAAGGACAGACCAGAACCTGACCCACCTGAAGCAGGGTCACCCCAGCTGACCTGTAGCTATGGAAGTAAGAAATAAATACTTGTTGAAAGCCACTAACGTTTGGGGTTGTTACATAGTATTTTTGTTTTGTTTTGTTTTTATTTATTTTGGAGTGGAAGGGAGTGGGATAGACAGAGAGAGAGAGAGAGAGAGAGAGAGAGAGAGAGAGAGAGAGAGAGAAACATCAATGTGAGAGAAACACGTAGATTGGTTGCCTCCTTCCTGGACAACCGAATGAGGTACATGCCCTTGACTGGAAGCGAACCCGGGACCCTTCAGTCTGCGGACAGATGCTCTTCCTACTGAGCCTAACCATCCAGGACCATACTATTTTTGACTTCACAAAAACTTCTCCTCCATCTGTTTACCTCCACTGCTGTAATTATTTGTCTTCCTTTAGATGCTACCATTCGACTGCGAGTCTCTCAATACGAATAAATAAGGGAACAAGTAAATGGATGAAGGGACCTAATGCAAAGACAGAACTTCACCAGGGGCCGGCTATCTCAATTCTTCCATGCACAGTAGCTTTCTTTCATGCCCGGTAACTTCCCAAGATCTCAAAGGCTGGCAAGGAAGTGGATTTAGGCCACATTCTGGGAACCATGTCCCCGATGAGGCATTGCACTGCTCGTCCTATGGTTCAGTGGGAGATTGTTGTTAAGTTCAATGCAGGGGCGGGAGGTCAGGAAGAGAACAAAAGGGAAAAACCACTTAGGTTGTCCAGCAGTGTTAGCTGGCAGGGTGTTAAAGGGGGAAATGCTGGTTTCCACACCTTCGGGCAGAACTATAAGCAAAGCAGTGCTTCTGTGTAAAAACTTCTAAGGGTTGAATGTTTTCCTAAAAATAAGCTTTCAGTGAGACAAAGGGCAATATCTTCATTTCACAAGCGAAGGCGTGAAGGGCTGGAACCCTTGGTTCCTAACTGAGCAGCCAGGAGTCACTGCCCAGCCAGATGGCAGGAGAGCCAGCCCTCAGATGGCCATTGGGGCTCTTCAATACCAGGTGCTCCCCGATTCCCAAAATCTGGGGTGTTACCTGTCATGGGAGCTAATCAAACATTTCATCCACTTAACATGCATTTACTGAGAGCCTTTTATGTCTGGCCCTGTTCTAAACACTAAAGAAACGGCAGTTAATAAAACAGAAATAAACTTCCTGCCCTTTGCAGAGCTCACATGCTAGTTGCAGGAGACAATGTTCAAGCTAAATAACTATGGGTAGGTCTCACTGAGAAAATGACACTTGGACAAAAACTTGGGAGATGAGGAAACAAGCCACGCAGGGATCAGGGACCTGAGCGAGGAGGGTGTCTGGTGTGGTCGGGAACCCTCAAGGAGGCGAGTGCTGAACTCTCCGACGGGCCTCCTGGGAGGGAGCAGGGCCAGGAGGACAGGGCGGAGCTGGTCAGAGAGGAAACAGATCAGGCTGTGTTAGGTTCTGTATGGGCTGTAAGATCTCTGGCTTTTTCCCTGAGATAAAGCAGCCTTAGGAGAGAAAGGAGGGAAAAAAGAGAGAGAATAAATATTTACTGGCTGCTTCCTATGCGCATGGCACCTTACATACATCATCACCCCACAGGCTCCTCACAAGGTCTGGGCAGGTATTGTGTTATCTGTGGTTTTGAAACGAGGAGAGCAAGGCTCAGTAAGCTTGTGCTCGGTGGGGCTGGCATCCGCTAGTGCAGTGGTTCTCAACCTGTGGGTCGCAATCCCTTTGGCGGTCAAATGACCCTTTCACAGGGGTCGCCTAAGACCATCCTGCATATCAGATATTTACATTACGATTCATAACAGTAGCAACATTACAGTTATGAAGTAGCAACGAAAATAATTTTATGGTTGGGTCACAACATGAGGAACTGCATTTAAAGGGCCAGAAGGTTGAGAACCACTCCACTAGTGGTTCTGTCAGATTAAGCCACCCCGATGCTGACATCTCATTTAATTCCCCCTCCGCACAGATTTCTCAAACTGGGGAAGCAGGACAAAACTCTTCCGTCTGGCTGTGGGTTCTCGTTCTCTGCTTACGCATCAAAGCATCACTGGCCCACAGCTGGCGGTCAACTGAGGCGCAACCTCAGTGCAAAAACTGGGAGGAATGAATTTTGGCCACAGGGATTCCTGATGTGTTCACAGGAGTAGTGCCAGCGTGAGCAAAAAGTTGTCTTCAGGTTCAGTTCTCCCTCCCACGCCTCTTCTGCCTGCTGCTGAGGGAGTTCCCCGCCAAAAATCTGACCGAGCCACCTTCCATTCTTCAAACACTTCAGCAACTTCCCACTGCCTCAGACTAAGGCTCAGCGACCTTACCGTGGCTGGTGGGACTCAACGTGAACTGGCGCCTGCCTTCTTCCCCACGCTCCGCTCCTTAGGCCCCAGCCACACTGGGCTTTGTCAGCTCCTTTTGCCTTTAGGCCCCTGCAGAGGCTGTTCCTTCCTCCTGAAATACCCTTCGCTGAGCTAATACCTCTTCAATCCCAAGTTAGAGGTCACTTATTGTGCAAAAGCCTCCCCTAACCTCTCACGGCCAGGCTGGGTGTCCCTCCTGTGTGCTCCTTAGCACTGCCTTCCTCAGTGAGGGTGCCTCACGCTGCCACAAATCCCTGTCTACGCCTGTTTGCCCCTCACTAGCTTGTGAGCAAGGCTGGGCCTCTGAGTGCTTGCTGTCCACAGCACCCGGCCCTGTGCCTTGTTCCTACTGGGCATTCAAGTATTTAACACATGAACACAAGTCCCCTTAACAATAATAAAAAACAACAACCCAGGTCCACAGTACGCATCAAGTTCCAGCTCCAGGTCCTGTGTGTGACGGCGTGGTCTCAGTTTTCTCCCCCGGATAATGGGTCTATTCACTCCTACTTTCCCCTCCTCATTACTGTGAAGCTCTGGGGAGAATGCAGGGCACCAGCAAGGACAAATAAGGGATGAGCAGCAGTTGGAGCAGCAGCACAAAAGGGAAATTTGAGGGCTCCAAATGCAGACTGTGCTTATGTGGGTTTCCATGCGTCAGCCCTGCCATGCCACGTCGATCAAAGGCAATACTCTTCCCCTGGCCCACTGTGCAGAACTGAACCTGGAGAAAGCAACCAAGGCCCCAAACAGTTGGCACTTGCTTCTGATGGCAGCGAAGAGAAGAGCGAGGCTTGTAGCGCTAATCCCACTCTCTCTGCCTGACCAAACCCCAGATAAAGCCTGATGAGCCAACGCATGTGCTCCCCCACTCACGCTGCTGCCAGGAGGCCAGATGGCACCCCCTCCTTTCCCAGACGGCTGCTGTGGTGCCAAAGCCTCAGACCCAAGGAAGGGGAGGAAAACTCGGGTAAGCAGTGACTCTCACATGATGAGGTTTTCAGAAGAGAAGCAAACTGTTCTGACAGTCCCATGACATCAAGAATGAAGGCCTGAAAGAAAAATCTGGGAGGGAGCAGGAGCAAATACATTTGAGTCAGGGTGGGGCTGGGGAGAAGGCGCTGGACATATACGGCCTGATCCATCAGGAGGCTCAACCCCAGCAGTGGCAAAGCATCACACGCAAAGCCAGATGCTCTGGGAACTTCCTAGATCACAGGATATGTGGAATAACACAGACGGTTCAGGAAAAGCCTCGGAAAGGAACGAGTGGATTGAGGCAATCAGAGAGCCTTTGCTCTCCCCTTCTCTGCCGCATACTGAACTGGTGGGCGGCAGACCACCAGCCACACTGCCCGGGCACCTGTGCCGGGAGCGGCAGGTTGCCCTGCTGGGCTCCTCTACTTCTCAAGCTTTGTTTGCAGGTGGTTGAACTTGCCTGTAATTTGCACCCTTTGCCTCCAGTCTGCTCTGCCAGCCTCCACTCACGCTCCCTTTCCCGTAACAATCTAAAGGGAAGAAGGCTTCCATGCTCTCCACCCTCTTT
>NW_006285247.1:1651072-1718938 GCF_000327345.1 Myotis davidii | reverse complement strand
CTCAGCTGTTCCTCACATGATGCTTCCCTGAGCCTCTCATGATCGTGGTCATTTTTCTCTGGACTGAAAACTGAGCAGGTGGTGCTTCACACGTGTAATCCCACTGAACCCCTCCGACCATGCTGTGCAGCCCACACTGGGCTCGAGGAGTTAAATAACTTGTCTACAGTTGCTCTACCAGAGCAGGATTTCAACGCAGGGCTGTACACTCTAAAGCCACCGGTTTTCATCTTCACTACATCGCCATGCCCCTTATTCTCAGAGAGCTCACAGGGTTAGAGACAAAGATGAGACGAGAACCAGGTTTCCTGATGCCCAGGCTGGTTCTTTCCCCCTGCTGTTCCTCCTTCTGTTCCTTCTTTCTTTTGTCATCGCCTATGGGCACCGTGCCTGGGCCTCAAAGCCAGGCATGCTCTTCTATGCACAACTTGTTAGGAATAGGAAAATGACGGGGCCCCTTGTGTTTGTTTTATGGACAGACCTAGGGGGGAAGGGGGAAGGACAAGCATGGGATAGACACCAAAAAAGGGGCTCCTGTGTCAACATGCAACCTGGGAGCGATCCCTGGAACCAGAAACTATTACTAAAGAAAACAACTTTATATGTTTACATTCAATCAGAATGCTTTGTTGTATGTTTATCCGGAAATGTGTTCCTATAAACGGCAAACTTTGTCCACAGCACTGTCAGGAAACAATGCTACATGAATATTTTCTTGTTTCTGTATGCTCGGGGCTTCTATCACTCTATTATAAAACAGCCCTGCCCGGAAGCTCAGTTGATTAGAGTGTTGTCCCCATATACCAAGGAGGCAGGATCAGTCTCCAATCAGAGCACATACAAGAGTCAACCAATGAATACACAAATAAGTGGAACAACAAATCGATGTCTCTCTCTCTTTTTCTCTCTCAAAATCAATTTTTAAAAAAGAAAAGAAAAAAAACCATGCACATTACTAAACCTAATGTGTTACCTAACTTAGTGGGGAAAGAATAGTGCATTGTCTAGTGACTGGTTTAAAGTAGCCTCTCAAAAACACAACAACACAAACACACACACACACACAAAACAACAGTGAGCTGAGTGAAGAAATAAAATGAACTGAACTTATGAAGAAGTGAATAAATGAAAGAATGTAGGTGGAACAGGGAAGAAAAAGTTTGTTAACCACTGTTTCGTTTTCTTTTTTGATTGAGGAACAATTAAACTATCAAAACTGACAGGCAACATCAGGAAACAAAGCTTTCACGTTTGTGAGGATTCTTCCAAAGGTGGTTTCTCTAATGTATTCCATTCCTCCAGCCCCTGGCTGATGGGGCTCACAGCTAATGCTTCCCGTAGACAGACCTGGTGATCTCAAACTAAGTACAGGGACAAGAAAAGACTGCGTATACGTGAGAACTCCCCCTTCCCCTCAATCTCGTATTCGAACCTAATGATAATGTCCTTAGAGCAGTGATTTTCAACCTTTTTCATCTCATGGCACATACAAACTAATCACCTAAATTCTGTGACACACCGAAAAGTATATTTATTTGCTGATCTGACAAAAAAAAATAGGTATAATTTGATTCATTCACACCGGACTGTCATTGTTGTGTTGGATGTTATCATTTTTTTTATGTGACAATCTAAGGGAAAAGAGGTCAGTGCTCATGACTAAATAGTCAGGTATTTGCATCTTATAAAAATTCTTGCAACATACCGGTTAAAAATCGCTGCCTGAGATTTCTGAAAAGCTCATTTTTTTTTGCCATTCTTAGGGCTCAACTTTAGAATCTGGTATCCACGGGAATCAAATATTTCAATCAAGCCCCAACCAAGGGCAAGATAATGGACCATTTGAGGAAGATAGTATGTTACATACCAGTACTATGTTAAGTACTGGGAAAGGAGGCATGAGCCAAGGGCTGGGGGCCACAGGGATTTAGGAAAGGGAGAAAACACAGTGAGCCTGGAAGGCTAAATCAGAGATGCGAGTGGGCATTCTGGCCAAGAGCACTGGGCTATGAAACCACAAAGATGCTCAAAAAGAAGACCAGTAACTAAAGTACAGACTATAAATGGGAAAACAGTGCCTCGGTCTGACCCCAAGGGGCCTAAAATGCCAAGAGGGAACATTTGAACCTAAATTTCACACATTTTCTAATCTTGCGAAATGTGCCAGAGCTACCCTTTTCATCTATGTTTTCTTAGTTTTTGTCCAAAAGATAAAAATAGTAAAGAAAGAAAGGTGCTGGGATAATGGGCGGCTGAAAGTTCATTCTAAACTTCACACCTGGGCTGAAAACTCAAATCACTTCCAAAAAAAGAAGACAGTCTACAGAAGGGATGGCGTACCTCTGGCCGCACATCAGGAAGGAATTTTGAGACATAGAAGAACAAGGTCCATCTGCCATTGCTGGGGGCTGCAGTAAAAGCCACCCTATATATGGGCTCACACTGGTGTCCCAGCCTGGGAAGCCCCAGGAGCCTCGCCTAAGTTCACAGCAACGGAGAGAGACCTCCTCTGCTCTTGGAACGGCAGCATCCTCCACAGTCCCAGATCGCGATTCTGGAAGAGGGTAAATTGTGTGTCCCCAAAGTTCTGATGGTGCACACAGCCTCTGCCCGCAGAGCGTAAACTCTGGAAAGGAGGGCAGGTGTGAAACAGGCCCAAGAAGTCCCACAGAGCAGAAAAGCAGAGTGCCACCAAACTTTGAACAGGGGCAGGGAGGAGAGGGGAAATCGATGTAATCTCCAGGGCCAGGGAGGGCTTCCTAGAGGAAATGGGACCTCCGTCAACTGTAAACTCTACAGTACTGTCTAAATCGGGAGCTCTACCACTTTAATTGTATCATTATTGCTTGTATCCAACGCTGGCGGATGAGCAGCAGATTCCCAGACACTGATTGCTCAAGACCTTCTGCATCAGACCCTCAGGGCTGAGGCCCAGGAATTTGCATTTGCTGACATGATGCAACTGTTTGGCCAGGTCTGGGAATCACAGCTACAAAGGATCGCAATGGGTCAGCCGTGGCTGCTGACGGGTGACAGAGCACAGCCATTTGTCAAGGGAAGCATGTTCATCTGTTATGTCATTTGCTTTCCAGCTGTGACAAGAGCCAACACAAAAGTGAAGTAACAGCGGAATCAGAGTCATAACTAGTTCTTTGTGCAGATGAGGAAGCTGAGACGCAGAGGGGTTAGACCTGTGGTCGGCAATCTGCGGCTCGCGAGCCACATGCGGCTCTTTGGCCCCTTGAGTGTGGCTCTTCCTAAGCCTTAGGAGTACCCCAATTAAGTTAATAACAATGTACGTACCTATGTAGTTTAAGTTTAAAAAATTTGGCTCTCAAAAGAAATTTCAATCATTGTACTGTTGATATTTGGCTCTGTTGACTAATGAGTTTGCTGACCACCGTTAGACCAATGGCCTAAGGTCACACAGCTACCGAATGTGAGAGCCGGGACACTCAGAAGAGACCACCTTTACCTGCTGAGACATCTACCATGTCAACCTAAATAAGGATTTGCAAACAGCTAATCAATGGGTTGGGCTGCATTTCACAGTTCCCCCAAAGCCAGCACACTGACAACAGCAGGCATGACAGATGAATTCGAGATTTAGTGATTTTCCAGGTTTCAAATTCAGAGGGAAGGAGGGGAGGAACCAACGGACTTATTAACCAGGCTGGAATTAAACCCAGCATCATAAAGTTAACTGAACTGTGGCAATCCCCAACTCAGACTTTACAAGGACCGCATAAAGCCTCACTTTGGATGCAATCATGTACATTCCTGTCTGGCCTGGGAGTGAGGGACTCTCTCCAAATGTACTACCTCAGGGGTTCCCAAGCCTCACTACATTCGAATCATCTGAAAAGCTTTTTAAAGGGTCTCTTCACCCTCCACCTCCCTGCAGCTATTCTGATTTCACTGGGCTGGGGTTAGACTCCACCTGGGATTTTTTTTTTTAACTGCCTAGGTCAGTGGTCAGCAAATTCATTAGTCAACAGAGCCAAATATCAACAGTACAAGGACTGAAATTTCTTTTGAGAGCCAAATTTTTTAAACTTAAACTATATAGGTAGGTACATTGTTATTAACTTAATTAGGGTACTCCTAAGGCTTAGGAAGAGCCACACTCAAGGGGCCAAAGGGCCGCATGTGGCTCGGGAGCCGCAGTTTCCTGGCCACTGCAGCCCTAGGTGATTGCAACGTGCAGCCGGCATTGAGATCACTGAACCAACGGTCTACTCCTATTTGGGGCCCCTTCTTGAATCAAGGACCTAGGGGTGAGGCAAGCAAAGTACAAGGACACAGAATAAGAAGGCAGTGCTGTATCAGCATAGCACCAACATCTGAGGCACCCTGAGGCCTCCTTGAAAGTGAGGCACCTCGGGCACAAAATTTAAGGAGACACCCACTTTCAGGGTGCTCCATGCGCAGTGTCAGCCCTGGGATGTCCTTGTCTCCATAGATTTTGAGCCCAGGGCACCTCACTTGCCTCACACTAGTCCCAGACATGCTCCAACCCCTTTGGCGAGGCCATTAACCCCTAGAGTGCCGGGGAGCGCGATGGCGCTCCTCCTGTCTTTCGCCAAAAGTGCCGGGAGTGCTATCACGCTTCTCCTGCAGTGTCACTATTAGATGCTAGTAGTTCACTCTTTATTGACAGATGGCACCTAAGTGCAGAAAACAAATGTAGTAAAGGTTTCCTTAAGTTTTTGAATATGTAACTTCATTTACTTGCGATTCATAATTTTTTTCCTAAACTGCTGTAAAATCAGCAAAAATGCCTTGGCAATTTTAGCATAGTTCCCAGGATATTGTCTGGCGCTCAAAGGGTTAATTATCCCAAAGAGACATCAAAGTGCTACCCTGTGGAAGGTCCTCCTTGCTCCTCTCCATCCTCTAAACCAGGGGTGGGGACCCATTTATTCGCCAAAGGCCATTTGGATATGTATAACATCATTTGGGGGCCATAGAGAATGATCAGCTTAAAAATTAGCCTGCTATATTTGGTCAAACATTTAATTAACTCGCCCCTAATGCCTTGGCAGATAAATGATTTCTCGGGTCCTACACAGCCCTTGGGCTGGACATCCCCACCTCTGCTCTGAAGAGACACATTTTGAAACGGATGTAGGTGGATAATGCCTACGACATCCATGCACTATACCCAAGACATAAGAGTGCTATAACAGAGAGGAACACACTATGTTTGGAGTCGACAATTGGAAGGGGATTCACCTTTTACGAGTTCTTTGGCAGCTCCCCTAAGGACACTGGGTTTGCTTCTTGGTCTTGGGCTGCACATCACAGGGTTACTGTGAGCATGACGCTAAATGTAAATAAAATGGTGTGGGACACAGACGTGCTCCTAAACCCCTGGTGACAGTGCATCTCCTCCATCACTAACTCCATCACCTCCCCACGCTGCCTGCAGGCGGGAGTGTTGCTGCTGCTGCTTCACCTATTCTCCTCATTATACAGTCTCCCACCTCCTCACCTTCTACCCCACTGTAAGGAGTCCAATTCTTGGTTTCTGCAAGCACCCCTCTATCCTTCCCACCAGGCCTTTGAGGAGATCAAAGGAATATTCTAAATTTGGGGATGGCGGTTTGGCAGTAGAGAGGTTGGATGGGAGGATCCCATTTTTAAATTACTAAGAATTCTTTTAAATCTTCTCATCCTAGGTCTGGACCTCAGTTTTAGAAAATCAAAAGTCAAGAGTTTGACATCTTGGTCTCTGGTTCAACATTAATAGCCCTCATCCAATTCTGCTTCCTCTAGTGGTGGGCAGAGAGGTGCCTTGGCATTCCCATGTTCCCAGCACCAGGCATGGTGCCTGGCATACAGCCGGTGCCTGGCATACAGCCAGTGCCTTGTTTATTGAATAAAGGAAAGAAAAACATACATTAGAGGGAGAAAGCAAGACAATTCAACAGCACAGAGGGAAAGGAAGGTTACAAGAGTGGGACAAAAAAAGTTTGGCAAGTTATCTTCCATATAGGTACCGTATTTGTTAATTCTCTGTGGTAGGCAGAACAATGGTCCTTCAAAGATGCTTGTATCCTAATTCCTGAACCTTTTGAATATGGTGGGACATGGCAACAGGGACTACAAATGTGATTAATCTTGGGATGGGTTTGCACAGCAAAGGAAACTATCAACAAAATGAAAAGACAACCCACTGAATGGGAGGACATATTTGCCAATGATACATTTGATAAGGGGCTAATATACAAAATTTATAAAGAACTTATAAAACTCAACACCAATAAAAACAAACAATCCAATTAAAAAATGGGCAAAGTTCCTGAATAGACATTTCTCCAAAGAGGACATACAGATGGACAATAGATATATGAAAAGATGCTCAACATCAGTAATCATCAGAGAAAAGCATATTAAACCCACAATGAGGTGTCACCTCACACGTCAGAATGGCTATCATCAATAAATCAGCAAACAAGTGTTGGGGAGCATTTGGAGAAAAGGGAACCCACATGCACTGTTGGTGGGAATGCAGATTGGTGCAGCCACTGTGGAAAGCAGTATGGAGTTTCCTCACAAAATTAAAAATGGAACTACCTTATGACCAGTGATTCCACTTTTTGGAATATAGCCAAAGAAACCCAAAATACTTTTTCGTAAGAATATATGCACCTCTATGCTCACTGCAGTGTGATTTATAATAGCCAACATTTAGAAGCAGCCCAAGTGCCCAACAGTAGATGAGTAGATAAAAGAGCTATGGTACATTTATACAATGGAATACTACTGGGCCATAAAAGGGCAGGAAATCTTACCTTTTGTGACAGCATGGAGGAACCTGGAGAGCATTACGCTAAGTGAAATAAGCCAGTCAGAGAAAGACAAGTACTATATGATTTTACTCATATGTAGAATTTAATGAACAAAATAAACAAATAAAACAGAAACAGACTCACAGAAAACAGACTGACAGCTGTCAGAAGGGGGCGGGGTGGGGGAAGATTGGGAGGTTGGGTTAAAAAAAATGAACTAAGCAAAAAAAAAAAAACAACCCTCATAGACAATAGTATGGTGATTGCAAGAGAGAAAGGGGGTGGGGGAAGTAGAAGAGGCTAAAGAGGGGATAAATGGTGATGGAAAGAAACTTGACAATATATAGATAATATATTATATTGTACTAGTGGCCCTGTGCATGAATCCGTGCACGAGTAGCTCGTTGCCACTTGCCTCAGCTGGCTGCCCCACCCACCACCACGTGGAGCTCTCCACTGCACATAGCTCACTGCCCCGCCCTCCTGTAGCTCTCTGCCACAGGTAGCTCACTGCCCCGCCCTCCTACTGTTCGGTTGTTATGTGATGGTGTCCTGGACCAATTTGTGTATTACCCTATTATAAGTATAGATAATTTTACCTGCATACTTTTTTAAAAATATATATTTTATTGATTTTTTTATAGAGAGGAAGGGAGAGGGATAGAGAGTTAGAAACATCAATGAGAGAGAAACATCAATCAGCTGCCTTCTGCACACCCCCTACCGGGGATGTGCCCGCAACCAAGGTACATGCCCTTGACCGGAATCGAACCCAGGACCCTTCAGTCCGTAGGCCGATGCTCTATCCACTGAGCCAAACCGGTCAGGGCTACCTGTATACTTTTATTAACCAATATCAACTCCCCCCAAAAATTCAATAAAAAAGAGAATCTTGTGCTGGGGAGAATATCCTGGGTTGTCTAGGTGACACAATGTAATCAGAAGATCCTTATAAGAAGGATGGTCAGGAGGAGAGAGAAGAGAGGTGAGGATGAAGACAATTGTAGTGATATGCTTTGAAGATGGAGGAAGGGGCCGTAAGCCAAGGAACGCAGGCAGCCACTCATAGCTGGGAAAGGCAAGGGAACAGATTCTCCCCTAGAATCTCCAGCAGGAACTCAGTCCTGCCAGCTCCTTGATTTTAAGGCCCATTGATTTTAAGACTCTTGATCCTTTCAAACTTCTGACCTCCAGAACTGTAAGATGATGAATTTGTGTTGTTTCAAGTCACTAAGTTTGTGGTCATTTGTTACAGCAATAAAAGGAAACCAGTGCGCCGCCTGAGGACAGATTATGTGCCAAATTCACCTCTGAATCCCCAGCCTGCTGCCTGGAACTCTGTTGACGAAACACATCCTCATAAGCAACAGTGAGGAGGATGCTTTCCTCTCCTTGCCCCATAGCCAATCAGCTGCTAGATTCAGTTGACTGAACCTCTGCAATCTCCCTCTAATTCAGCGGTTCTCAACCTGTGGGTCGCGACCCCTTTGACGGTCGAACAACCCTTTCACAGGGGTCGCCTAAGACCATCCTGCATATCAGATATTTACATTACGATTCATAACAGTAGCAACATTACAGTTACGAAGTAGCAACGAAAATAATGTTATGGTTGGGTCACAACATGAGGAACTGTATTTAAAGGGCCAGAAGGTGAGAACCACTGCTCTAATTCAACCCTTTCTCTCCTTTTCTACCACTCATTTAGTAATTGTCTCTGAACCCGGCTTCTTTCATTCCTGGTTCTCCCCTATTTCTCTCTGCTATACACAATTCAACTAGATTTATTCACCAAAGCCCCACTTTAATGTGCCACATTCTGACTTTAAAACCTTTCCTAGCTCTTCCCTAATGGCAGAGTAAGTCCAAATTCCTTACTCTAGTATTGACAATGCTACTGGTTCCAAGCTTCCTATTCAACATTTCTACCTCATGAGCTCCAGCCAAACCACTTAATATCACCTCTGCACTATCCTTGCCAAACCTTTGTTCCTGCTGTTCTCTCCACCTAGAACGCCTTTTCCTTATATATCACACATCCAAACATTACCCACCATTCAAATCTCAGCTTAAAAGACACCTCCTCCATGAACTGCTCCTGCAGCCCCCCTTCCCCTTCCACAAGCTGGCAATAGCTACTTCTTTCACTGAGCCTTCGGAGCACTTATCTGTACACTGCCATCTGAAATAGGAAAGAGCACAAGCCAGAGTCAAAGAGACCCAGGTACAATGGGACCCTCTTATGCTAGTTACTTAGTTTCTCTGAGCCTCAGGCTTCTTATCTGTAAACTGGGCATCATACCTATCTTGCCAGGTTGTTGAGAAGATTAAAGCTCATATATAGGTGCTCAATACAATAAATATTCAATAATTTACACAAACATTTTAGTAACTTACATACACATCAAATTCCCACTTCTAGACTCTGTAAGGGAAGGATTTATGTCCACTTCATTTTAGTAACCACACAGTACCTTGCACGTAGTAGTGGGGAAAAAAAACACTTAAATACTGAATAAGTCAGTGAAATGCTGGCAGCGTCTCTTCAGGCTTCCTGCTCTGTGTGTAGTAAGAATGGCCTCCTTTTTCTCCATTTCAGAGAGCAGGGAGACGTACACTGGCTCTTTCTGATCATCAGTGGTAGACAGAATCCTTAAGATGAAAACTTTGCAAGATTCACTTTCTTTGCTTAGTGCAACTCAACTACTACTCATCCCAAACAACAATAAATGAGTATTGTTTTCATTAGCATAAGCTATGCATTGTTATTGTAACATCATGGATCCTAGCTCAGAAAACAGCTGTTGTTCCCCAGCTAGTGGAACAAAGTTCTCTTTTACTCCATCTGTTCAGAATCTCTTGCTGGAGATGCTCCTACATTCCTGGGCTGGATACGAAGCAGAATTACCTTCCTTTAAAGGCATTCCTTACACCACTTTATGCCAAAGCAGAATCATGGCCCTTTCTCCCCTCCATCTAGTTGGCATCACCGTGAGAGTTAAAATCAAGATCTGGTTTGAAGTCTAGTCGTTCACTTACTAGCTTGGAGACCATGAACATAGCACTTACCTGAGCCTCAGTTTCCTCATTTCTAAAATTGGGACTAACCCCTGCCCACCTCCCTTGCTGAGTCACTGCAGGGGGTCAATGAGACTATGTGTGGAAAGACATCTTATAAACTGCAAAATGCTCTCTTTATACAATTATATTTATCCATTCGTCTTCTAACACAGCACGAGCTCCAGGCTGACATCCATAAACTGGATAAGAGAAAGGGTTCATGTGCATTCTAAAAGAAATGAAGTGTGCTTTCAATTTACCTGCCTTCATGTAAATCCCCCAAACACAATAGAAAGAAGTGTTGTAGCCCTAGCTAGTTTGGCTCAGTGGATAGAGCGTCGGCCTGTGGACTGACGGGTCCTGGGTTCGACTCCAGCCAAGGGCACATGCCTGGCTTTCAGGCTCAATTCCCAATAGGGGGCATGCAGGAGGCAGCTGATCAATGATTCCCTCTCATCACTGATGTTTCTATCCTACAATAAAAACATATTTAAAAAAAAAAAAGAAAATAGTGTTGTAATTGCAGGTGCCAAATAACTACAGGCAAGTTCCCAGGCCAGGAATCTTAAGGAATTTCTGACTTGCTGTCTGTCAAGTGTTCAGAGGTGATATTCCCGAATGAAAGGTGCCATGTAACTGGTCAGCACTACCTCTGCTCAGGCAGCATGGCAGACTTCATATACATGACAACATGCATCTTCAGAACCCAACTGTCATTGAGGTAGTCGTTGTACTCCAGAAGGACCTTGGTATGAGAAATGACCAACCACATCTGATAGCACTTAACATTCCTTAGCACGTAACACGGAAAAGGGCCACAACCATCCCAAACCCCCGTGTAGTTGTCTCCAAACTTGGGTTCCCTTACTGATTCCCCAAGCCAGGCTGACTCAGGATTCAGTACAATGCCTCACAGAAGGGCGAAAGCCCTGATGAGCAAGTCTCATAAAAAAAATTCAGCTGGTCTTTTGGAGAAAAATAGCTGGAGCTGACCTTAGGAATTCCACTAATTCCCCCTACCACAGAGCCTAAAAATAGCCAAAGAGCGTTTCTAACTAGCAATGACCTTTCCTTTAAAGGGAATAATATGCAAAAAGGCACGCTAGGGTCATTAGCCCGAACCCTGCAGTCCCCATGATAAATCCTCGTCTGAACATTCCTATGAGAAT
This sequence comes from Myotis davidii, assembly GCF_000327345.1. Taxonomy (NCBI): domain Eukaryota; kingdom Metazoa; phylum Chordata; class Mammalia; order Chiroptera; family Vespertilionidae; genus Myotis; species Myotis davidii. The sequence goes on along the minus strand of NW_006285247.1, from coordinate 1,707,915 downwards.
CTGCTTTCACAAGGTCAACACTGAACTTTCACCATGAAGCCTCCCCCTGCCCCATTCCCCAGGCACCACTGGGTCTGTATAGAGACGTACACACTATTAGCCACTAACTGCCCGTGTGGCCTTGAGGAAGTCACTTCCCTTTCCTTGGCCTCAGTTTCCAAATCTGTAAAATGAAGTGCTAGACTCTGACCCCTAAGTTCTCCTCCTGGTATAAAACTCCGTGGGAGGCACATTCAATGGCTCCTCAATGCCTTCATGATAAAATCCAAACTCAGTGTTATATGGCCTCTCCCAACCTGCCCCTGCCTTCCTCTCCATTTCCCCATACACCATACCTAGGGTTCCTTATATTTACCTCTGTGCCTTTAGAACATGCAGCTCCCTCTGCCTGTCATGCCCTTTCCCAGCTTCTTAATTCCTACTCATTTTTCAAGACACAGGCCAGGTGTCACCATTTCTGGGAAGGCGAGTCTAGACCCTTCCTCACAAGTTGGGTTAGGATCGTCTCCTCTGTGGTGTCACGGGACTCTGCATTCTATAGTGACGGTCTTTTTGCTTAGCTGTCTCCCTTACAAGCCTTGAAGGTAGAGCCCCCTATCTCCCCTGTACCCCTAGTATCAGACCCTGAGCCCAGCATTCAATGTTTGTGGACACGGTACCCAATTCCACCAGAGGACCAGATGCATTTTATAGTGCTATTCCAAAAGACCTGAGATTACTTAAAAAAAAAAGGAATACTTTCTCTATTCAAACAGTGAGAAAGAAAACAATCTCCAAGCCTTTACCTTATTAGGAAAAATATATATATAGCTATTCAGGATTGTGACATAATCTTATAGAGTTGAAAAATATACATTTGTCCCTGAGAAACCCCTCTTTAAACCAACTGAACCACAGTTTTTTAAAAAGTAGATTCAAATTTAGAAAGGATGTCCAAGTTGGTGGGGTTTTGGCTTTTTTTTTACTAAGAGGAAGGAAGATCTCCAAAAGGGATAAATTATACAGTAAGCTTTCTGAAAGTTCTCAGCCAAGCCCTGGAACATCAAGAAAAACAGAACGAAATCTTGTACAGAAATACAAAATGCCTATGAACTACTAATAATGTTAAAAGATATTTGCATGCATTAGAGGAGGTAAAGAACTAAGTTCTCTGATAAGTAGGACTTGGACTTGATGGAACAGTTGGAGAAGAAACAGACATTTTCTCTCTCCGATACCTTCTTCCACCTTTACACACATTGTATCTCTACACAAGGAAAATCAACGAAGCAGGCAGACCGTCTCTGCTTTACAGGCGAGGGAACTGAAGCGCATGGAGGATAAAGGACCTGCCTAAGCTACTGAGTTGGGACTTAAGCCCAGGTCTGCCTAGCCTCGAGGCATGTGACCCACTGGCCGAGAGTTTGACATGTGTGGCTAGCCCCAAGGTTCTGTCCAACACACCAGGAAAGCTATGGAAAAGGCAGAAGGGAGGGCCAGGCACACAAGTGCCCTGAGAAAGAACCAAAGAGGCAAAGAGGAGCTGGGGTTTCCTGCAAACCCTCACACACCCAGAACACTAAGCTTTGCAGTAGAGAATGTTGTGAAACTTGTTGTGTAAGGCAACCAGTAACAAAGGGGTTTTTATTCTTTACGTGATTCCAGTTTACCAACATATATAAACCAACTCCTAAAGTGTGGAGAGCAGGCAGAGTGTATGCTGTTGCAGCATCAGCAAATCTATTTGTCCTAAACCCTCATGAACACAAAAACCTATGCGCTGATCTGGGAAAGAGCTGAATAGTATCAGTCAATCCTTAAAACACCCTCCAGGTAAAATGACCATCGACACTTTATTAGAGTTAGTCTGTGTCCTGCCTGCAGGAGCAGCTAAAGATGGGGTTCTGGCCCTTGCTCTGCCACTAATGACTGAAACGCTGAGGTTCTGAGTGACCACGCCTGTAAAATGAGGCACTCGGTCCCTGATCTTCAGATATCTTCCAATTGTGAGATTGTTTTTCCCCCTCTCTCATGGGCATAAAAGCCATTGGTCAGAAAGAATTCCAACACCAGCTAGCTACCAAGTTTGCGGAAGGAGAAGGAAATGTAGAAGAAAGTTATTGCAGGGGGTTGCGGGGGACGAGGTCCACCTGCAGCCCAGTATTAAATGCCTTTTTAGAAACTAAACATGTTTTCGTAAGATATAGCTAAACTGAAGGAGAGAATAATAGGAAAATAGGATATAAAAACTGCCAAAAGTCTTCCTTCCCTTCTTTCTGTCTCCCCCACCCCCACTTCCTTCCTTTCTCACCGAGAGTGTCCTCTGTTTGGGGCTGGAGCAGGCACAATGGACACAACTATTAAGTAGTAAGAACTGATTCCTGCGGGAAGATTTTGGCTCCCAGCAATAACAACAACTCCCAATTGTACCATGTTAGGGGTTTACACTATATTCTAGCCCATGCACTCTTCTTGGAAGTAGGAATAAGTAGCATCACAATCCTCCTTTCATTGATATGAAGACTGAGGTTCTGCAGGGTCAAGGGGCTTCCACGGTCACACAGCTGGGAAGAGAACACATCTGCAAAGGGGGGAAAGGACTACAGACAGATGAAGGCGTATAGTTAAGTGTCAATGGTGGGGAAGTAAAGCGATCAAGGCAAGAACCAGGACGAGGTGGGACTTGAGTTAGGCTTTGAACATGGGCTCCGATACAGACAATTCACACCCTGCACTCTTTGAATTTAGTGCAGAAGACAGCACCGTGCTACGTTAGAGAGGGCGGAGTGCAGAAGAACAAAAGGATGTCTATATTTATATGCACACAGAAGCACATTGTCTTTCACTTAAGGAGTGGACATTCTTCAGCCACTGTCAATAGTCAGCATCTGAGTTTGGAGTGTTTTCCTCGGGAGCAGAAATGGGTGGCTCTGAGCCTTTTCCCTGGGTGCTCACAGTGACTGTCCGGGAGAGGGCTCACGTGCAGTTAGGGGTATGGGATCTGTACCACTGAGCTCGGGTGAAATCCCCTGACCTTGGCATTCTCATCCAAAACTGTAACTACCTGAGCTAACTGGTTTCCTCCAAGTGTTCTTCTCTGTGGGTGTGACTAATCACATGCTTCCCAGGCTGCATGCATTGCTACCAAGGCTCAAGAATGTAATTAATGAGCAACCTGGACCCGCTCCCGAGGTAAGAAGGGAGAGGAGGAGAATGCCTGGGAAAGATTTCAAGGTGATGAGAGAGCCTCCAAATTACAGGAGGGCTTAGTAAAACAGGTCCCGGCTCTGCATATCAGACAGAATGGGATTTAAGACAAAGAGCAGGAGTCAGGAGCCAGTGGAATAAGGCTGGTGGTGCTTGAGAGGGGAGACCTCAGGCACACCACAAAAAAAGAGTGAGTTTCAAGTTAAACCACAGGCCTCTCTGAGGTAAGGAATTTAGGTGACAGGAACTCTAAGGTTTACTCTGAGCAGAATTACAGGTTTTACTTCTTACTATTGATTGAGACTTTAGTCAACCCTCTAGAATTCTGATTCCAATTTTATTTCTTCAGGTAATCTATGTCATCAGGGGTTATGAGATAAAATTCACAGATATAGCTCACACAATATAGGGTATAATGAGACTAAACCATCTCCCTCCTCCCTAACCCCAAACAACTGGTAAGCAGTGGGGATGGGGTGGAGGCGGGGACTAAGTGATGGTGGTACGCAGGAAGTGGTTTTGGAGTTTGGACTTGAAGCTGAAAGGGACCCTTCCCCCCAAAAGGACTTTGAACCTTCGCTTCCATCACATCGGAACCTACTGCAGAGTGAGCACAATGAACAAAGAGGAACAGAGATCCTAAGCTGGAGGGCAGAACCCGTGCTGGCATCTTTTCAGCCTCCTGGCCTCTTGAGAAGCTCATCAGAAGTGGACATCCACCGATGGAGACTGAAGTCCGTCCTCCAGCAGGCAGCTCATAATGACTGAGCTTAGTGAGGAGGATCAGGATGCACACACCACACTCGGCCTATTTAAAGTATAAATTATCTCCATTCTAAACACAGAAGAGCTTGCATATGGATATATGTGGATATATGTAACATATGAATATATTAGTTCTCAGTCCAATTTATGAAATCCTGAGAATCCTCGCCCTGTTATTATATAGAGAAAAGATGGTTGCTAAGTGACTATAAAACTAGGTTTCTGGTGCCCAAAGGGTAGGTACATTCAGGCACTCTCTCCCTAAAAGGATGGTCTAACAAAGCTTATTTTGGCTCAGATGTAGCTGTTTATTGGGAGGGAGACAGCAGGATTATATGTGAAGTTGTCACTATTGCTGCTGTTTCTATGTAAATGCAGGAGCACTTACAAAGCCTTGGTCCAACACTGTACAGAAAGTGTCATTATCATTCCTATTTCACAGAAGGGGAACTGGGCTCGGAAACAAGAAGTAACTTCACCCCTGTCTGTCTTCTTAAATACGATGTCATATACAGATGTGTGTATATTATAGATCAGTTACTTTCTATAAACTGAGATAACACAATTTTAAGTTTTCATTTCAAAAATTAAAAAACATATGGGGGTCAGGTATTATGCATAAAAATCATGTTCTTTTTTTTTCCTAGCAGAAATAGACCTTAAATAATCAAGCTATAATGGGAAACTGAAATTATTTAAGTAAAACAATCTATAACTTGGATTTCGGAAGAAGATAAACATTCACCTTACACATTTTTATTCAACATAGGTTGATCAATAAAGACCTCCTAAGGCCACGCTGTGTGAGGGAGCCTCATTAAGTACATTACACGGCGGGGAGAGGCCGGGATTGGGGCAAACACGTGTTTCAGTGGAAGAACAGTGTCCTGGGAATTAGCATGGTCAAGTTTGCTACTAGCTCAGCCACTCCCTAACTGTGTGATGCTGGGTAAGGCACTTCACCTTCTGGGGCTTCATTCTCCTCCTCTGTAAATTTCGGTGCTGAAAAAAGATAAACTTACTCCTGGACCCCTGTGGTTGAAAGAGCCAAATCCAGGCCACGGCAGAATTTGGCTACAATGAACCGTGGCCCCCATAACTCAGGAGCACACTAGTCTTTTTATCTCAAAGCCCCAAATAACACCATCCCGATCTTGCAGGAGCAGGTTAACACAGTGCCCCTTTCCGTAGCGATCAGGCTCCTCTAAAGAGTGGGACATTGTAATCAAGTGAAATACCCCTTAGACTTGACAATAAATAACAAACTGGTTGAAATGGCTTCCTATTAATCACAACAGTAGGACTATCAAAGGCTCACATAGCACTTACTATTTTCCAGGCACTGTCCTAAGCCCTTTGATTCATTTACTAAATTTCTCACACTACCACCCAGAGGCAAGTATTTAACAGGGAAGGAGACACTAACTAGTAAGTGGTGCACAGAACTCTACTTGAGCAGTCGGCGCCAGTCCCTCCACTCTTGACCAGCACACCACCTGTCTTTCTTGGACAAAGGTGTCACAAAGTGCAGCATCTTTCTCTGGTTTGGCCTGGTGTGGACGGCCTGGTTGTGCTTTGTAAGTCTTGGGCTCTTCCTGCCCCCTTTCTCTCTGCTCTGCAAACTCTCTGGCTTGACTCATTTCCTAACTGCTGGCAAGCTCAGCTCCCAGATGTCCTCAGGCTGGACTTCCCCAAGTGGCCCTAGGAGGCCCGATGGGCACTGTTCAGCCACAATAGCCATGGGGCCATGTGCCGCCAGGCAAACTTCTTGGTACGACCTGAGGCAATGTCCTAAAATCAACCTTCACCAGGTAACTGAAAGGTCATCTTTCTGAAACTCAGGCAGAACTCTGACCCAGTCAGAGGGCAAAAGAAACCTTTTCCCAGGAAGAGTGTTCGATGAGCTCAAGATAAACTGAGACTAAGCTTTGTGGAACTTTAATGGCAGAGATGAAGCCACACGATGATCTGAAAACAGAGCGTGGACTTTAAGGGCTACTTAACCACTAATCGCCTCGAATTCCTTCTGCCGTATTCTTCCATGAGAAGGGCCAAAGCCACCAAGAGGAAAAGAGGAGTGTGGTAAACCTCATGAATGTGCTTCCGAGAGGAATAAGCAAATTAACAGAGATGTGGGGGAAAATAATTGTATCTAAAGATATTATATTCTCTGCCTTACCGATTTTTTCTCATCTTAGACACAAGAGAAGAAAAAAGCGGAAGGAGACACCAAGGAGATGAAGGAGAACTAGTCTGCCAGGATTACATTAGTCCCCAAAATAATGGCTTTCAAATGCCACTACCTCTAGACTGAAATTAAATGGAAATAAATGATATCATCATGGGGCTTAGCTTTATTACATGTTCATTTTATTAAATTTGTGCACATCAGAAGCATAAAAGATTACCGGTCTTCCATATTCACACACACACACACACACACACAAACTTAATGCAAAAAGAAAACCCCCAACACATCATGTTAAATCTTAGTATTAATTTCTTCCCACAATTCCACAGAGCTGGTAAGGGAAAAATGTGTCCATCATCTGGGTTTATAACCCAGTTTCTGCCAGCCTGGTTCCTCACACCACACCTCCTACCACTGCAACTCAGCAGCATTTGCTTGTATCTTCTGCTGCAGCATCTTCTTATGTGCATATTACTTCTTATTGGAAGCCATCAGAAGAGGCTTCAAGGTAGGAAGGGAAGGAGTGGAGGTGAGAAAAGGGCAATTTAAGCCAAAAGAACCATGGGTGGTCCATGCTCAAGGGCAAAGCCCAGGAGTGTCCCCTAAAAGCCAGAAGGCACAAACCCAGTGAGGCCCACTCTGTGAAATTTAGTGTCACCTGAGGGGAGAGGGGTTTGTCATTCTAAACAAAACTAATAGAAAAGACGTTTACTAATTAGGGCATAGTTTCAGTCTGAGCTCAAGGAAACAACACAGCTTGTTTGAGGGCAGCTGGAAATAAACCTCCTTCAGGAATGAAAACAAGGGGGAGTGGGATCTCACCTCTTGCTTGGAACAGGCAGTATCTACAGATGCCTAATATCCTCCTAGGAAGAAAAGGCCTCATCTACCAATTTTATAAAAAGAAAAGCAAATTTTTAAACAATTTCTGTAGAAACTTCTTCCATTCTTCTATTTCTAAAATAATTCAAAAAACTGATTTAAAAATTTTTAATGAGTTTTTACATCGTGTAAAGTTATAGAAAGTCTGAATTTGTCCAGGAGAATTAAAGAGACTAAAACCCCTATATTTTAGTTCTTGGGGTCTATTAGAGTTCACAGGAGCTTAAAGGAGGCCCACAAACTGGGTTTTTATTTTGTATTTATCTAAAGCAGCTATATAGTGAGAGTTGTGGGTCATTGAAGTACAAGAGTCAACAAAGGGAATGTTCATTCATCTGTTTCTTAGTAGAACACAAGTAGTACAATTCCTAGCTCAAAAAGTACTTCATGAATGAGTGCTAAGTGAAAGAATAAACTATCCCCAAAGAAGGAGTGACAGTGACCCCCACTTCGCATTCTGCTTCAGATTAGACACAACTATGCCACATAAATAGTATTAAAAAATCCTGTTCGTAGCAGTTTTATTTGTAATGCCAGATATTAGAAATAACCCTGATGTCCTTCAACAGGGGATAGTTTAACTGTGGTATATCCATACCATTGGATACTTCTAAAAAATAGAGGAACAAACTACAAATACATGCAATAACTTGAATGAATCTCAAGGGAATCATACAATCCCAAAGAGTTACATACCATATGTTTCATTATGCAGCATTCTTGAAAAGGCAAAATTATAGACATGCAGAACAGATTGGTGGTTATCAGGGGCTTGGGATGGGGTAGGGGAGGTGGGAAGGAGATGCATATGGTTGAAAAGAAAAATAAGAGGGATCCCTGTTGGGATGGAACTGATCAGTAGCTTGACGATGTTGATACAGGAACACACACACACACACACCAGTACGTGTAAAACTGGGAAATCAGGACTATATTGATGTAGACACCCTGGTTGTGACTCTTGTACAGTAATTATTGTACTATAGTTGTGCAAGGTGTTACCATTGAGGGAAACAGGTGAAAGTACACAGCTCTCTCTGAATTATTTCTTATAATTACATGAGAACCTACAATGACCTCAAAAGAAAAGTTTAATTAAAGATAAATATATTTTTTTATTTTTCAATTACGTTTACATTCAATATTATTCTGTATTAGTCTCAGATGTACAGCTTAGTGGTTAGCAAATCATGTTCTTTACGGAGTGGTCCCCCAGATGTTTCAAGAACCCACCTGGCCCCTTACATAGTTAAAAATAAATAGCTTGAAGCAACCCCTCCTCTGTCCCATCAGCACCACCAATTTCATGTGTGCTTGCGTGTGCGAGCATGTACGAGCGTGTGCGTGTGTGTGTGTAACACATTAATCTTTCCTAACCACCTACACAGAACTCTCCCACCTCTGAACTCCCAACACACCAATTGTTTTTGTATCATACGATCTAACTGCCGTTCTTACATTAAGGACAAACATTTCAGGACTTTTATATCTCCCTATCTAGACAATGAAAGCTCCTGAGACAGGGCCCCTGTCTTACATTTTTTTTTTTGGTACCATCCTAATGCCTAGCAGAATGCTGAGCCTGGAGACTGACTAAAGGTTTTTTAAAAAATAAATGAATGAAGGAATATATGCATCTTTCTACTCCTCAGAGTAGAGCTGGATAAACTGGAAATTCACAATGCTTTTGCTCCAGTTTTCTCAACCGTGTCCTCCTGCCTTAGAGGCCTACAGAAGGACAAAAGCTCGCCTCCAGCTGAGCCTGCGGGGGGAGCAAGCGCACACAGCTGCAGTCGGAGATCTGCACTGATTATCCGCTGTGTGAGCTAGAGTTAGTTAATTTCTCTGAACCTCAGTGTCCCCATTTGTTAAATGGGGGGCAATACTTAGTTCTGCAAGGTTGCTATGCGAGGGAGACATGATGTACACAAACAGTCTAGCTCCCTGTCATCTGAAATAGATGCTCAATAAAGGCTTTTATCCTTCCACAGATACTTCCAGGCCCCAATTCTCTCTGCCTAGTTCAGAATGACGGCCAGTTGTTGTTAGTAAGCTTACATCTTTTCAATAAGTAAGTGCTGTTTTATTCATTTAGCACCATTCTCTAAAGATCCAACTTTGCTTCCATATCACAAAAGGAATATGGGCAACGTAAATGGAGATAGAGGATGAAATAAATGGGAGGAGGCCAGTTAAAGGGGAGGATAATAAGGGCATTTTTTATAGTGGTGAGGACAGTGTACACAGGTCCCCCTCTCCAAAAATCACTACAGAAGCGCACACACACTAGGGGAAGACACCCCCAAAAGCCTACTGATTCCTACGAACTGTGGGCTGGTGGTACTGGGAAGGAGGGAGGGCCTCTGTTTATATTCTCTGCTGGGGAAGTGTTTGTTTTCAGGGTAAGTCCACTGCTTCCTTCTCGGGGCTGGGAGTGCCTTAGCCCGCTCTTACCCACAGGATCATAACTTTTCCCCTCAGTGGGCAGCTGTCTGCAAACATGTTTGCTCTGGATGTGTCACTGGGTCATGAGGAGTTCTCTGAGAAATACTTTACACATGGGTGTCTCCAAGCACAGGCAGCAGAGATATTTGCTGACCCATGAGGCAGGGATGGACAAACACTGGAGGTGGTTCTAGGGTCCAGGTTTTAAAAGAATATACTAACTCAGTCAGCTGATGAGTCAACGGCATTGTGAGCCCTGACTCTACACCTGGCCTCTGCTAGAGACTGAGAAGGACCCATCCCTTACGGGGGACAAAACAGGTGCCCCCCTTGGCAGAGCGCTGGTCTAATCCCGCATACTCACACGTGCTGGCGATACTTCTACTGTGACAACCTTGCATGTACAGCAGCACATTTGTCAAAGAAAAGGGTTTAAAAATAGAATATCATTCCAAGTGTAGTCCTATAATCAGCAGAGCACATGAAATAGAATATAAAGATATGTCCACGCTAGACTGCATAGATGTGACATGTCCCATGTGCCATCGATTTCAGAAAAGACAAATGTGCTGTCCAGAAGGACTGTTTTTTAATTTTTAAATATCTTTTTATTGATTTCAGAGAGGGAGAGAGAAATAGAAACATCAATGATGAGAGAGACTCATTGATTGGTTGCCTCCTGCACGCCCCACACTGGGTATTGAGCCTGCAACCCGGGCCTATTCCCTTGATTGGAATCAAACCCAGGACCCTTCAGTCCAAAGGCTGATGCTCTATCCACTGAGCCAAACCAGCTAGGGCTCCAGAAGGATTTCAACTCTTCAAATCCTATGCGTTTTATTCTCTTCCTTATTAATATGGCGAATAATAGCATAATCATAATTAGGTAATTACCTTGTGCCAGGCACTATACAAAGGCCTTCAAAGAATCACCATGTCACTTAGCTTTGAAATAGTTTTAGAGTGATGCATGTAATATTTATATAGATAAGGAAATTCCCGCTTACAAAGGCCAAGGATGTAAAGCCAGGAGCATCTGATTCGGAACCAATGTTCTTGACCTTCACACTAAGCTACACTACCACGTGTTTGCTTGGTTTAGAAAGAAGGCCAAGGTTATTCAGAATGCATGCAGTATTGATCCTTCAAACACATTAAGTTGAACCACACAAAATTGCCAATACACAACCATTTTGACCTATACAGATGGCCATTTCACTTGGTTCAACCTAACGTAATAGCAAGACACAGAATGACATGGGCTTAAATTAACCCCAGCCCTGACTAGATGTATGCCTTAGCGCAAATTACTTAACGTTTTTAGTTTCCACTTGCTTCACCCCATAAAATGAAGAGGTTGAGCTGAATTTGTCCCTCCCCGCTCTATACTTGCAAGGGGAGAATGGGAGAAGCACCACAATTCTTTTGTCCAATAACTATTTATTAAACGACTATTGCACACCAAACACTTTTCTCTTTCATTCTAAATTCAGCCACATTACAAGGACAGCTTCCCCGCAGCTTCCTCTGATCCCTGGGCTCCCACAGGTTAGAGATAAAGAGTAAGCTTGAGGGTTCTTGCTTGTCTGCTATTTGGGGAAACTGGAGTATGCCCAACGGTGGTGGCAGCTCCTGCCTCTTCAGAGGAGAAAACCAAACGACCTAGAATACACTTTAGGCTGAAGAGATGAAGTGTGGGTGTGCCAGAAGAAATGGTACAGTTGAATAAATGTGTATCTTCCAAAACAAAAAACTCTCAGTAACTATTCTGGATCACAGAAACTTCCGGAAAAATATTCCACTCTTTTCTGGACTTCATGTACACTCCTTAGGAAGACAGTCACCTAGTCTTAAAAAAAAAAAAAAATCGGGAAAGGAAAAGCCCTCAGCTTTACTGGATAGAACACCTGAGCATCTAGTCACAACCTTTGCAATGGTTAAGGACTGGATATAGAAAATCACAGGAAAACACCAAACTGAGAACCTGAAAACCCTGATTTAACACCTGGCCATGCTACTTATTAGCTTTGTGACCCTGGACTTATCACTCAAGCCGCCCCTGCCTCAGTTTCCTCACCTGTAGAATAATGATTGGGATAGATGACTTCTACACATCTTTCCTATCCTAAAGATTAGCCAGCCCTTGCTGAAACCGGTTTGGCTCAGTGGATAGAGCGTCGGCCTGCGGACTGAAGGGTCCCAGGTTCGATTCCGGTTAAGGGCATGTACCTGGGTTGCGGGGACATCCCCAGTGGCAGATGTGCAGGAGGCGGCTGATCGATGTTTCTCTCTCATCGATGTTTCTAACTCTCTATCTCTCTCCCTTCCTCTCTGTAAAAAATCAATAAAATATATTAAAAAAAAAAAAAGATTAGCCAGCCCTTTATCATCTAAGTCTTTACCAGCTAATCTGCCATCTGTTCCCTTTTGCACTGTCACTGTGGACACAGCAAACAGCTGTTTTCCAATACGCCTATAATAGCTCTTCAAATACATACTTGAGAACTCTCATGAGTGCCCACTTCACTCCCTCTCCTCTGGCCTACATCAAAGTCCTAGATTAAGTGTGGTTAGCAAGATGTTGATAGTAACTATGTGGGGGTCATAAGCCTAAACTTTGAGCCCATAAGGAAGGGAATACATGCAGCTAATCACTGTTCTCTCTCAACTTCTTCTCTCTCTCTCTCTCTCTCTCTCTCTCTCTCTCTCTCTCTCTCAACTGAGAAAGACTCATCAGTCCCAACCTCATTCCCTGGGAATTCTACCAGCTGTTATAGGAATACAAAAGCTAAAAGAGAAGGGGATTAGGAACCTGGACAAGCTGACAGTTGACATCAAACCCACACACAGTATGTAATCAGTGAACTCTATAGGACGGATTATTATTATATACTAAATTGGGGCATGTACCCAGTAAGAGTCAAAAGAAGCCAGATGAACAAGGTCTGATGAGGGGTATAGTCTACTCCAGGGAACGCCTGTAGGAGATTAGAAAGACATAACTCACCAGGGAAACCATGACACCAACCCAGCTCTCTAGGGGATGGTCTTCAAATCAGGGTTGACCCTGGCATCTACCCACACAGCTCCCTCAAAACCACTCTTCTGCGGCAGTTTAGAATCAGCCGTCTGACAGGGCAGTGGAGGCAGTTGACAGCCAATGTCCTTTGCCCCTCTGTGTTCTATTCCAAGTCAGGGCTGTTCATGTCTCTCTTAATTTAGAGCTTAATTTTCTTGTCCATTTAATGCAAACTATCTCCTCATGGGGCTCCTCTACAGTGTGTCACCTTAAATACCCAGAATTCTCCAGAAGGACTTTTTTCTCTTTTAAGACAAGTACCTTCAGGAAATAATAAACCAGAGTCAACATTATTTTCTAAGAGAAAGAATCATAAAAGCAAATTGTTAACCAACTGAATCCCCTCCGGTGCCCAGAATCTTTGTTTCAGAGCTTTTATTACATCTCATTCTTCATTACAAGATACAAATACTTATAAGAAAGGAAGCGATTTGAAAATTGTTATTAATCAGATTCTATATTTTAGAGATGAGCAGTTTTCTTTTTCCTCTTCAGGGACGTTGAAATATAAACCTTTTCTGAGAGACAGACATGGAAAAAAGTTTCAGCCACCTCAAATTTTTATAACATCATGAAATGTGAGCTGATATATCTCATGGCCTATGTTTTATAAACCTGCCCTTAAGAATCAAGCACATGCTCTCAACACTTTTTGTTATAGAAATTGTTCCAACAGTCAAATAAATAGGCGTTTTCATGGGTTAAGGCCTCACAGCTGTCACATTATTTCATTCTGCACAAACGAAAAATCCAATTACCAAAAAAAAAAAAAAAAGGTTCGGGAATCTGGCAAGCAATTGCATCTTCACATTTAGTCGGTGTCCTTCCTCTTTCAATGGAAACATGAACTCTGTAAAATATTTAGTTAAAAATAACTATGTGCTCTGAAAAACAAGCCCAGCACAACGGGAAACATGTCAGAATAAGAAATCAATGGTTTGCCATCTTTAATGAATGATGCTATGCAACTCATTAGAGAAAAGAGTTCGCAATTCCTCAGTCCCCATGCTGCAATGACTCAAAAGTGAAGACTCAAACGCTAAAGGACCACAGAACAAGCCATAAAACCTGCTGCTTCCTCAAGATCACAGAATAGACTTTCATATCACAAAACTCAAAGGATTCACATTCCTGATTGGGCATTGTGTGTCCAAGGAGGGATCTCGAGTCTACAAAGTCCCTCTGCTTGTTCGTGTGTGAGTTCTACTATTTTCCTGGTATTTGGTGGTGGGTGGGTGGGGCGAGGGGAGAATCATTATTTAGGGGGGAAAGTACAAGAAGACTCAAACATGAATTCTCATTTATTTCTGATGAAAATTTAAATAATTGTTTGAGGTTTACAAAGAAGTCAAAGAAAAGCAGAATTTCCAGAAATTGCTCCAGGAGTTGATGGAAAGTGGAGTCCATGATCTGCCCTTTCTTTTTAATAAAACCAAGAAATACTAAGAACTAAATGGCCTTTCAAAATGCAGAGGTTCCCTCAATGGTATTTGACAAAGGTGCTAAGACCATCAAATGGGGAAAGGATAGTCTTTTCAACAAATAATGCTAATTTAATAAATAAAACTGGATAGCTACATGCAAAAGAATGAAGTTGGAGCCTTACAGCGATCATTGATGGTGGCAGCGGTGGGGAGCTGGGGGTGAACCGGCCCAGGGCTAATAACTCACCAGAGGCTTTAGTCCTCAAAGGGAGGCCAGACTGTGGCTTAGGCCCACTCCCCAAGGGGAGCAGGTAGTAGGACATCCCCTAGGGCTCCCAGTATGTGATGGGGGCAAGCTGGGCTGAGGGACCCCCCCTCCCCCCACCGCCAGTGCACAAATTTTTGTGCACCTGGCCTCTAGTATTATATATAAAAACTAACTCAAAATGGATCTAAGACCTAAAACTATGCAATTTTTAGAAGAAAACATAGAGCCAAAACTCCATGATACTGGTTTTGGCAATTTCTTGACTATGACACCAAAGGCATAGACAAATTGAAATTCATTAAAATTTTTTTAAAATTGTGCAGCAAAATACACTATCAACAAAATGAAAAAACAACCCACAGAATGGGAGAAAATATCTGAAAATCTCTATCTGATAAGGGATCATATATATAGGGATTGCATATTCAGAATGTATATAGTGAATTCCTAAAACTCAGTAACAGCAACAAAAATGATTTTAAAATGGGCAAAAGACTTGCATAGACTTTTCTCCAAAGAATATACACGAATGGCCAATAAGAACATGAAAAGGTACTCCACATCACTAATCATTAGGGAAATGCAAATAAAACTACACTGAGAATCCACCTTCACATCCATCAGGGTTGCTACTAGAACAAAAATAGATAATAACACATGTTGGCAAGAATGTGAAGAAATTGAAATCCTTGTGCACTGTTGGTGGAAGTGTAAAATTGGCATCACCTCTGTGGAAAACAGTATGGCAATTCCTTAGAAAACTAAAAATAGATCTACCATAGGATCTAGCTATTCAACTTCTGGCTATGTGTCCAAAAGAATTGAAAGTAAAGTCTCAAAGAAATATTTACACACCCATGTTCATAGCAATATTATTCACAATAGCTATTACATGGAAACAATCCAAGTTTCCATTGATGGGTGAATGAATAAACAAAATGTGATATATACATACAATGGAATATTATTGAGCCTTAGAAAGGAAAGAGATTTTGACATATGCTTCAACATGGATGAATCTTGCAGACATTATGCTAAATGAAATAAGCCAGTAACAAACAGAGAAATAACTGTGTGACTCTGCTTATATGAGGTACTTAGAGTAGTCAAATCTAGAGACAGAAAATAGAATGGCAGTTGCCAGGAGCTATGAGTAGGGTGGGATGAGTAATTATTGTTGAATGGAATAGGTATAGAGTTTCAGTTTTACAAGGTGAAAAGAGTTATGGAGCTGGATGGTGGTGACGGTGCACAAAATTGTGAATATATTTGAAGTTACTATATACTTAGAAAAGGTTAAGATGATAAATTTTATGTGTATTTTCCCATAATAAGAAATGGGGAGAAGTGCCTACATTCTTATTCCCTTATAGTATCACTAAGGAAAGGGTTAAGTGTCTGCTCTTTGGTATCCACATTTATGTTTCAGAACTACCACGTAGCAATTACCGTGGGCAAGTGACTTAGCCTCTCTGGGCTTCAGCTTCCTTGTGGATACAGAATCTACTTAGAAGTGTGGTGTGAGGATTAGATGAGTTTGTATATATAAAGCACTTAGCATATTAAACACCAATTAAGTAGTAGCTATTATTATTACTACCAACAACACTAAATCTATTCTCAGCATCCCAAATAAAATTATATGCCTCCACGGAAAAACCATTTGTATTTCGCCCCAGGTTCAACATCTGCCCTAAAAAAAAAAAAAAAAAAGTGAATCTTCCCTTCCTTAGCCAGAACACACTAATGGGAATTAGGACCCAAGTTACTCTGTCCTTTGGAAAACAAAAGAGGTAAGATATGCCGTCACATTCATTCAACAAATGTTAAATGTGTACCTAATCTGTGCTAGACATTGTATGAGGGGCTGCATTTATTCTCTCGTGGTCAGCACCTTCCACAGTACTCTCTGTACCAAAGCCTTGTTTCCTTACTGAAGCAGACTGATCATATGAAGGAAATGTTATATGAAAACATTTCCCAGTAATATTTTCAACAATAAAGAATTATTTTTTTTAAAAAAAAACACATTTCCCAGAATGAAACTGATAAGAATAGAAGGGGACACCCCACATTGTCCATTTCTATTTTCTCCCTATCTATAATAATAAAAGTGTAATATGCTAATTAGACCAAACAGCCGAACGACCTTCTGGACAACCTTCTGGACAAAGCAAGGGCTGCAAGGGCCGAGGCAGCTACTGCGACTGCAAGGGCCAAGCCCCTTGAACGAATTTCATGCATTGGGCCTCTAGTGGTTCCATAAAAAAAACAAAATACCCTCTTCATTTATTTTCAAATTAATAAAGCAGGTTATTTTCAGAGAAACTCTTGCTCAAAATCTGTCAGGATGGAAGACTTCAGGCAAGCTTGCTTTGAAATTGATAAAATGACAGAGCAACCTGGCTGGTTTGGCTCAGTGGATAGAGCCTCAGACTGTGGACTGAAGGTCCCAGGTTCGATTCTGGTCAAGGGCACATGCCCGGGCTGCGGGCTCAATCCACAGTTGGAGGTGTGCAGGAGGCAACCAATCGATGATTCTCTCTCATCATTGATATTTCTATCTCTCTCCCTCTCCCTTTCTCTCTGAAATCAATAAAAAATATATATATTTTTTAAAAAAGAATGGCATCATATTAAAAAAAAATGACAGAGCATGTCATCCCTGCCCCCACCCAACCCACACACACCCAGCAGATCATAGCTCACTGCTGGGTGATGTGAATACAGCCAGGGAGATGCCATGCTGGGAGGCACCTAGGACCCAGAAAAGGCTAGGCACAAGCACAGAGCATCCACATAAGCTACTATCGCCGAGGAAATCTCCTCTAAAACTTCCAGCCAGGCACCCAAAGCTAAAACTTCTCCACACTTAATGTTGCTGAGGCCAGATAAGACTCGGCCACCTTCAGCCAATCTTCAGTAAAAGAGCTGATATGATGATGATGACTTTATGAAGTCACACCATTGTGTTTTGGCAGCACAGTGCAGGGAGTGGGGGAGGGTGGCCCCACATTGACTTGGGAGTGAGACCTGCCTGGGCCTAGGTCCCAAGTGCACCACTTCATTGCTTGTGTGACTCTGGACAAATATTTAACTTCTTTAAGTTCCACTTTCCTTATCTGTATTTTATGGCTTGAAATTCCTACCTTTGAGGATCTTTGTGAGGATTAAAGGAAATGATTCATGTTAAAGACACAGCTGATGTTTGACACATAGAAGCTCAACATGATGGATACCCCCCTGCCCATGTACATACAGCCTTAAGAACTGGGCTCGTCTCTTATGCAAGGACCAGTAACCTCTCTGAGCCTTTAATATCTCTGAAATCCTGGCTCAAAAAAAAAAGAAGGGAGGGGGTGGCTCTGCTTTTGTGACAGCTCATGTGTGTGAAGGGGATCCCCAAGACCAGCCCAGGTTTTGGTGATTCACTAGGAGGACTCCTAGGGCGGCACATGGTCACAATCACAGCTAGGATTGATTACAGCCAATCAGCAAAGAGAAAAGGTCGGTGGGGTAAATCCTTGGGAAAACAAAGTGTGAGCTTCGAAGAGTCTTTTCCCAGTGGAGTCACACAGGACACGCAACAAGTTGTGACAACCTGTGGGAATGCTACAAACCGGGGAAGCTCATTCGAGATTCGGTGCCCAGGATTTTTACTGGGGGTGGGTCAGGTAGACAGCCCGCTCTGGGCAAGTCCTCAAATCCCAGACTCCCAGAAGGAAAGGAGGTGTCAGCATAAGCTGTGCTGCTTGTGCAAACAGTTTAGGAACAGTGAGCAACTCTTATCATTGAGAGTGGTGGGAACCCTTCCAAATCCAAGTCCCCAAATGCCAGGCAAGGAGGCCCTAGCCCAGTGATGGCGAACCTTTTGAGCTCGGTGTGTCAGCATTTTGAAAAACCCTAACTTAACTCTGCTGCCATGTCACATATAGAAATTTTCTGATATGTGCAACTATAGTAAGACAAAGACTTATATTTTTGATATTTATTTTATATACTTAAGTGCCATTTAACAAAGAAAATTCAACCAAAAAATGTGTTCGCATGTCACCTCTGACACGCGTGTCATAGGTTCGCCATCACTGCCCTCGTCTCAGGCTTGCTCTGTTCATTCTTTTCTGCACACACGAGAGCAAAACACCAAATATCTAATTACTAACTACTAACTGACTGCTAAATTCTTATGACTAACCTATGTATTGAAATCCTTTAAAAAAAAATAGTGAACATAACTCAGTGCTTCATTCAGTACATTTGTACTGTGTCAGCCGGCTGGGCTCCAGGCATTAAGGAAATAAGCCCCTGCCCTCTACAACTTGGAGACTGATAGGGGTGATAAGATGAGTAAATAAAAAGCGATAACTCAAGGTGGTATGTGGTGGTGCCATAAAAGAGGTATAAGCCAAACACCAAACCAGTTAGAGAAGGAAGGGGACACTTCCTGCTGTGATCAGCCAGAAAGATTCTGGTAAGGATTCCCACAGAGGTGCAGTTTCAAAGACAGGATTTCAGAGTTAGTGTCAGGGCTGGGAGGAGCTCGCTGGGGGCAATGAAAGTACCATTGGATTGGAATCAGTTTAATTGGAAGACAGGGTTCATAGATGGGGATGGTGGGAGACAAGAATTTAAAACAGAAGCTGGGATCAGATCACCGAAGGTCTCCAATGTTGAACTAAAGAGATTGCCCTTTATGTAGTTGGTGATGGGGAGCCTCTGTGTGTGTGTTTACTCTTTAAATCGTTCTCCTTTAGCCTGAATGAAGGAGAGGAGTCACTACAAGCAAAGGGGCTAGGGCTCTCACAGTGGACCTTGCAAAAGCCAAAGAAAGCCCAAGGGGCAGAAGAGGTGAAATGCAAATGTCATGTGGGAACAACATCAGGAAGGAAGCTGTAACAATGCCCCTTGGAGATGCACAAGACTCAAAGACTCACACAAGACTCAAAGTTCTTGAGCTGAGCTACGTGGGGGATTAGTACACTGAACCAGGAATACCTGGAAGGGCAGCCAGGTTAAAGGTAAAACTAATAGCATGGCAGAAAAGTCAGTGGACACGTCTAGAACCTCAGTGAAGTGCTCAGGAGACGGGCTGTGTCTGGAACTGTAAATACGGAAGTCCCCAGCTGAGAGGCTCAGCGACAGCAGTAGGGGTGGTTGAACTCAGGAAGAGAAAGAATGCAATGAAAAAAAAATCACAGAACAGAAAGCAAATGACATTGTATTTGTCAACTGAAAACAGAAAGAGCAGTCGGGTTGGAGAAGCAGAATAGTGGGGTGTCAGAAAGCTGGGGGAAGAACCCCAGGAAAGAAGGAGTTATCAACCCAGCCGGTTAGGGCAAGGGGTCAAGGCCGACCAGGGCGAGGAAAGGCACGCATTTTGGTAACTGGCGTGTCACCAGTGATCTCTGACCATCAAAGACAGGGTGGGGCAGAAAACCGTGTGAGCCAAGGCTTCACATCACTGAGGACGATGTGAGGAAGCTCTGGAGGCTGAGGATAAAGAAAGTGATACCCAGCTTCGAAAGAATAGATGGCTATAAAGAGGTGGTATCCAGCCCTGGCCGGTTTGGCTCAGTAGATAGAGTGTTGGCCTGCAGACTGAAGGGTTCCAAGTTCGATTCCGGTCAAGGGCACATGCCTGGGTTGTGGGCTCAAGACCCAGAAGGGGTCATGCAGGTGGCAGCTGATCAATGAGTCTCATCACTGATGTTTCTATCTCTCTCTCCCCTTTGCTCTCTGAAATCAATAAATAAAAGAGAGAGATGGTATCCAAACAATGGTGGCACTGACTGCTAGTAGTAGCACCTGCCCCTTCGCCCTCAATGGGCAGAGACAGGGAGAAGCTCAGGGACAATTAAGGGTGCTCTTCACAATCCATCAGCACAGTGATGATTGTTCAAGAAGTCTACCTGCCCACTGTCCACCAGGAGGCATGATATATTTCCCTGGATACACAGAATATTGGTAACAGGCATTTTGGAGAAGCCAGACACTACACAGGGCAAGCCCACAGCTATGCATTTCTTTTCCCTCAAGCAAATGTAACTCGCTCTTAAGCTTGGTAGAGAGGTAACACTATAAACTAACTAACTCTCTCTCTCTCTCTCTCTCTCTCTCTCTCTCTCACTCTCTCACACACACACACACACACACACACACACACACACACACACACACACACGACAAAGGAGTTCTCTATAGCCAGACTACCTCCATTCAAGTTCTGACTCCACCACTTTTTAGCTTTATGATCTTATGATCTGAAACAAGTTACTTAACCTTGGTGCCTCTGTTTTCTCATCTCTAAAATGGGCTTTATAACAGAACCTATCGCATAATGTTGTGGTGCGGATTAAATGAGTTATTCATGTAAACAGCTTAACTCAAATTTTGGCACAAGGTAGTGTTTAATTATTGTTGGCTATTATTCTTATTTTAGTCTCACTACAATGCCACAAGATAAAGCCAGACAATCACTATCGTCTGCATTTCACTAATAAGGAAACTGAGACTTGAGAGGAAATACTTGCTCAGTTTTCACAGGGTGAAGGACACAAGGCAGGATTTGAAAACAGTCTAGCCCCCAGAATGAGATGTACAAAGCTCTTCATGCTCAGCCCACTGCTACCTCTCTGGCCTCAGCTCCTGCCAACCTTGCCTTGAACTGTGCCCACCACACTACTTCCTGCCCTTTTAACTATGTGATCCCTCAAGTCTCCTCTCAAATGTCACCTCTTCTAGGAAACCCTTGACATTTGATCCTCCTTCCCTCTCACCAAACACCTCTTTTCTCTGTGCTCACCTTTGATTATTGACTTCACACTGCCTGGTCACTATAGATACCTGTCTTCCCACTGGACTCTGAGCCTAAACAAATGTCTGGTGAATAACAAACATACTAAACACTCAGTGAGTATTTGTTGAGTGACCCAATGCTTGTCTCAAAATCTCCCCACTATATCATGCTGCCTCTTTTTAATCAACAAATGTTCATTATGTAATAATAGTTTTGAAAGTGTAGCAACAAAATTCACCAAAGATCAAACAATCATACCATACTTAAACATTAAGCTAAAGGTGCGCACTGGTCATTGTACCTATAGGAAAGGAAGCATGGGCACACATGTACATACATGCACGCACACACATGCACCCTTCAAAAGGCTGATCATTCCCACCCACAGTTCATTGTCTTGGTGCCTTTGGTCTCAAAGGAAAGAGCAAACCTGGATTATCAAAGGATTCATCCTGGACATGGTTAACCCAGTGAGGAGGGCCTGGGGCTTTGGCACATGAAGGAGGTCAGGTTCAAAGGTCTCACATTCCAGAAGCCCAAGGTGAGATTCTGCTAGGCCACAGGGATGAGGAACATTTTCTTCTGCCAAGGGCCATTTGGGTATTTATCACATCATTCCCTGGCCATACAAAATTATCAACTTAAAAACTAGCCTGCAATATTTGGTCAAACATTTAATTAACTCGTCCCTAATGCCTTGGCAGGGCCAGACCAAATGATTTCATGGGTCTTATATGTAGCTTGAGGACCAGACGTTCTCCTCTTCCAAGAGCTTAAAGCAGACATCTTGCTCCCTGTGTACAGAAAGTCAACCTAAGACTCGCTTGCAGTCCCTGACTGCTCAGGGTGATCTTGGGAAAAGGCTAGTAGAGAAGAGAAAAGTGAGCACACCTCTGTGTCCTTGCTTCCTCACACACCAAGCAAACACCTGTGCTCAGTTCCATGGCAAGAGCACATCTGTCCCCAGCGGAATCTGACAGGTAGAGAGCCACATCTCCTCCACCGCCTTGGCTCCCAGCCACCACCGGTTCATGTTGGGAAGCAGGTGATCCTCTCTCCTTCCAGGCATCTCCAGTAACCAAGACAAATCTCCCCAGTGGCTCTCCCTGAGGAACTCCGGGTATATGTCAGGTTTTCCCTCTGGTCTGGATAAAGCAAACACTTAGGAAAACATAAACACAGACCTAGAAACACACAAACACGCACTTGTGTGTACTTGCGCCTGACGCAGACTGCTTGGGGGAAATGGCCACCCGGTATCTGCGACTGGCCCATAAATGATAGTTTTGTGGTGCAGGCCTCCCTGCTCCTCCCCCCAGGAAACCCAGGGGCTGTTAACCACAGCAGTGCATGCTGAGCACTAGAAATTTGATAAAGCACTAACCAAATTTAGCATGCAGTGGGTGTCAACTACTTCCAGAATCTTCAACTCGATTCTGGAGTTATTAAAGAGGGCCTTCGACATTCTGTCTGGGTCCAAGCCTCACTCATTTTGCCAAAGGCATACCTGGGTCTTTTGTCAAAAAAAATGGTTAACATGCCTAACCTCCAAAGCAGGTCATACGTATCTTTTTTGCAATAATTTGGCTCCAATGTGATCTAGTCTATACATCAGCATATGGAGTTACCATTTTCCAATATATGTGTATTTCCTGTATAACATCTTTACAAGTACCTTTTACCAAAGACTTTAAAATGATGTGTTATCTTCTCTGTATCCATAAGTCCAAACAAGTGTGCCTTCACTCCACTGTAAGTCCATCTTCTATATTTTGGACAGTGTTACTGTCCTAAAGAGAAATCTAATTATTTTACTCACAGTAGTGAGACACTTCCTTTCAAACTCCAAGGTAAAGCAGAAGTTTCACCTTTGGGCTTCCACCCACCACATGAGCAACACCTCCAGCCATAACTTATCTGTGTCATGTGCCAACTCAGTCATTTCTCCCGGTCCCTCGGTATCCCAAACCCTTCTTGCCTCCATGCCACTGGACCTGAAAGTCCCTCAACCCCTTCTTTCGACACCACTCCCTTCTCAATATAGCAAACTCCTCCTGGGCGGTGCTTCTACCTCATCTGTCACTTTCCAACTTTCCCAGTCCGTTGCTCTCTGCAATCTAATGATAAGCTGTCCATGTTTCTATTACAACATTTACCACACAATATTCTTTTATCATTGTTTTCCTTATTATGGGCATTTTCTTGTTCTTCTTTTGAAATTGCCAGAATCTGATTGTACACTTAATGACTTGATGAAAACCCAATAAAAAAGTGGGCAAATATCATCAACCCACATTTTCTCTACAGGGAAACTGAAGCATCTGTAAATGAAATGACTTGATGATGTGTAATTGGAGAATGGCAAAGCTTGTACTGTGAGAACTCTCAAGAGCCAAGAGGAAGTCTAGCGGAAGAGAGAAAAAGCAGGAGAAATAGGGGGAAAGAAGAGAGAGGGAATGAACGGACGGGGACAGACACTCAATACCTAACAAATTACTACCCCAGATGCTGTCCCTGCAGTAGTTCCATAGCATTTGCAGACCGAATGCCTGTGGTTTCAACTATTCACAAGTTACCATGAATATACATTGAGTAGCCAAATTATTATGACCACCCCATCAGTACAATGAAGTGAATTAGTTATGCAAATAATAATAATAATAAAACCTTGAGAGTATTTGCTTAGGAAGTTTTCAATATTCTGTATTTTTGGAAGTGTCAATGAAGTACTGATGGGGTGGTCATAATAATATGGCCACTCAGGACATTGTAGTTAAACAGGGCACAGGATAGGTATGAGGTGGTGAGTCCCTGGTTTTGAGTCTTTGGTCAACCAACCAGCATACAGCATCTCAATCTTTTATTGAAGGTTTTTAATAAACACTAGTGTCCCAGTGCACGAACTCATGCATATTGAAAGGAAATTAATTAGAAGAAATATTTTAATTTGCTTTTCACACTTTCTCTATAATAGAAGTGTCAACCAAATTCAAGATTGACAATGATAGATCGAAACACATGCGTGTGATTGGTGCCAGCGAGCGCTTTATATATATAGATAAACTTGCTTAATTAGACCTGCTTTCTGATTTAGCTAAACTTTTTCCAGCTCCATGAAGCATCCCAACTTCTCTTTCAGGTAATTGTCAGCAAAACATCAGTAAATATCAACACAAAGCAGATTATTATTGTAGATCACACAAGGAGAACAAAGGGTAAAATATTTAGCTGTAGCAGTGTTTGACTATATTCTGTGAAGTGAGAAAACCTGAAGTCATTTTCAAGCTCCACCATTTCTTCTTTTCAGCTGGGTAAAGTGTCTAAACTTTCTAAATCTCTGTTTTCTGGCTACTGAAAAGAAAATAGGATTCTACCAAGTCTCCTATCTACCTACTCCAGGACTTCTGTAAGGATCAAATGAGATGAGGCACGGGAAAATGCATCACAAACATTTGGTTAAACTGTAAAATGTTTTGCACCTGGCTATAAAGCAAGTTGGGTTCCTGGGCTGAAGAAACTGCAAGAAGGCTAGTTGCTAGGGAGAGGAAGCTGGGCATTGCTACACGGCATCATTACCTGGTGCCCACAGCAACTCTTTCCAGGCTGGGCTGGGCTGTGAGTCGCATTTTGTACCATGGGGTCTTGGTAGCATTGGCTGTGTGGTAGTGGGGCCTGTGTCCCACTTGGGGGAAGCCAAGTGTTGTTTTGTCGGTGCCTGGTCTGTGGTGCCATTTATTTTTAAATGGCCAGTGCATGTCATGGCAGCTCCTGCATTGAGCGTCTGCCCCCTGGTGGTCAGTGCGCATCATAGCTACTGGTCGGACAGACATTTAGCCTTTTATATATAGAGATGTGGCCTCATTTAATCATCTGAACCACCTGTGAGACAGGTATAATCATTTCCATCCTTCAGACACACTGAGGAAAATGGCATGCTGTGGTGATAGTTACAGACTTGGGGATAGCAAAGGTTTCAGGATGCACCCGAACGTGTCCCAAGATGGTGGACCTGAAACAACCCTAGAATCCATTCTAAAAATAATCAAAGAACTAAACGGAAAACCCACACCCCTTACTTCTAAACCTCAACTGACTTGCTCTGAAGAATCTAACACCGCACACAGTTCAGTCTTCCTTCCAGAGGGCATGAGTGGTTGAGGCACTGAGCAACGTGGCTTGGCTGAGATCCAGCCCAAGCCCTCAGCCTCACAGCTCAGTGTTTTAATCTGATTCAGCCAGTGGCAGAGGAGCCCAGGAGCCTGTGGCCATGAGTAACACAGCACCAAACACATCTGTCTCATCAGAAGCTGATGGTGTCAGTTCTATCCTGACTAGCAGTAAAACAGGGCTGCTGCAAAGGAAAAACGAAATGTTTATTCCCCCAGAAGTTAAGCAAAGCCTTTCTTTCTTCCTCTAACTCAGAATACAAATTTGTGGAATTGTTTACTAAGGCTTAAACCCTCCCCTCTGAAATATTTCTTGTATATATGCATTTATAGAAGGAAGACTCATCTAGGAATAATAAACCCAAGCCATTTCTACTAGTACTAGAAAGTCAGACTTGAGGAAATGCTTTTATTTTGGCCTCCTTTGATCTCTGGCATCGCTAGGAAAATAATGCACATGAAAGTGTTTTCGTGGTTGTAAGTACTTCACATGTGAAAGAGGCTACTGCAACCATTTGAGGGTTACTGCAACATTTCAGCAAAGACTTCATTTCAGAAGATTCATTCATTCATTCACTTAATTTATTTTTTATCTTTATTGTTGACAGTATTACATATGCCCCCTTTCCCCCCCAATGACCCCTTCTAGCCCACCCCTACCCGCTGCCCCAGGCCTTCACCACCCTATTGTCTATGTCCATGTGTTATGCAGATATACATACAAAGGTCTTTGGTTGATTACCTCCCACCCACCCACCTCAGCCTTCCTTCTGAGATTAAAAATGCTTTTACTAGCCCTAACCGGTTTGGCTCAATGCATAGAATGTCGGCCTGTGGACTCAAGGGTCCCAGGTTCAGTTCCTCAAGAGCATGTACCTTGGTTGTGGGGGAGGCAGCTGATCGATGTTTCTAACTTTCTATCCCTCTCCCTTCCTCTCTGTAAAAAATCAATAAAATATATTTTTAAAAAAATACTTTTACTAAATTCCCACTGAGTGCCAGGCAATGTGGATGCAGAATTAAACTAGACAGTCCAGCCCTAGCCAGTTTGGCTCAGTGGATAGAGCTTCGGCACAGGACTGAAGGGTCTTGGGTTCAATTCCAGTCAAAGGCACCTACCTCAATTGTAGTTGGGAGGCAACCAACAAAAGTTTCTCTCTCTGTGTCTCTCCCCCTCCCTTCTACTCTCTCTAAAAATCAATGGAAAAATATCCTCCAGTGAGGATTAACAACAACAACAAAAATAATAATAAACCAGACAGTCCAAGCCCTTGGGGGATCAATCTTGCCCTAAATTGGTCTTTTCATCTCCACGGTATTACAACTACTCCAGGTGCTCTGGCCTCTCTGCTGCCTCCCTCTCCTCCTCTCCTCCCACCTCCCTCCCCCAGAGTTCTAAACCACTCAAGAGTGTGCTTCTCCCACATTCTGCAAGTCTCAGCATGCAATCAAGGCCCCAGTGGGTGCTAAAAGAAAAAAACCGTATTTAGTGATTTAAGAGGTGAATACTTAATGGCACACACGGCTGTATTACCATAAATAACCTGCTTTCATTATACTTCTGTCAACCTATCTGCCCAGAAGTTGCCTGAAAGCAGTTCTCCCCTCCCAACAACAACTGTTAACAGAGGAGTGGAAACAAGTCTCAGTGATCTATGGCCCATGTGCTCCGAAGGAGGGCAGCCAGCTGGGGAAACCCTTGGAAAATCAAGAGCTTGAAGCAACAAGAAGTAGAAACATTTTCTGACACCTGATTCATCTGGATGTGGTAATTCTCTACCAAACTTCTATTTGGGCAGACGTGAATGGAAAATAACCCAGGTTCCTAGATGTTTAAGACTGGAAGGAACTCATCTGGGCTAACTCCCTCCCTTTATAGATAAAGAAACCAAGGCTCAGGGAGAGGACATGACGAAACCCAGATTGCACAGTTTGTCTCTGAGGTAGGAGTAGAAGCCAGTCACCTGCCTCCCAGGCAAGACCCATTCCTCTCCCCAGAGCCGCCAGGAGCCAGGTGTGCACCTGTAGGCAGCCCTGCAGCACGCCCTGTGGTGCCCCCACGGGACACCGCCTATCTGGCTGCTCCCCTTGCTTCCTCCTTGCATGCCTCTGCTGTGCTTAAAGCAACAAGACCCAGCCCTCCAGAGCTCTGAGACCCCTGTGCAAACGGGCAAGCCTGCTTTTATTCTGTGAAATGGGATTATTTCTTATCCTTTTCTCCTGAAGATCAATGAGCTGCTAGCCATCACGGAATTATTTTTTCTTTGAAGAAAACTCGGAGTAGGGCTCTGATAGAGAATTTGCATCACAATTAATTCCTACCAATGTTAAACCCAAGAATTAGGTTCCAGAATTTTATAGAGTGGCAATGCTTTTGCTCTTTCTACATCTAAACTTTTTTTTTTTAAATAGCATACACACTTGCATGCAATGCAAGTAACAATACCCTTGACACTTGGTCCTCATCGTGACCCTGGTAGGAGATGGTAGAGTAGGGGTCATTATCCCCAATTTACAGAAGAGGAACTTGGTTCAGGGAAGCTACCTGTCTGCCCAAAGTCAAACAGGTAATAAAATGCAATGCCGAAACAATGACCTTGTCTAAGGCTTTCTCCTTTCTTACTGTGCAATTTGGCTTTAGAATTTTCTGCTCAAATTTTGCACATCAACACCAAAGAGCAATCTTTTCTGTTACATTTGAGACATTTCAGACACTTGAATCCCTTAAAAAGGAGCACAGCTTGACCCTTTGACTCCGACAGCAGCCCCACAACAGGCGCTTCTCTCTGCTGGACACGAAATGACACAGGTGGGTTATGGGGGTGGGGGGATGAACTTTGGGGGTGCAGAAACGAGATTAACCTTTATAATGCTTTCAATTCTTCATAATGCTCTGCATCCTTTCAAAAACAATCTGAGATAGTTCTCAGCTTGACAATAATTCAATCAAAAGTAAGGCATTCATTTGTTCATTTAAAAAAATATTTACTCACTCACTCGTGCAGAGAAAAAGACTCAAAAGGCTATATCATGAGTCTAGGTGTACTGATTATTAGTATATTATGAATGCTAATGTATTTTATCTTTTTTACAATGAATATGTATAGCATTGGAAATAAGAAAACAAACAACAATGATCTCACTTACATGGAGAATTTGTAAAGAGCTGAATTCATGGAAACATGGAGCAGAATGGTGGTTGCCAGAGATCGGGGGTGGGGGAAATGGGGCGATGCTGGTCAAGAGGTACAAACTTCCAGTTATAAGATGAGTAAGGTCTGAGGTTCTAACGTACAGCATGGCGGCCGCCGTTAACAATACTAAATTGTATACCTGAAAGTTGCTAAGACAGTAAATCTTAAGTGCTCCCACTACAACAACAAAAAAAGTAGCTATACATGTATCGAAGCATCATGTGCACACCTTAGACTTACACAACAGTTGCATGTCAATTACTAGTATATCTCAATAAAGTTGGCAGGTGGAGAGAGAGAAAAAACCAAACAATTATGATTATTTGATTTTTAAAACATTTTCTTCATTCTGAAAAAGTGGGGGAAGGGGTTACCTCTACAGGGGATTGAGAGCTCTATCACTGCGAACCAAGCAAACAATACTCTAAGCCCCAGACCAGAACCTTTGCCTTGCTTCTCCATCTGAATCCTCTCAGCCCCCAAGAATTTAAAACAATATGCCAGGACACCAGTGTTATACAAAGATTTTGGAGGGAGAATATATATATAAAATCAGATTCAACATATAAAATCAATGAATAAATTGCATAAATCCTTAAATCATTTTCAAGCTCATTGGTGTCAATCTGATACCCTTACCCTTACCTCACCCCCATCCCCACCCCCTGGGGCACTTGTCTGTCTTCCTTGCTCTTAGAGACTCTTCTATGGAAAAGTTTGGGAAGCCCTAAGACAGTGATGGTGAACCTTTTGAGCTCGGCGTGTCAGCATTTTGAAAAACCCTAACTTAACTCTGGTGCCGTGTCACATATAGAAATTTGTTGATATTTGTAACCATAGTAAAACAAAGACTTATATTTTTGATATTTATTTTATATATTTAAGTGCCATTTAACAAAGAAAAATCAACCCAAAAAAACGAGTTCGCGTGTCATAGGTTCGCCATCACTGCCCTAAGAGCACCATCTGATTTCCCCCCACCCCCCACCCCTTTTGAAAGAGTGGCAACCTCATTAATAACATCACTTTTACTGTTAGTTATTTTTTTAAGTCAAATTTTTCTTCACCTACTCTATCTTTCAAAATTCTTTACGAAACAGGTGGCAGCAAACATGTTGCCAGGGAAACCCAAAAGCCACAGGAGCATCATTAGCTCTACCTCCCTTGCAGGGCAGGGAGGGGGGAGAGGAGTGTCTGGCCTGGCGCCCTGGGCTCTGAGGGCTACCTCTGGGCTGCCTCACATTTCTGCAGGACAGCAGACTGCTCTGCACAAGGTGCTAATTCAGCCAGTCCACAGGTATTTACTGAGTGAAGCCGGAAAAAGGCCTCTTAGGGGACAGTGGGATCATTGACAAGCCAACGGTCAGGGCTAACGGATCAGATGTGGACAATCAATCTTTCATTAGACCTCAAACCACCTCTAGGATAGAGGGGGGGGGGGGCTGCCCCACCCACTCAGAGCAGCTGGGCGGGGACAGGCAGGGGCTGTGGAACAGGGCTGCTGCCCGGGAGAGGCTAAGGCAGTCCCTGATCGACACCAGAACCACTAAAACTCTTGCACCGTGAATGACCTAACACCTCTAAACGCTTCGAACAGTGTCTGGCACCTAGAGAGAACTCAATCGTCGGTTTTGCTGGTACTATTCCAGCTTGCCTTTCCTCAAGGAGCATCAAAACAGTGGAAAGAACACAGGTGTTAGATTCAGCGAGACCGGATTTGAGTCCCAGCTATGCCACTTACTAGCCATGTGACGAAGGGACGCGATCGTTCAGAGCCTCGGTTTCATTTGTAAAATGGGGTCAAGGGCAGTATCCCATCCTCACGTGGCTTTGTGAGAATTAAGGACACATTATATGCAAAGAAAAGTGTCTGGCCCATAAGTGCTCCATGAAAGATAGGCAATACTGCTACTGGTTTGCATCACCCCTTCCCCACCCCTCTTGCAGGGTCCTGGAATCTGATTTCACCTGGAAGCCACAGTAGAGCAGAAAAACTACAGGGGTGAGGGAATGAAGGCAGTGTGTGGGGGGGGAGGGCGGGGGGAGATAGGGGAGGAAAGGCTGAAGAACTTCCAGCAAAGTCCCCAGTTCCTTTCAGCCACCTTCCTCTGGCTGCTCCATCCAACTGACAGCTGGGGCCACTATTCCCTAGTTAGGAGGGCTGCCAAGAAAGGGACCGGAAGCTGGACAGCGGTTTGAATCCATCCAATCTTCCCGTGTTTGTCTGTCTGTCTGAACCCCGCTGGGCTTCCTCTGCAGTCCCTGCCAGGCTGAGGGGGTCGGGAGGCTGACAGTGTGACTCACAGCTGTTCTTATCTGGGCTTCCATCTCCACCCAGAGCCCAAAGGCCTGGAGGGAGGCCGCTGGTCACCACCCAACATTAAATGAAAATGAGGACTTTTGACTAACCTGGGGGATCTATAAAGGGAGGAGGGAGAGAAGAGAAGAGGGGGGAGGGACGGTGGGTGCAGAGAGAGGCCCACTTCCTGCACGCTGGAGGACCCCATGACTTAGCGCCGAGCAGTTGGCTTTCCACTTTAGACAATGACAGCTAGCAGTCCTGTCATTTATAACTCACCGTGGGACAGGTCTGCGTGCAGGAAGAGAATTCCAAAAACAAATCTGCTTATTTTCCAAGTACAAATCATCCCCACATCCCCTTCCCAACATCCCACCTGTGTGGCGAGTGGCACATCCCACCTGTGTGGCGAGTGGTCCTAGCGCGCTGCCTTAAGTCACCTGAGCAATCTGGGGCAGTCCCTCTGCAGCCAGGTCCCGCCAGCAGCCAGCCCCGACCCGGGCTCAGTCCTCAAAAGCCCCAGGAAACCCCAGCGCCCAGCGGAGCCCCCGCCGGCCCAGGCACCTCAGCTTCCTGGAGCCTCCACCCCCTGCGCAGCGCAGCTGGCCCTTAAGTAGGCGAGGAATTGACCAAGGAAGCTTGCCGGCCGCCAAAATGCAGTTCACGTGTTAGAATACATAAGACTAAAAAGCACCATTCAACCCCAACGCCTTCATTGAGCAGAGAAGGAAACAGGCCCAGAGAGGGAGCGAAAGTTGCCCGAGGTAACACAGCGAGTGGGCAAAAAAGTGGAGACTAGCACCCGGGAGCGCTCCGAGGGGCAGCGGGGCAGGGAAGGCGTCCCGCCGCCTTCCGCATCCTCTAACCCGCGGCCGGAGCCAGGTTCGCCGCCCGCGGGCCCCAGCCCCCTGCCGGCCCTTCGCCCACCCTTTCCAGCCCCTATCCGTTTGCTGCTCCTTCCGCGCCCTCACGGTCCTCCTGCCCGGCCTTCTCCAGCGCACATGAACCCCGAAACAACTTATTTACTGCTCAGAGTGCAGCGCTGTTATGTTGTGACCACTATGCGTCAAGGGACGTTGGAGCCCGAGAGCGAGGAGCGCTCCACGCATTTGGGGTCAGCTACACAGCAGGGACAGGGGCGCTGAGTGGTGTGGAGCCTGGTGACCCCAACAAGATGCTTCACCTGCTCTGGGCACCAGTTTGCTCACGAGTAAATAGGTAACAAATACCTCCCAGGTTGTTGAGAGGATTCAATGAGGTGATGCTTTAGGTTTCCAATAAACACCGGGATCAATGGTGAGCGCGAGCTGTAGGGCCTGAGCCACCCAAGGGGTGCGCAGTGAGGACTGGCAGGATGCTGGAAGGCGCTGGCTGGTGTGAGGCATACCTATAAACGCAGTGTGACATTACAGCCAATTTGAAAAAATTACTGATGATGCGGCAGACCAGGCAAACTTCTGAAATTGGTGAACCTTAAGGCCTTCTCCCATCTTCCCAGTTGGTGCTGTCCATTCACCTGAGGGTGGCCCAGGTCTGCGCTGGATTCTTCCAAAGATCTTCCTTCTCCCGGACTTACAAATGCGGGATTCCCAAGGGCCTCGCTCAGCGCTGGGGGCAGGACTGCTAACCTGCTGAGGAATCCATGCACTGTGTTAACGTGGGTACTCTAGCTTTCACCCAAACTTGTGGAGCCTGCTGTGTCCCTGTGCGGGGTGAGCACTCAGCATGCAGAAGGGGATCAAGCCGCTCGTCTTGCCTTTGGTGAGACAAATTTGCAAATAATTTCTATTTAGGGTAATGACTGCTTTAAAACTACAACGTGTTTAAGAGTCACACACTGGACGAAAAGGGCGATAAGAGCTTAATTAAGGTGTGGCCAAGGTAAGTCTTGAGGGGGGGCTATAACTTAGGTGGGATGGAAGCAGGAGAGAGCAGTGGGTGCAGAGAGGCAGGGAAGGCATGGAGAGATGCCTGACATATATAGTGGCTGTGTGACACGCAGGCAGAGATGAAGCTAAAGTGATCCATACAGGCGGGTGGCGTGCCTGCGGGAAGCAGCCGTATCCTGTTGGTGATGGCTGCTGGTGAGTGATTTTAAGCAGAGGAGTG
Organism: Myotis davidii; assembly: GCF_000327345.1. Taxonomy (NCBI): domain Eukaryota; kingdom Metazoa; phylum Chordata; class Mammalia; order Chiroptera; family Vespertilionidae; genus Myotis; species Myotis davidii. The sequence goes on along the minus strand of NW_006285247.1, from coordinate 1,675,111 downwards.
GCATGACCTCATTTGCTTTGGTGTCTCACTTTCAGTGTTGATAGCACCTTCCTTGGTTATCTCCTCCTGCACCTCTCCAGCCTGGAGGGCAGGTACTGGGTGTTGCTCACCTGTGTGGGCCTTGCATCACCTGGTCCAGTGTTTGCTAGGCCCAGTGTCACTCCTCCCCAGGAAACAAACAGCAACTCCTACCTGCTAGGGAGAGCCTAAGGATTCTCACTTTAGGCCCTGGGGCAGGTAGCTGAGGGAAATATTTGGAGACGGGTCTTGTTGGGGGCCCTTAACCCATCCAAAGAGGTTGTTTGGCTCCGAGGTTAAAAGCTAGAGCTCCCACGTCAAATGGCCAAGTTTCAAATGCTGTCCTCTCCTCCCCCACTTTCTACCAGGACCTTAGGCCAATTCTCTGTGCCACCGTTTGCTTATTTGCTACAGAGATGACAATGCTCCCCTCTAAGGCGACTGTGAACGTGAGAAGGAGAAAGGGCATGTGTTTAGCAGAGTGCCTTGCACATAAGAATACCGAACCAATCTCAGTTAACATGACTATAGCAAGTCAGCAGTGGCTTGTTCCTTTTAACTTACAGTAGACTGCCACCCTTCAAAATGGTTTGGGTGACACTTAAATTTCTCAGAATCTTGGTTCATATCAAAGGGAAAGGCAAGGGGGTAGGGATAGTACAGTAACGTTATTAAATGTATAGACTACGGTGCATGTCCCAACTCCACCAGTAAACTAGACAAGTCACTTAGCCTCTTTAAGCCTCTGTTCCTCTCCTTTAAAATAGAAATAGTGACATTACCTGCCCCTGTAAGGGAGAAGCTGTAATACACATAGCACATTGCCTGTCCCAAGGTAAGATCTCAATAAATAATAGTATCCTAATTGTTGCAAGCGAGGTCTTACACTTTTTGGAAAGAGAAGGGTAATCTAGCAGTAAAGCATTTGGAAGGGGGCAGTGTACTCCTGGAAGAAAACTAAAGCTAAATGAAAAGGTTAGTGCTGGATCTGTGAAAAATGAATGAGACAGGAGTGAGCTCAGAAACCTGCAGGTACAGCATGGAGTGAAGGAATTTTCTAGTGGAAGTGGGTTATTTAGCCCAGCCAGTGTGAGCACTGACCTAGGAACCAAGAAGTTGCTGGTTCGATTCCCAGTCAAGGCACATGTACAAGTACAAATCGTCATTTGTACAAGCCATGGGAAGCAGCCAATCAATGATATTTCTCTCTCATCGATATTTCTCTCTATCCCTCTCCCTCTAAAAAAAAAATCAATAAAAACATATTTAAAAAATTTTTTAAATTTGGAACCTCTGTCTGACCATAGATAAAATTCTTACAGCTCTACAGAACTGAAATGAAATGGAGTGCTGTTAGCAGGGTGGGGGATGACCACTCTCTCAGCTGTCCTCTGGGAATGGTGGAATGCCACAAGGCTGGCACTTTCCAGTGAGAACCTGGGATTTAACCTCTAACACCACCCAGCTGTGAGTTTGTAGCGTCACAGGCACAGGCCCAAGTTGTTTAGTTTTATGAGTTAGTTGGCAGTAAATATTCATTTGTGGAATAGGTAAGGTGTGGTTCCTTCTGGCTTAAACTATCCTCCTCTCTATGTCTGACCCAAGGAATCCTTCTGCATCAAGGCCTGGGACAAATGTCACAAGATTCTGGCCTCCTATGTTGAATGACAATTCTTCAAACCTCTCCAACTCCCATAACGTACTCCTCAAGCCTTTTCTTGGCATTGGTTTTGTTCTGTCTTTACAGTTTGGGTAGACAGGATATGCCACACTCCACCAGTTTTAAAATTCACCCAGTTCAGGAATCCCTTTTCTAGTTGCATTTCTTCTTTACCACCTCCATCTCCCTGCCATCCCTCCCCCCAACCCCATCTCCACCCCAAATGGGCACTCAATAAATGCTTATTAAATTGCATTGGCAGGAAGGTCTCTCATCACAGACATGTTAAAGAGAGTGCCTCTTTTGCCACCATACAAAAGTAAAATAGAAAAAAAAAACTTCCTTGTGAGACATCACTTTGTCTTGAAGCTATGTAGATTTATAACTTCTTACCCACCAGAAATGTGAAGATATTGCTGAACTTCTGTGCCATTACATCTAGTGTGGTAATGTGGTGAGGTGACTAATACCACTAGGTATCAAATGTACAGCAGTTAGAACACAATTCAGTCATGGTACTGAGTCACCAAAGCAGGAGTTTGGTTTTCTAAATAGTTTGCAAATACTGAATATCTTTTTAACTTTTGGAAGTACAAAACGTTGGCCTCGAATCAAACTGTGTTAGCCATCTCTCCACAGTCTTTAATAATGCCTTGCTTTTCTACGGGGCTTTGTATTTTTTCAAAGCTAATTCACTTTGATTATCTTGTTTGATCTTCACATCAACCCTATGACATAGGAAGGGCAGCTATTGGTGCCTGCATTTTACAGATGAAGACAGGAGGGACTTGAGAGGATCAGGACCTAGGCCCAGCCCAAATGGCAAGCCAGCGACAAATTCAAGGCTGGAGCCCAAGTATCTACTCTACTAGAAAGATTTCTGATATTCATGGAGACCATGACATCATTATTTATAACCTTTAAGAACAAAAATATAAATTAACACATTATTTATAGGTATGTGTATACATTTTGACACAGAGTTTAACCTCTGTGGTGATCATATCCCTCAGAGATGGATGTGTAATAATAATCAGAATCTACCACATCAGTGCCTTTCATCTGGGCTTTCTTAGTATGCATTCCAACATTAATTATTCTGTTAAACAATTCCTAGCTTTATTTTATCAGTGTTTTAGAACTTTTCTTATTTTAATGCTTAAAGAAAGAGTGAATAGAAGACCTCCATTTACTAGGAGATACCTGGAATAGTCAAATACAGAAAGTAGAACAGTGTTTACCAGGGGCTGGGGGAGTGGGTATTGGGGAGTTGTTGAGTACAGTTTCCTTGTGGGATTTTGAAAAAGTTCGGAGATGGATGATGGTTGCAGAGCAATGTGAATGTACTAAATGCCACATTTAGAACCATACATTTAAAAATGGTAGATTTTATGTATGTTTTACTACAATAAGAAAGTAGAATACTATCTTGTTTTATTAATATGAGATTCTCTCTAGTAGAAGGGTCGTTATAATATATCTCATAATGTTTTTCATTTCTTTTTCTTTTTTTTTTTCTTAATTCACCTTATCTAAGAGCCATTTACACTTGCTGTAGAAAAAAAAGATAGTGATCTGTAGGGAGCCCTACTAATCTTTTATTAAAAAATCCAAAAATGGGGTTGAGGTTTATGTGATAAGGTGAGATATACTACATTATTACAGCTACTATTAATCCAATGTTTCCTACCTGCCAGGTATTGACTAAATGCTTTTACCTATTATTTCCTGTAATCGTCTGAGCAGCACTAAGTGGTAACAGAGGGGAAACTGACTTATATGGAGGACAAGTTAATTGCCCAGAGCTACACAGCCAAACATCTTCCCAGGTGGCTATGGACACTCTGGGACTAGCTACCCAGGAGGTAGTAGAATCTCCCTTTAAGCTTCAGTGGTCTGGATTATGCACTTGACTAAAGCAGGGTAAGTTCCTCAAATATTCTTTAGGACACTACTGCCTGTCTGCTGAAATTACTGTCACCTTCTCTTTAACAGAATCACTGGGCCCTGTGTGACTAGGCCTGTGCTGACCCACAAGTAGCTACTGAGCCCTAGAAATGTGACTAGTCTGGATTGAGATACACTCTAAGTATAAAACACCCACACACAAAAAAGTAAAATAGCTCATCAATAATTCTATATTGATCACATGTTGAAAAGATAATATTTTGGACATACTGAATTAAATCAAATATATCAAAATCAATTTCATCTGTTTCTGTGTGTGTGTGTGTGTGTGTGTGTGTGTGTGGCTACTAGAAAATTTTGAATTAAATATGTGGCTCTCATATTTCTACGGGACAAGGCTGCTCAGGGCTGTTTAAGTCACTTTCTCTACCTCAGTTTCCCCCCTGGGGAGGAGGAAAAGGAGGAAAATAACCTTTGTTTCCTGATGAGTCAGTTGGAAGGTCTCCCTTCACCTCCTTCCTACCATTGTGCCATGTCCAGAGAGGGCCTTTTGAGTCATTACATCCAGGACAGGTGAAACACTTACATATGTGACTTACCGTAGTGTTCATTACTCCGCTTTGGAGCTCAAAATACAATAATTATAAAATGTTGTCATTACTACTGACTCGTGTTTGTATCCCCTTTTCTGTTTCAAGTACAGAGAAGTATTGATGAACCATACACTTCAAGAATGTGATGCCTGGTAAAAATGAAACATAATTTTGTTCCATCCCTTGTTTATTCACTTACTCATTCATTCAGTCATGTATTCATTTCACATTACAAATATTTATTGAGTGACCATTATGTACATGGTATATTGCTATGAGGAATTCAAAATGAACCAGATTAGTGTCTGTTACTGATTCTATTTCAAAAATATATTAGTTTATTTCCTTGCTTTTTATACTTTTTATACATCACAGGCAGCATATCATGAAAAAGGCCTAGACCAGGGTAATAAAATCTAGTCCTGGTTTTATGAGTTATATGAAATAAGTTGGTCTCTTCAAATCCAAATCTCAGGTTTTTCACCTATAAATTTGGAAAGGATAAATATATTCACTTTCTCTATTGTGAAAATAAAATAAGATAATAGAAATGGTAATCTATATATTACTATTTCTTACTTGTTAAAAGGCATTGATTAGCCCAGCCAGAGTGATTCAGTTGGTTGAGCAGCATCTTGTGAACCAAAAGGTTGCCACCTCTATTTCTGGTCAGGGCACATACCTGGATTTTGGGTTCGAGCCCCAAGTGGGGCACATTTTCCTCCTCCTCTCTCTCTCTCCCTCTCTCTCTCTCTCTCTCTCTCTCTCTCTCAGCATGCACTTGGGTCAAGATTAAAAAGTAATTACATTAAGGTTAGGCTGCATAGATTCCAAAATATTTTCCAGCTTAAAATCTCAAGTTTTAAAATTTTAGGATTTTAAAGTAATCATTTTCTGAATATCAGCATTTACATTTACCAGAGTCATAATTTTCAAGGCAATTCTTTAGCCATGGATCTTACAGGATTTAAATGTTCAAAATACTAGAATGTGTCTGGAAATGGTGCTTATTCGTTTGCAGAAAAATCTCTGCATCCACGTATTTTACAGCGTTTTATCCTCTGCAACTATTTCAGCTCTCTGTTGGTGTGTAGGAAACCACTCCAAAACATAGTGGTTATAACAACAACGACTTCTCATGTCTCAGGATTCTGTGGGTTGGGCTGCTATTATTCTGCTCACTCTCCACCTGGGGTTACTTATGCTGCTCCATTCAGCTGAGCGCTCAGCTGAGGCTGGGACATCTGAGAGGGCCGCGCATCCTCCGGGGCTGCTCCCCACAGCTTCTCCTCCTTGAGCAATCTAAGCCCCAGCTCCTTACATGGCAGCCAAAGGGCAAGCACTACAAGAGGCAAACCCCAATGTGCAAGTATTTGTGTCATGTTTGCTAATGTTCTCTGGCCACAGCAAACTTTGGGGTCAAATTCAGAGTCAACTTGGGGGAGCCCAAATATCTGGAGGCATGTTTCATCGGGGACCACCAATGTCCTGGTCTACCACCACAGCTTCCATTCAGCCGAGTTCTGGCTGAGACCTTATTTCCTTCTCTCATGCTTCAGCATACACCGCCCCACTCTTCACTCTGTGCCTGTCCATGCTTCTATGTCTGCTATGTCACCCTCCACTTCCATCATCAGTTTATATTCTGATCTTTCCTCACCAGAATGAGAGGGTCTTTTTTTTTTAATCCTCTCCCAAGGGTATTTTTCCATTAATTTTTTAAAATATATTTTATTGATTTTTTATAGAGAGGAAGGGAGAGAGATAGAGAGTCAGAAACATCGATGAGAGAGAAACATCGATCAGCTGCCTCCTGCACATCTCCCACTGGGAATGTGTCCGCAACCCAGGCACATGCCCCTGACCAGAATCGAACCCGGGACCCCCCAGTCCGCAAGCCGACGCTCCATCCACTGAGCCGAGAGTGGAAGAGAGAGGAAAAGACTGAGAGAAACATTGATGTGAGAGAAAAACCAACTGGTTGCCTCCTGCACACTCCCTGACCAGGGCCCTGGCTGGGGAGGGGCCTGCAACCAAGGTACATGCCCTTGACCTGAATCAAACCCAGACCCTTCAGTCCACAGGCTGATGCTCTATCCACTGAGCCAAACTGGCTAGGCCAGAGAGGGGGTCTTGAATAAGAGAGAGGCAGTTTCTTATTCCTCTCTGAATGTTGAGCATTTATCACAGTATTTCCACATAGGGGATAATTAATAACATCGAACCACATGGAATAGAAATCTTCAGAACTTTACCAAATATAAAGGGTAGAACATCCCATTTCAGACTGTACCAGGGCAAAGATGCCTAACCTACGTTCTTTATTTTCACTAATCTCGGTCTGAAATTTATCATTTCCTTCCATTATATACTAGTATTCATAAACCACAGTAGTATAATCAGGAGGTGTGTAAGCTCATCACCAATAGAAACCCTGAATTTTTCCTATCACATTACAGTTGGCTTTTTGCAAATATTGTAACTATTACAATTGAGAAAATAATTTTAAAACAATTTGAACAACCCATTTTGGTGCAGCGGGTTTTCTCTGTAGTCCTAGGTGTCTTGTTTTATTCCATTTAGAAATATTATTCTGAGGAGAATATGGGCTTCACCACACTGCTCAGGCTGCCATGGCTCAGAAAAGCGGGAGAACTCCTGACCAGAATGAGCTCCTGACTTGGGAGACATTTACCCTTGGGAAGACCCCCACCCCCACCCCACCCCCACCAGAGCAGCATCAGCATTGTCTTGTTAGAAAATCAAATTCTCAGGCTCTACCACAAATCTTCTAAACCAGAAACTCTGCCGGTGGTGCCCAGCAATCTGTGTTTGTACAAGCCTTCCAGGCGATTCTGATGCATACGCGAGCCTGAGAGCCACTGAACTAGGGAAAACAGTCATGGGTTAACACTGAGGTCTGCAGGGGAGCTGAGGACCATGTACTCCATCAATAAGTATAGATAAATAGCTATTTCCTCAACACTGAAAAAAGTACTGTAGGGTAATGTTCTATATCTGAATTTGAGTGATTATAATGCAGGTGTATTCATGTATAAAACGACTTTAGGCTCTGCCCTTAGTAAGATTAGTGAATTTTACTGTGTGTAGATATCAATTCAAAAAATAAGTATATGTAAGTGCAATACATAATCACTACCTTTAAGGAACTTTCCATTCAATTTAGAAGTCTACTTATTCAATCATTCCTTAAGTAGCAGACAGTGTGCTGGATCGTTAGTGACTGCACCAGGCATGAAATCTATCCTCATGAAGTGTACCTTCTAGTAGGGGAGTCAGAAAATAAACAACAATTAGGAAATAGTGATTAGGTCCATTGTAATTATGAATAATATGCACTACTAAATAATTACTGTATTTTATTGATTCTAAAGTGTAGTCTTTTACAGTTTAAGGATGTGTCTTACATTCTGTGGTTGCCAGTTCAATCAGAAGGGTTCTACTAATGATACATAAAATAACGATGCAGCCTGGCCGGTGTGGCTCAGTGGTTGAGCATCAACCTATGAACCAGGAGGTCACGGTTCAATTCCCAGTCAGGGCACATGCCCAAGTTGCAGGCTTGATCCCTAGTCAGGGGCATGCAAGAGGCAGCAATCAGTGATTTCTCTCATTGAAGTTTCTCTTTCTCTCCCTCTCCCTTCCTCTCTGAAATCAGTTTAAAACAGACCTGTGCATTTCAGTTGATGGCATCTTAGATTTTGTGAAGTATGATAAATTCTAAACCACTAAGTATTATAGGAGTTTAGGGATATGTAGATCTATAAGCATCCCAGGATTCAACCAGGGCTTCAAGGACAGGGTGAGACGTGAGCCAGGTTGAAGAAAGAGAGGATTTTGAAGAGAGAAGCACAGGGTCACCTGGAGGTGGAGAACCCACGCAGGAAGGAGAAGCTATGATTGAGAGGCCCAGGTCTGCATGGGATGGGGGAGAGGGAGTGTGAGGAAGCAAAGGGAACTGAGTGGCCAATAACTTGAAATCAGGTTATAAAGGCCTAGAAAGTAGATCGAATGGTGCAGTTTTTAAAAAGGAGCAACTGAAGACTTCTGAGCAGAAGAATAAAAGGTCAGGTCCAACTTCAGTGTGTGCAGTGAACTCAGCTACAGGGGCCAGGTGGATATGTCTGTTTTCAGTGTTTGGTCATCATTGTTAAAGGAAGGAGACACACTGCGCTGGTGCTCAAGGAGGTTATGAGCTCATGGCCGAGCCAGGACAAATTCAAGAGTACTGCATACATGTGAGCCCGTGGTACGGATAAAGGAGCCTCCCCCCAGCCTCTCCTGCAGACCCGGTGGGAGGACGCGCTCACCATATGTTATTGCTCTCCAGCAGCCAGACCTGAATGGCTGACTGCCCTGGACTACAGTGTCTTCCTCCCTTTAAAATCCTACTCTTTCTTCAACCTGGCTCAAATCTCACCTTATCCTTAAAGCCCTTTTGCTCCTGGAATGCTTATAGATCAACATACCCCTGGACTTTTGTTTGTCGTTTGTTTTTCATTTTTTTAAAAAATATTTTATTGATTTCAGAGAGGAAAGGAGAGGGAGAATGAGATAGAAACATCAAAGATGAGAAAGAATCATTGATCAGCTACCTTCAGCATGCCCCCCTACTGGGGATCAAGCCCGCAACTGCCCACAACCAGGGCAAGTGCCCTTGACAGGAAATGAACCTGGGACCCTTCAGTCCACAGGCTGATGCTCTATTCACTGAGTCAAACCGACTATGGCTTTGCTGGACTACTGTTGAAACCAGAGTCAGCCCTCCCAGTCCTGGGCTGCTAACCAGCATCCCTTCCTCACTTCAATTATAGCTTCTCCTTCCTGCTTGGGTCCTTGCCTGCCTGGAGACTGCTGCTGCTAACCCCCAATCCTGACATCTATTTTCCCTGTTAGGTCAGGGTGCTAAGGCTCTAACTTAGAAGCTCGATCTGGGCTCAGATTAAGGAGAGCTTCTCAATAGCTGTGGAATGTAAGTAAAGAATTTATGGATGAAGGCAAGGAGGGGAACCAACAACCAGGCCAAAGAAGTATCAATCCAAAGGAGCCTGGCAGAAAGGAGCCAGCAGCAGGAGGAAGGCTGTAATTGGAGCTTACATTGAGGGAAAGTAGGAGCCGAAGTGAGGATGGAGGTGAAAGCAGCAATGACTTCCCAAGGACTTGAATGTGGAAACAGAACTTCTTATAGGGCCTGTGAGTATAGGGAGAATGGGTAAGGTCACTAAACTGGTTCAGACACCCAGCTCTGTAGGCCCTCAGGCACTATCAGGATTGTTGGTTACTCTGACCACAATCCAGCACAACCCCAGCCTCCTTCCTCACTCCACCCTCACTCATTCATACACTTAATTAACTAACAAATATTTGAGCCTCCACTAGAATATAAACTCCATGCAGGCAGAAACACTATCTTTTCCCTAATTTTAAGGCCTAAAACCCAGAATAATTTCTGGTACATAGTAAGCAGTAGCTATATATTAGTTGAATGCATGAATCATTGATGAATGTTTGAAAATGTGTTGAGTTCTAAAGTATCTCCTGAATTGTGACAATAACCTAGAGTACCAAACACATGTTGCCTGCTGATATTCACCAACAATAAAACTAGAAATTTGAGTAGGGTAGCAGCTATCAGATATTTTCTACATTAAGATCATTTAATTTTTTTCTAAGACAAAAAATAGCATGCGGACTTGAGAAAAGTAAAAATATACTTTAATTAGTCAGGTGTTAGAATAGCTGAAATTATTCAGCTATTATTTTTCCTTTCTTTTTTAAATGTCAAAACTAATTTGTGGTCAACATTATCCATAACCCTAAGCATTTGCCACTGGTTTCAAAAGAATTTACAACAAAGAATGCCTGACAATTGCCAAAATTATACGGTCAACATTGCAGGTAAAAAATGACAGAGTTGGACCACAGAATTTCCTAGACTTGAGTGGAGTCCCAAAAGGAAAATATTCATGGAAAGCTTTGATATTTTACTTTGGATTGCTCCTTTGAGCACTAGATCAAATAGCACTCAAACGTTTTCAAGATGCACAGAAAGTCCACATGCGCCCCAAATCATCTGTGCATTGACTACAGGATGCTGTGGTTAGTCCGGCTGAAGCTCCATCAGCCACCTTCACGTTCAGAGTAAACAAATAACTATGCTGGCCCTTGCACAGAAACCCTGGCAAACCCTGAGGGGGCTGTAACTTTGAATTAAAGGAAACCACAAGCCAGAAAACTCCTTACCATAAACATGTTTACATTTTATCTGCCTGGGGGATGCAAAAGGAGTTTGAGTGACTTATAGAGCTGTTGCCCATGGTGTGGTTAGTGCAACCTAGAGTGTGTGGGGGAAGCGGACGGGGGAAATGTGATCAGAGGATCCAGCCACAGGCAGCTAGAGGCTCAGAAGGTCCAAGACAAACTTGGGCTTGGATGGTGCAGTATTATACCATCTGTTGGGTATGCGAGGGGAGGGAAGGACCCTTAAACAAGTAACAGGTGTCACTCAAAGTGACTCAGGTCTAGAGAAGATTGCCTCAAGTCTGCTTTATGATCACCAAGAGTGTCAATCTGAATATAGGAAACGATTCACAGAATCCTGCTAAAGGTTTCTCACTAAAAGTCTTACTGAGCATCTTAGGGTAGAATGGATTGCACTGAGTAACAAACAGCAAAAACATTACAAGTGTCTGTGAATTGGCAATGACATTTCAATTCCTAACTCCTGCTTAATTCTTCCAGTGTAATGAACTAATTTTTTTTTTAAATGTAAAGTAGTTGAGGCAGTAGCAAATATTCCCCTACCCTTTGCTGGGTAATTAACTGGGCATAAATGAGCCAATAGGAAGCCAGCTCCCTGCTTACTAGAGAAGCATGCCCTGCTAAGAGGGGCAAGGCGGGGAGGACCACGAGAGCTCAGAGCCCGGACCACAGCCCAGGGCTCCTGTGGGCTATGTGCAGACGACTCCCCCAGGCTTCATCCCACTCCTTCTGCTCTCCCAGCACCTTGATAGAGACTGGCTTTGGGACAAGTCACATCATGAGCTCCACTCGCTACTACATCCATCCGTAGGGAAGGGATGCCTGGACCATTAGGTACACTGTCCCAGGTTAAGAGGTCAGAGAATGCAGTTTCTATAAGTTAGAGCCACTTTCTTCTTTGTTCATGATGCCTATTACATAGCTTATTTGCTTTTTAAAGTGCTTGATGCTGAGTGTGAAATGCCAGAGGACCATGGGAGTGAATTGTCGGGGAAAGGGAATATTCCTCTGGCTGGTTCCTAGGAGCTATTTTGCAATATGGAGCAGTGCTTTGTGCTCCCAGACAATTAGACTCTCCATAGCTAGTCTGGGGGATGGATCTGGGGAATGGGTGTGGGAGGGTGGAGTTGGGGGGTGGTGCGAGCTGGGTGCATGATTTCCAGCATATCATCTGGGATTTGGAGCAGGGCTCAAAGTATGACACTAAAATGTTAGGCAAGGAAACTGGGCAACACAGGAAGATTAAGCAAAAGTTGCCTGGGATATCCTAGAAAGTAGGAGGACTTAGAACCAGAGATAAGAACTAGAATCCAGGCTATCATTTCCCATTTGTGTAACCTTTGACAAGTGTCATAACTTCTCTAAGGCTCTGTTTCCTCATGTAGAAAGTGAGGATAGTAATAATCTCATACAGATGTTGTGAGAATTAAGCACATACACTGAGTGGCCAGATTATTATGACCACCTGACGTTTGTAGGCAAATTAGCTATAATTTTGTGCTGAAGTTGCTAGAGGGCCAGATCATGATAAACATCTGAATAGCACAACATACCTAAGTATCGTTGCTGATCAAGTTCATCCTATCATGTTGATGGCGTATCCCAATGGAGATGGCTTCTTCCAATAAGACAATGTGCCATGCCATGGTGCTTGTATTTTGCAGGAGTGGTTTCAAGAACATGATGGAGACTTTACCTTGCTTAGGTGGCCCCCACAATCACCAGATCTCAATCCAATTGAGCATTTGTGGGACAAAGTTAAAAGAGCCATCAGGCAGTTGGTTCCACAGCCATCAGATCTCCCAGAACTGGACAGTGCTATCCATCGGGCATGGTGTCAGATTCCTCGCATCACCTTTCAACATCTCGTGGAGTCAATGCCAAGAAGAATCGCCGCAGTATTGAAGGCAAAAGGTGGCCCAACGAAGGACTGATGGGGTGGTCATAATAATCTGGCCTCTCCGTGTATATAAAGCACAGAAGCTCAAAATAAACACTTTTATTCTACTAGAGTGTAAGTTCCTTCAAAGCAAAGAATGGACCTTAGAAACACAACAATGGCCACATAGAAAATTGTTTAACGAATAAAAAAACACACAACCAACTTATTCCAGACCTATCCCCAGGTGAGGATGAGGTTGCTAGTCCATACATTCTCATTCTTACTCCTCAAAGTGAAGTTCATGAGCTATTCACATCACTTGGAAACACAGATATCTGATCCCACCTCAGACCTAATGAATCAGAATATCCATGTTGGCCTGATCCCCAGGGGGGGTGTTTGCCCATTGAACTGGGAGACACACTGCTCACTCAAGGTTGACTGAAGGATGGCATCTCATAGCTCCGGCTGGCAGGGGCTGAGGAAGGCAGGAACTGGCAGGCAGGGTCCAAACTGATTCCTTAAACTGTGACCACTGTGTGCCGAGGCTTGGGCAGATGGCCAGGACACAGAACCTCATCGGGCCAGGCAGGGGCAGTCTGCAGATGGCGAGGGTGTGTGAGCAAAGGCTGAGTTTCACAAGGCAATGCCCAGAGGTCCAGGAGGCCAGAAGTCAAGCCCAGGGAACCCAGGTGAGAGAGAAGCTAAAACAGGTTATGCTGGTCTAGAGGGCCAGAGTCTAGGGAACTAGGAGGCTGGGAGAAATAGAAAGCAGACGATTCTACCAGTACTTACGGAGCTGCTTATGGGTAAGACAGAGAGCGAGTGCTTATTTTAGGAGAAGTTGCTCCTTGCCCTGGTCTCACCCCCTTCAGCAGGTAGGTGGCTGTGTCCTTAGAGCTGTGTCTGTGGTCAGAGGGGAGCTCAGCATCATGATGCGCTTGCTCCTTCTGAAGGCAGGTGTGAGGCTTGCTGGAAGGTTCCTCTGTCCTGCTGACACAAAGAGACTACTGTCAAAGGTAGAGAAATGAACATTTCAGGGACTATTTTTGAAAGTTCTTTGAACAAAGGGACAGGATGTCCCAGGATCCTTTGCTCCCACCATAACACTGTGTGTGTTCAGAGACCAATGGGCTGCTTCCCGGGAGACAATGAGCTGATCCCTCAGTAACCCAGACAGCACTGTCTCGGGAGCAGCGCAGAATCCTACTATCTGAGGATGTCAGAAAAGGAGCCTTCAATCTTTTTTTTATCCATAGAGCCTTGTCTTCCAACCCTATCTTACTCAGATCCCCAACATTTGCCATGGATATTAGAAAGCTATTCTTATTGAAGCAGAAGTTGGAGCCCTGAGGCATTCTCTTCCACCCCTACTCCCCAACACCTCCTGAGTCCCCTTGGAGGAACCCCCTGGTTCCATGGGCCAGTTTGAGAGGCACTGCTGGGCACCAGTCCTATCATTATACAAATGAGGGACAGGAGCCCATACAGAAAGGTCTCCCATGACCTGGCATTGGCTCATCTCACTACCCACGTGACTCCCCGTACTTTGGTCATGTGAACTTTTTTCATGCCATGCCTCGGAACATGCCATGCCCTCCCTCTCTGCTGGGCCTTTCTATGTGCTATTCTTTCTACCTGAAATGCTCCCTGCTCCCTTCCATACCTCCCACCCCACTCCTGCCTGTCTGACTCCTGCATAACCTGTGGATCTCAGCAGAAGCTGTCTGTTCTATTCACCATCCCAGCAGTGTCTGGTCAATGGTAAGTGCTGTGTCTCTCTTTTCTGAATGAGTGAATGATCACCTTACAGGAGCCTCACTCCAGAATTGCCTACCAGCTCTGAGTTTAGGAATGGGGACAGCCTTTCCACCCAGATATGGGGTGGTCCTGGGCAAAACCTTGTCCAATCTGTGTCAATTCCTTCCCAGAGCGTTCTGATGGGTACACAACAGTGTTAGGTTGAAGATCCAGGTAATGGGCAACGTGTGTTTAGGAAATGGGAAGTGAGCAAAATGTGTTTAGAAAATGTTGGTAGGTTCAGGTGACAGCTGCCTTCAAAGGGGCCACAGACAGTTATTGGGAGATATCTGTTTCCTATGAGGACAATTTCCAGATATCACCCTGACCTCTGCCACCATGAGAGTCTTAAATCTGACTGTCTTCTAACACCAGGAACCGTATTTGACCTTCCTGGTAGATAATCTTCCCAAAGTTCCACAAGGAATTATTCACAACTTCCCTTATGCCAAAATATGGCCATAAAAATAGTGTTTGGTGTTTTTCAGGCTTCTCTGTAGCGGATGAATGAATGTCTTCAAGAACACCCATCTGACAGAGGGGGGAAAAGCTAAGAAAATATGAATTAATGTTGCACTAAAATTTTCCTGAGCATGTGCAGCTACAAATACTAAACCAACATATTCCAACATTGTTTCTCCCCATTAGTATGTAGGCAGCAAGTTGTTAGGAAGAACTAATGATCCCTTTAGAAAGTGTCACCCCAAACATTACTTGTACAAGCTTTGTAGAATGACTCAACAGGTTAACTCAAGTCTCTGCTTAAGCATCCTTTTATTTAAAGTGACCCTTCCTGGAAAACAGGTTTTTAATTAAAAAGGAAAATCATATTTGCATCCCTCGAAGATAAAGGAGATAAATATGGACTATTTAATTATCTGCATTCTCGGTCTGTTTCTGCTTATCTTTGGCACCAGTTACAAAGCAAACCTTCCTGAAAGGGTAATTCCTCCCACAATAATCCTTTCCAATTACACAGGCCTTGGCAATTTATAAAGTTTGTTCACATGTATGATTTCATTTCATCCCCTCCACAGCCCCATGAGGCAGGTATAACAAGAATTCGAGTTAACTTCATTTTGTAAATGAGATGCTGAGGCCATGGCTGCATGACTTGCTCACGGTCATGCTGCTAGCTGGGACTCAGCCAGACCTTGAATCCAAGGTTTGTGATCCCACGTCTGTGTCAGAGTTATCGTCATCAGGTAAACTATGGTTAGGCCGGCCTGATGTCTGAGATCATATTGCAGAGGCACCTGGAAGGTTTTCCAGTGCAGTGGTTGTCAAACTACACCTCTTAGAACCCTCAGGCTCCATCATGGCGCTTAGGAAGCCATGACCGGGAAGGTGAGAAGACAGACAGGTCCTGGGCTCCTATCCCAACCAAGGAGCTCTGTTTCTATGTCTCATCTACTGGTGTTTCAAGTAAAAAATTTTTTGAAGAAAGTAGCCCACTGTTTCAAAAAAAAAAAAAGTTTGAAACTCTAGTAAACTAGTTCAAACCTCTTATTTTACAGATTGGAAAAGACCCATAAAGATCCTATTAATTTATCCAAGTTCACATCCAAGTAAAAGCAGAAACCCGACAAGTCTCTCCATGTTCAGTTAAGCCTCTCATTACCGTGTTGTGTCTATATCCACATTCTCAAACGTTAGTGTGGAGCAAGGTCACCTGGAGGGCTTGTCACAGACCTCTAGGTCCTGCCTCCCAAGGCTCTGAGTCAGTAGGGCTGGAGTGGGTCTGAGGAGCTTCCATGTGAGGCTGAGGCAACTGAACCACTTGTCCACAGGACACAAAACAACTGATAAGTCAACTCAACTGACCAACTAATTGTACACTTTATCAATTTTATTTCATTCTGGGAAAATGGCTAAAGGAAATTCCTCCTTCAGAACTTCTAAACACATTGCCTAGGCACCTGGCACTGATATCCTATCACACCCAAGACCCTAAACCCTCGTGTAGGAGATGACAGTGATGCCCCAGCCCATGTCTCCTCATCCAACCGAGTTTATCTGCACCTGCAGTGGGCAGTTTCCACACACGCAGCCAGCTCATGATTCTTTGGTGTTTCTGTCTGAGGACATTTTTTTAACTAACAAGAGCTTGCTCAGCCCACAAGTGTGTGTGTGTATAACTAATCCCCCACTTTCCAGGGCATCCTTTAAACAACGAGGACATGAATCTGTGGATAGATATGCCAGCATCCCTATCCCTCAGTGGGATGTTTGAAACCTCCTCAAATGACTCCCCAGAGGGGCCCTCATGAGACTGTGCCCCGCTTTCCCAGAGCAGTAACTCACTCATTAATGCCCCCTGTATTGGCATTTCTCCCTTTCTATCCACTTCCTCTCCTTCCTCATTTGTTTTTCCTGGGATCGCTTCCTAAGTAAACTATCTGCATCCCAAGTTCTCATCTCAGGGTCTGCTTTTGGGGGAACACAGATGAAGACACTGTCTCAAAGTTCTTCCCAAGGTCACAGGAGCTTCACCTTCCAGTTCTGTTCACCTGTCAGTTCCATCCCCTAGGGTTGCATTCACAGGTCTTCGGGCTGTACTCGATGGGTGTTGATAAACAAATAGTACAATTGATAGTTGCTGTGTTAACAGTAGCAGAAATACAGGCTGTTGAATCATCTGCAAATTCTCATGACTCATAAATTGTATACTTAGCAGTCACTTTTTTCAAAGGAGGCCCAAACCCCTCAGTCAGATCTGTGAAGAATGCCAGCTTTTTAAAAGCCTGGCATTATGTGTATTTTTCAGGGCATCACTATGAAAAGCACCTGTCAGTTCTGAGATGGAGATAAATTTCCTTTTGTCCTGGTAAAGCAAGATTAACCTTCAGCAAATATTTACATTTGAGGAGTGGAGTTTCAGCAGTGGTGGCATCAGCATTTGTCAAGCTGCAGTGTAAACTGCAATGAAAAAAGAAAAAGAAAAAAATACGTGGGAAACAATTAAATTCTTCTCACATTGAAGCTAAATAATAGAGGCAGATCCTATAAAAAATAATTAAATCGATCAAACTTTATCCTAAATAATATAGCTATTTCATGTGTTTCATCCCACTCATTGTTTGTGTATTAATTTTTGCCTTAATATGAAAAACAGTTTTATTGAAGGATAATTAATATATAATAAGTTGCACACAATTAAAGTACACAACTTAATAAATGTTCAAATATGTATGCAACCATGAAACCATAGTGCTGACTTATTTTTAAAAGCAATACTATTGAGTTTTCAGTCTATATTATTTCAATATCCAATTTCAGGAGTGATCCATTAATTATCATATTTATGCTATGATTCATTATTGGCTAAAAGCTCTTTACATTACTCCCTATTCAAAATGGTTAAATGAGTATGCTCAAAATAATTGGTTGGCCCAGTTCTTCAAGAACTTATGAGGCATGTCTGGCAAATAATAATAAAAGTTACCACTTACTGAGTATCTATCATAGCCACGGTCTAATTTGAGTTCTTTATATCATTTGTAATGTTCACAACAATCCTATGAGGTACGTATTGTTACTCCTATATCACAAGTGAGCAACTAAGACTTCGAGATATCAAATGACGTGAAGACATTTACATAGCTAGAACATGACAGAGCTGGTAACTATTTTATTCCATATGGTAATATTTTCCAAACTGCTAATTTATTCATGTTTTATTTATTCAACAAATATACACCAGGTCCAGGTTAGATGTTAGAGATACAGCAGTGAAGGCGGCTGACATGGTTCCAACATCATTAAGTTTACAGCCATCACTAAGTGTGCAATCACACAAATAATTGATTTCAATTGTTATGAATGCTTTCAGGAGAAGTACAAGGTATTGGAACAGCATGCATCTGGGGCCTGATCTAGTTTCAGGGCAGGCAGCTAGAGGAGGCATCCATGAGGAAGTAATGGTTAAGCTGAGACCTGACAAATAAGTGGGTCTATAGTTTTAAGTAGGAGCAGTGACATGATCAGATTTGCAAAACTGATTATGGGAAAGTCACTGACATAGGAGGGAACATGGCGGGGTGTGTGGGTGGGGGGGGGGGGGGGGGGGGGGGTTTGCGGGGACGGAAGGTGGTGGAGTGTTCCTCAAGAATTGCAAACTACAAACTCCGTCCCCAAGCAGGTTTGGAACCAGTATCCACATGCTTATGTAGCACAAGAAAACTTCACACCTAAATATGATTCAGAGTGGTTCTAAGTTGGTTAATGGTCTCAGGCATTTACTAAATGCAAACTTCCTGGAGAGAAACCATTAAACCAAATTTCAAAAAGTTCTCACATACGAGGTTTCAATAACCATGAACTCACAATCAGAAAACCAGGAAACAAGCTAACATGAGAAAGCATTAGCCAAAACAGCAAAATACAGAATCAGAACCAAAAAGACTGCAGATATTAGAATTATCAGCTTCAAAATATAAAATAAGTTTGCTATGTTTAAAGAAATAAGAATATCAAAAGTATGATTAAGGGACAAGATATTTAAAAATTCATCAGATAGATTTGAAAAAGAACCAGGCAGAATTACTAAAAATGATAAATGCAGATAAATAGATTTCTCTTAAATAGGTTGCACACATTTTCTTACAGGTATGTTGCTCCTGTTTAACCTGATCTGTGGTAGTTCTTGTCACTCCTACATTTTTTGCTCTTTCGAGGTCAAATCTGCCCATCAACTTTTGATGGCAAACACACAATACAATATACAAATGATGTATTATAGAAATGTACACTTGAAACCTATATAATTTTATTAACCAATGTTATCCCAATAGATTTGATTTTATCAAATAGATTTGATTTATCAAATAGATTTGATCAATGTTATCAAATAGATTTGATTTTTTAAAATCTGTCCATCATTTGCCTTTATGGCTTTTGCAGTTTGTGTCTTGCTTAGGAAGGCTTTTCCCATTCTGAGGTTATTTTAAGAGCCCTCATTTTTAATGTTTATTAATTCACTTAAATCTGGATTTTATATTAAGACTAGAGGCCCAGTACATGAAATTCGTGGATGGGAGGGGGGGGGCGTCCCTCAGCCCGGCCTGCACCCTCTCTAATACAGAATCCCTCGGGGGATGTCCAACTGCCAGTTTAGGCCCAATCCCGCAGGGCATCCCTCTTGCAATCCAGAACCACTGACTCCTAACCACTCACCTGCCTGCCGGCCTGATCCCCCTAACTGCTCTCCTCTGCCAGCCTGACCCCTAACTGCCTCTGCCTTGGCCCTGCCACCATGTTTTGTCTGGAAGGATGTCTGGTCTAATTAGCATATTACCCTTTTATTAGTATAGATAGGAGTCTAAAGTTATTTTTAATAGATTGTATTTGGAAATTCCAACACTGTTTACTAAATAAACCTTTCTTTCTCAATAATTCAAAATATCAGTTTTCACAGGAACTAATTTCTTGTTATAGTAGATGAGAATGTAATTGTCTTTCAACTTATGGCCTCACTTACTCCCTCCTCTCTCTTTCCAATTTTTAATTAAATCATTAGCCTCTATATAAAGAAAAAGCATGCAAATATTATGCACTGTGGAGGCAGGTAGTTACTATGACTATTATTCCTTTCTTGAACAACTCTTTTTTATTTTTCCAGGAGTTAATAATTACCTTGTTATTTTTAGTTGCACAGTTCCCTATGAATCTATTCAAATGCTTGATTGAACTTGTCAAGCACCTATTATTATTTTTTTCTAACTGCTAAAGTTTATCAGTTGATCTTTCTACTCCATGTTTCCCTGGCAATCTGCCTCTGAGAGCTCTAGTTCTCCTGCTCCGGTAGGGGCTCATTACCCTCCAGGCCTACTGCACAGCATCACACTGGCATTTTCTTTACTACTTTCTTGCGCTGGATCCCGCAAATGGCAGTCTGTGGAGAGTTTTTTATTTCACCTCCTGCCTGGGAGCAGGTACCTGATGGCTATTTGGAAGTATGATTTTCTGGGAGTAGATCTAGTGACTCACCATGGGACGTGTCTCACAGACCCAACGTTTCTGTCTGCCATGTTGGCTCAGGCCTCTTTCCTCCTCTCTTGTCTCCCAGCCTCCAGTCTCTCCCCATCCCATTCCTGCCTAAAACAATCACGGTTCCATTCATCCTTCTGAAGTCTTGCTTTTGGCACGCTAGGAAGCCTTCCGCCACTTCCAGTCCCTCAGGATAAAGTCTGAGCTCCATATTGCCATCTCCACCTGTTCGTGCTCATGCTGATGCGCAGCTGGGCACCATCTCAAGAGAGTCATGGGCCTGAGCCCAGTGGTGGTTGTGCAGGGTGGGCTGTGTGTGTCTTTTCTGCCCAGACCCTAGCACCATGTGTGGAGTGGCCTGGCTCTAGAAAGAACGGTGTTAGGGCTGCATTTGTTGCAAAGGGATAAAAATGTACATCCTAAGCTTTATATAGAAAGCCTAGCAACTCGGCCCTTAATTGGTTTGTGAAGAAATATCAGTGATTGCCCTGGCCGGAGTGGCTCAGTTGATTGAGTGTCATCCCATGGACTGAAAGGTCACTGGTTCTATCCCCAGTCAGGGCACATGCCCAGGTTGTGGGTTCAACCCCTGATGGGGGGGGGGGGTGCATGCGTGACAATCAATATTTCTCTTCACATCAATATTTCTCTCTCTCTCACTCACTCTCTCTCCTCTTCTCCCTCTAAAAAGCAATAAAAACCCATTTTCAAAAAAGATTTATGTGAGCCTGGCGATTCAGCTATCACAATAACTTAGAGGTTTGATGCTGCATGTGTAATTTGACAAGTGCACAGCATAACGTGCTCTGAAAAGGGTGGTCATTTATTCATTTATCCAAACAGTCACTAAATATCTGCTGAGCATCTATAACTCATCAGGCTCAGTGCAAGGCTCTGGTACTGCCTACACCCTTACAGAGCTAACAGATTAGCAGAGTGAGTCATTACCAGGGCAGAGAGAGCTGTAGATGGGAGATGACGTGCATTCTGGTGGACATGACTGCCCTGCCCATGTCCTCTCAGCACTCAGCAGCGAAGGCGAATGCTCTTCATGCAAGAGACTCTCCAGCCAAGTGAGGACTCCCCTACTCCACAGAGGGCAGGAGCACACTCAGCCCCTGCAGAGTGCAGGCCATAGTGGCTAGGAAATCAATGCCCTAAGGAGTCATCCTCAACCATTGGCAAATGAGAATGGAGAACTCACTACCCAGCTTCCTCACCCTCGAGGTAGGACAACTCTGATGGTGTTCCATGCTGACGTAGCCTGGGCGGCCATGACAAAATGCCACAGACTGGGTGGCTTAACCAATAGAAATGTGTTTTCTCAGTTCTGAAGGCTGGGCGGCTGAGATCTGGGTGCCAGCACGTTGGTTTCTGGTGAAGTCTCTCCTCCTGGTTTGTGGGCAGCTGCCATGTCACTGTGTGCTCACATCGCCTCTTCCTTGTGTGTGTTCTCAGAAAGAGAGAGGGAGAGCCCATGTGAGCTCTCTGGAGTCTTTTCTTACACACACAGTAATCTCATTGTAGAAAGCCCTGTCCTAAGAGCTCATTATAGACCAGCGGTTCTCAACCTGTGGGTCACGCCCCCTTTGGCGGTCGAACGACCCTTTCACGGGGGTCGCCTAAGACCATCCTACATATCAGGTATTTATATTATGATTCATAACAGTAGCAACATGACAGTTATGAAGTAGCAACGAAAATAATTTTATGGTTGGGTCACAATATGAGGAACTGTATTTACCCAAGGGTATGTTTTTCATTGATTTGAGAGAGAGAGAAAGAGAGAGAAACTCTGATGTGAGAGAAACATCCATCAGTTGCCTCTGAACACACCCCGCCCGGGACTGAACCCACAACTAGGTATGTGCCCTGACCAGGAATCAAACCTGACATGCACTGGACAACACTCCAACCAACTGAGCTACACTGGCCAGGACAGACCCTCCTTAATTTTTAATTACCTCCTTCTAGGCCCTATCTCCAAATAAAGTCACATTGGGGATTAAAGCTTCTACACATGAACTTCGGGGAGACACAATTCAGTCTGTAGCATATACTGCTCCCCAGAGTTCCCCAGTTACCCATCTCCCAGTCACCCGTCATTGACGCACACTCAATTGGCTTCTTTTTTTTAAAATATATTTTATTGATTTTTTACAGAGAGGAAGGGAGAGAGATAGAGAGTTAGAAACATCGATAAGAGAGGAACATCGATCAGCTGCCTCCTGCACATCTCCTACTGGGGATGTGCCCGCAACCCATGTACATGCCCTTGACCAGAATCGAACCTGGGACCTTTCAGTCCGCAAACCGACGCTCTATCCACTGAGCCAAACCGGTTTCGGCACTCAATTGGCTTCTTATCTTCCCTCCTCACTCCCCCATCTTCCTACCAGAGCTTCCCGAGACGACTCCCCAAATAAACTGCTTGCTCTCAAATCCCAACCTCAGGGTGTGCTTCTGGGGAACCCCACCAATGACTGCAGCGCATAACAGGGGGACCTGACCAAGACCTGACGGGCCTGAGTTTTAGACTGCCTTACCAGCTGGGTCATGAAGTCTTTCCTAAGGGCTCTGTGGGAAGCCGTTTAAGGTCTTAAGCAAAGAAACGAATCTCTGGCAGAATCTGGAGAAAGAATCACAGGAGCTAAACAGTAGATGCAGGGCAACTAGTTAGGAAGTTATTTCTCCAGTAAAATGGGGAGAAAATTGTGACCAGTAACAGGGGAGAGGCAGTGAAGGTGGAGCCTGGCGTGTATCTCGTCTATAGCAGCTGCTCAACAAATATTTTTGGATGAAAATTAATGGATGGGTTCAGTCTGCCCAAGCTCTAGGACTAGGTAGACTGATAAGCAGCTTCAGAAAAACTCTGGGCCATCTTTCTCCAAATTTCATGTTCTCCAAGAAAATAAGCATCAACAAAGTGAGGTCCTTATCCCCCATGTCTGTCAGTCTCACCAGACTCCACAATGAGCAAATCCCAAAGTCAGTGCATTCACTGGGAGAATCTATTTCAGGGCCTGAGCACTATTCTCTCTGAAGCGCCCCGTTCCCGCATTTGTGCAGCTCTGTCTCCACGTCCCCCTGCTGGTGACCCCACTGTGTCAAGCCCTAACTGAAGTCTCTCAGTTTATGTCTCTGTGGATTTGCTTTTTCCGGACACATCATTTAAATGGAGTCATGTTATGCGGTGTTTTGTGACCGTTTTCTTAGCTCATGTGCCGTATAAAAGATAAAATCCTTAGTATTTCCTCAACACCATGTGAAGTACAGGGAATAACCCCAAACCTCATTATTTCTTCTTATTTAAAAATATAGCACACTACCTTGAATTTGCTAATATTGATATATATTCCTGAGAATATCCCAATTACTTTCCCTTCTGCAAATAAATACTTTTTTTTGCATATCTGCATTAAACATATACATACATGGGGAGGAGGGAAGAAATGGACATTTTTCAGTGTTATATATTTTCTATTCGGGTATATAGTATTTCCTTTCCAACCCAGTCTGTTAAATCAAAAGTTTTGAGAACGTAAAAAAAATTAGTTTTTGAACATATAATATTAGTATTGTAGTTAAACTCTCTTCTTTTTGTGATATTTTTAAATGGCACATTTTTCCATAGTCTGTTCTAAGTCATTGTTTCTGATTGACAGGAGAGCTATTGAACTGTGTATAACAATTTTGGAAAACAGTATGGAAGGTTCTTCAAAATTTTAAAAATAGAACCACCATATGATCCAGCGATCCCATTGTCCAAAAGAATTGAGATCAGAGATATCTGCACGCCCATGCTCATAGCAGCATTATTCACAATAACCAAAATATGGAAACAACTTACTGTTGGTGGATGAATAAAGAAAACATGGTATGTTCATACTTTGTAATGTATTTAGCCT
>NW_006285247.1:1649165-1651014 GCF_000327345.1 Myotis davidii | reverse complement strand
GAGAAATTCTGCCCTTTGCAACAATATGGATGAACCTGGAGGACAATATGCTAAATGAAATAAGCCAGTCACAGAAGGACAAATACTGCATGATTCCACTTATAGGAGGCATCTAGCATAGTCAAACTCAGAAGCAGAGAGTAGAATGGTGGTTCCAGGGGCTCATGGGAATGGGAGGGGCTGTGCAACAGACAGAAAGTTTCAGTTATGCCAGATGCCTGAATCTTAGAGCTCTGCTGTTAAAATAGTGCCTATAGTTAGCTACATTGCAATGCACACTTAAAACGTTGTTAAGAGGGTAGATCGCATGTCATCTTCTTACCGCAGTAAAAATAAATAAATTTTAAAAAAGCAACTGGAAAGCAATTATACAAATACAGTTCTTAAAAGATGGAAGTTAGGATTTAAATTGCCTCATTCTCCAGATGTGAGGTAATGTTACTCCATATGTTCTAATTCCTTTAATATGTTTGTTGGAAACAGAGTTTCATGGACTAACTACTTCCTGGTGTGGGAGTATCTTATCTGAATCATAGAAGGCTCCAGAGATGGGGCAAGCTGATAACTTGAGCCAGGGAGATGAGGTCATTCTTTCTGCCAGTTATTGCAATCTTGCAAAAGGCAGAGCCTGGGACATATTTCTTGGACCAGAAACTAGACTGAAGTGGGAGGTCCTTAGGCAGAAGAAAGATTGGAGCGGTGGTCAGTGGAGTTCATCCTGAGACCTGTCCCCATCTTGACCTATCCTCTCCCGCCCTCCTCCACACTCTACCAGGGGTGGGGAACCTTTTTTCTGCCAAGGGCCATTTTGGTATTTATAACATCATTCTCTGGCCATACAAAATTATCTGGCCATTAAAAGTTAGCCTGCTATATTTGGTCACACGTTTAATTAACTCATCCCTAATGCCTCGGCATGGCCAGACCAAATGATTTCCCGGGCCTTATACGGCCCAGGAGCCAGATGTTCGCCACACCTAGAGTCTAGCCAGAGTGAACTTTTGTCATCATAAAAGAGCATGGTTCAGAGGGGCCATCATGACCTGTCCCTGCTTGCTCCTCCAGCCTTCTGTCTCACTCCTATTTTCTCTGAAACTCTACTGTCTAACCATTATTAAATTTCTTTCAGGTCCATAAGAAAGTCACCATATTTTGTGTTTATATTTAGACCCTTGTACTTATCCCTCTACCCCAGCCCTCCAAACTGCCTAATTCCTGTCTATTGTCAAGTTTCAAAGGAGACCTCACTTCCTCTAGGAATTTTCCCTGATCCTCAAGGCTGGGTAGGTTTTTCCTTAGCACTCTGCCCTTAAGCAGAAGAAAGGTTGGAGCGGTGGTCGGTGGAGTTCATCCTGAAACCTGCCCCATCTCGACCTCTCCTTTCCCACCCTCCTCCACACTCTATTCCAGGGGTTATCCAACCGTGTTGCAATTGCCCATTAACTCATATGCCTCTCCCTCCCCCTAGCCTGAAAGTGCCTTCAAGCAGAAGTAGAATCTGTCTAATATCTGACCTCATGAGATACCCTATGTTATAACTTCCCAATCAACTTGCTCCCAAATTCTTGATCAGGGGTCCTCAAACTTTTTAAACAGGGGGCCAGTTCACTGTCCCTCAGACTGTTGGAGGGCCAAACTATAGTTTAAAAAAAAAAAACTATGAACAAATTCCTATGCACACTGCACATATCTTATTTGAAGTAAAAAAACAAAATGGGAACAAATACAATATTTGTATTTGCATGTGGCCCACGGGCTGTAGTTTGACAACCTTTGTTCTTGATCTATAGAAACTGTGAGATAATAAGTGATGACTGTTGTCCTGAATCACTAAATTTTGGGTAATTTG
>NW_006285247.1:1646335-1649045 GCF_000327345.1 Myotis davidii | reverse complement strand
TGCCTGGTCACCCCAACTGCTCTCCCCTGCCAGCCTTCTTGTGGTAGCCATCTTGTGTCCACATGGGGGCGGCCATCTTGTGTGTTGGAGTGATGGTCAATTTGCATATTGCCTCTTTATTATATAGGCTAGATAACTAAGACACTGTCAAAACTTAGTGGCTTAAAGCAACCATGTCTCAGATTCTTTAGGTTCATCATTGGCGATCTCTTGCTCCCTGTGGCACTGAGATGAACTCAGCAACATTCAGCTGATGGAAGGACTGGTTGGGAGGATCCAAGACGGCTTCACTCACACATCTGGCACTGAGTGGGCTAGAAGGCAGCTCAGCTGGAGCAGCTGACCCATTGAGCCTACACTTGGCCTCTTAACTCGAGAGGTTTTATACTTCTATAGCTTTTATGTTCAGATCTATGACTTATTTTGAGTTAATTTTCTGTATGATGTATGGTCAGGTCCAGGTTCATTGTTCTTCCAAGCAGACAGCAGACATGCCATAGTTATAGTAGCATTTGTTGAAAATACTATCCTTTCTTCATGTAATCACCTTGGCACTTTTGTCTGAAGCAACGAACTACATGTATCTATATCTGTCTATTTCTGGATTATTTTTTTTTGGCATGTTCTAGTGATTTGTATGGATATCTCATATGGTCATATTTTAAAACTGCCAAAAGCATGTAGCAATTCACTGTAGCTGAATTATTCTCACGACATCACACACTGAAATCCTCAGGCACAACCTATGTCACTTGGCTCAGGCTCCTGGGATAGGACTCTGCCTTACCATCCTGGGCTCTTCTCCCTCAGAGAGGACAAAGAACTCATAAAAGCTATTTCAAAAACTGCTTGAGCAGAGAAGATAGGTGGGGGGAAGAAACGTAATCTCTTTTTGCCAGCGTTCTGGTCATTCACGTTAAACTTGGCTTGAAGAGCCGGAGAGAAGGATGGGTGGCAGGGCTATGCCCCGTCCGAAAGGACAATACTGCAACACATACAGCGGGGGAAAACCCCACTTTCTAATATTGCAACATGCCAATGGATGGTGGGCCTGACAATGTCCTAAATGAGGTTGTTACCACGCCTGCTTAAAGGCAGCATAAACTCTTCCTCTTAAGAGAATATTTTACTTCATGACTTTTCTTTTGCGAAACAG
The DNA here is from genome assembly GCF_000327345.1 of Myotis davidii. Taxonomy (NCBI): domain Eukaryota; kingdom Metazoa; phylum Chordata; class Mammalia; order Chiroptera; family Vespertilionidae; genus Myotis; species Myotis davidii. The sequence continues at coordinate 1,647,889 of NW_006285247.1, read as the reverse complement.
ATTTAATTGTTTCAAATTTGTCAGGAAGAGTTTTGGGGTAATAAGTTACAGCAGGGCTTTCCTATTTCTCAAAAGTAACTTTGCTGTCAGTAAAAAAATGTCATTTACTAGAAATCTGAAACTCGTTTGCGAAGTCAATAGGTTAATCACCAGCTCCAGTCTCTAAAATTATTGTGAGATTTACTACGAACACAGTAGTTGATTGCCTCAGGGTCTCTTTGCAGAGGTAGTGCTCCTCAATGAGAACAGATACAAAATTTTAAAGTATAAAATATTTATCAACCGTGCGTACCAAACAGGTTCTTTGTGTTTTTGCCTGAACCAGACAACGCATGTGGCTTTTTCTACCACAGAAACTCTCCTAACTCCATTTCTACATTATCCAACATGGGAAAGCTAACAGAAAATCGAGGTCAAATGAGGAAACTTGGCAAATGGTCTTTCTCTGGCTTCACTGTTTGACCACCAACTGGCAAGCACCATAAGAAAAACTGCACAGGAGATAGATGATAGGGTGAAAGGACATTTTTGACTATAGGCCCAGGCTCTTATAAAAGAAGCAGGCCCAGGATTTATAGGAAGTATTTGGGAATGAATTCAAAGTGCTGAAGAATCAAAACTGTTTTTTCCATTTTACAACAATAACAAAATCTCCATGCTTTAAAAAATGGGGGTGATAGCTTTTTTCTCCTCCTGCATCTACTGAATAATTTTACCCCATAATCCCACCTGTCGTTGTTATTCTCTGGAAGATAACTAAAAAAAAAACTTCCCCGGATACGCAGATCACAGCAAATTATTGGCACTTAACAAATATGTACCACTGGTAGAGTAAAGGGAGGTTCCAATGAGGTGGGACATAAATTACCTCAAACTGGTTCATTTTTTGGATGACTTTTCACCGATGAGAAAAACTTCCTTAATGTAATGCTAATTAACATTGTACGAACTGCTTCAGTTTCCTTCCTTTAAGAAGTTCTTAATTTGTGACTAATATAGCACAGCATCAATCGTAAAACATTTGTTAACCTATTTTTAAAAATCAAATTCAAGAATGCCAACCAGGTGACTCTGAAGAGAGTGGAGGCCCCGGGGAGCCCCTCCCTTCGGTCTTCCCAGGACAAAAGGATGGGGACTTCTCAGGGGTGTGGCTGGTGGAAGCAGGTGCCCCAGGCGGAGAAAGAATTCAGAAGCAAGGGGGGACTTGCAAGGTTTGATGTGTGTGGAATTTCCCCCTCTCGAATTAAGAGGAAGCTGCACAAAGTGGAAAGGGGAACGACGGAACCTATACTATTGGTTTTCTTGGGGTTTAGGAGGAAAAAAGTAAAGCAAGAGGAAAGTGGGCAGTCAAGGACTTTGAGAGTTGGAGGTCTCCGTGCAAACATTTAGCCCAGGGATTGGCAATTCTACTTGGAGCCGAACACACAAGAACTCTTAACGCAAAAACAAAAGCAGACAGAAGGACAGCTTGCGGTGGAGGGGCAGAGTGGGGCGAGGCGGCGCAGGCACCCCTATGTGAGCTGCTAGAAAACCAAAGGAAGAAACAGACGACAG
>NW_006285247.1:1620962-1646201 GCF_000327345.1 Myotis davidii | reverse complement strand
GTCCGCTGGCCCCCTCCCAGTGCTACTTTCCCCGCCCACAGCTGCGATTCCGCACCTGGAAGCCGTGAGGGCAGGTGGGGAGACTCCTCCATCTCCGCTGGGTCCCCATCTCCTTCCAGTCTTGACCATTAAGACGTTGCGAGCATCTCCGCCCCACCCCCACCGGCCCTGGAGGTTGCTTTCCCTAAAATGGGCCTGACGTCCTCCATGGGGAGCTGTTCCTGGGCCTTTGGGAGCCCCTGGAGGGGTTCTCAGAAGCACACCCCGCCTCTTCGCCGAGGAAACAGCGTGCGAGGGCGATCTTTTGATCTGACCAGAAAATTAACCCGTCTCTCTCTGCCTTGCAGTGCGTTGCTGACTTGCCATTCCAGATCTTCTGCGCACAGAGGGCAGGATCTGAATATCCTTCAGGTGTGTAACCTCACAGCAGGCGCTCAGTAAACTAATAACCCTTCCATTCCTATGGGGCTTTAGCACTTGGCGGTTTTCCCAAAGCATTTGAGCTTCAGTAGTCCCTCCGGGTGGAGGTTGGAAAGAAGGAAGAGAAACGGAGGGTCAGAGAGGCTTAGAGGCATGTCCACTAGAGGAGGAGCTAGGACGAGTCCCAGTCTCGCTTTTCTTAATGCTCTTCTCACAGAATTCCCGGCCTGGTGAATGAATGAATGAATTCCTTCTGAGGGAGGGCCTCACGCACATCCTTGCCTCCTACCCAACAGACACAGACACACTGTAGGTGTGTGTTGATGGCTTTTCACCCACACCCTCCCAATCCATAGATTTTGCTTTCTTTTTAAATTATTATTTACTTGTTAGATTTGTTTCCCCATAATTCTCTGCTGGGCCAAGGGAGTTGAATGGTTGGGAGATGGGAGATGTTCCATCTAAGGGAGAAAAAAAGATTTCTGCGACGGCAAAGAAAAATAGTGACCGGGTATTTATTAGAGTGTGTGCTAATTGCTCATGGATTTCCTGTCTGCCACCCCAATACCCAACCTTAGTAGATCCTTTTTACACTCACCACTGCTGTTGAACCTTCTTGTTCTCCTCCTCCATCCAACTATAAAAGTATAAAGTACTATTAAAGTACTGCTTGTATTTCCACTGTCCTCACAACAATCTCTTTGTGGTTATGTTTCTTTTTTGATTTTCTAAATCCGAAGGAGAACAGGAGTTGGGTGACAAGGTAGTTCTGGTTGCTAGAAAAGTTAGTGTAATATACTGCATTTCAAACTGTTTGTTACTAGCAACTCGGGATCAAAAGATAGACCAATCTTTAAGCTAAGAATCCAATATAATTTGGGAACTGCAGTTCAAAAATGTGCCACAGACCAAAGGATCGGTATTGGTAAAGAACATACATGCTAAAGCAACACACATCACAATCATGGGAGTGAAAGTTGAAACTGTTATTTGGCCAGATATTTTTAAATACCTTGGTTTGAATATATAGTTACTATATCTTTAAGCTGGCTGCATTTTACATTTTAAAGCTGCTTTGGGCTACATTTAGATGATCTCTACCAATAAGGTCTGAAATTTTTTAAGCTAACTTTTAGATAATGTTATCATTACTAAAAGGCTTTAAATGAATTCAGGAGGTGTCTTTTGCTAGAGGGAATTCTAAAGTACTTAAAAATTGTATTAAAAATGTGTTCTAGCATAAGTGAGAATTTGAGTTTAAAAGTGATTTTGGTCGTGGACGAGGTGGCTGAGTGGTTAAGGCAATGGACTGCTAAAAGTGATTTTGCTTTTTAAATTTAGGGTACATACAACATCAGGAGCACATAAATAGGGCCATTAGATAAAGAAAGTAGCATACATTATTTACAAGTCAATCATTCAAATCAGACACTTACTGAATATCTAGTTTGTGCCTGTGGGAGATGCCAGCCTATGTGCCAATATCTATTCTTGAATTCCCAAAGATAAGGGTTTGTTGAAGTAGTTAGTTGCTATTCGGTATTGAAGGAGTTATGTTTTGTTGAAGATGAATGTCATGAATATTTTCAAATATATAGCTGAATTGACACTGTAATGAGATACATCTTTAGATTGCTCTTTAACAAAGACCTTTGGAGGTACCACATCAGTAGTAGTAGTAGTAAGACTTAACACAAGTTATAGCTAGTTAATGGCAAAGCCAGTTACATTTTAAGACTTCTAACACCCATATAGAGATCTTTTAACTAGATCATGCTTTCAACCACTAATGCAGTGGTTCTCAACCTTCCTAATGCCACAACCCTTTAACACAGTTCCTGATGTTGTGGTGGCCCCCAACCATAAAATATTTTCGTTGCTACTTCATAACTGTCATTTTGCTGCTGTTATGAATTATAATCTAAATATCTGATATGCAGAATATATTTTCATTGTTACCAACTGAACATAATTAAAGCATAGTGATTAATCACAAAAACAATATGTAATTATATATGTGTTTTCCGATGGTCTTAGGTGACCCCTGTGAAAGGGTCATTCAACCCCCAAAGGGGTCGCGACCCACAGGTTGAGAACCCCTGCACTAATGGAATCTTATTGAGAACTTTTGTCATTGTTACTAAGAAAATATCTTTCATTTTAATCTACATTTGTAAAACACTAGAGGCCCAGTGCACAAAATTCATGCATGGGTAGGGTCCCTAGGCCTGGCTGGTGATCAGGGCAGATCAAATACCCCCCCCCCACCACCACCATGCCTTCCTGCCTCCCAGCCTCCTCCTCCCCTCACTCTCCTCAGTGCCTGCCAGGCCACTGGCTTCCCACCATGTTCCACGCTGCCCCCTGGTGATCAGCACACGTCACAGTGAGCTATGGAACTCTTGTTCTCCTGGTTGAACTCCCAAGGGGGACACTTTGCATATTAGCCTTTTATATATATAGATTAGCTAACAAACAACAGGATCCATTTCAAATGTCCAGCAAAATATTAGGGCAGAACTTGCATCCCTCCCAGCCTCCACAAAATTATGGCACAAGTCATTAGGAGGCTTCTGGCTATTCATGGCTCCACAAAGTGGTGACAAAAAGTCTTCAGGAGCTTTCTAGATATTGAGCCAGGATCCTGAGACTGCACAGGAAAGGACATACTCATTGGGGAGGTTATTTTGCAGTCAAGTAAAGCATTACAGAATTACAGTATATTGACGAACATGGCTACTATATGTCCATTTTTACTAAACAGGCTTCTTGCTTTTCACTGAGAAGCATTTGAGGAATATTTTATGGAACATTTTCTGACAGAAAGTGATTATGGAGTAAACTCTAAAAAGGCTGGGGATCTGAGTCTTTCAAACCCAGCCTCCACAGCTGCCCTCACTCCATGGCATGTTATGGAATGCCCAAACAGAGGAAGCCCAGATGGCCCCAAAGGTCACACTGAGAGTGAAGGTCTTCATATCATTCATTACCTGCACAATTTTGCTAAAGTCTTTTAAAGCTGTTCATTGCTTTTTAAAAGTTCTGCTGGGGTATGCTTCTTTCTTCCTGTCAATCTAAGTAGCGATCTTGCCTCTTCTATATTTTATAACCAGAGGCCAGGTAAAGTGTCATGAACAGAGCAGGCACTAAATAAATGTTTATAGTTACCAACAAACAGGTCAGGTGTCCATTTGTCAGGAAATATTCTAAGTGAGACCTTCCTGGAAGATGATTCCATTACTTCGTGAATGTTTTTCTAGGATTCTCACCCTTTACTGAGATAGAAATCATCTGGGTGATCAGGAACTATAAATCCTTTTAAATATTTACGAAAATCCTCATTGTTTGTAGAACATCATCAAATGCAAAAGTGCATGTTGAGGTGATGTCATTAACTCATTGCAATCCTATATAATAAAAGTTGAATATGCAAATCGACCAAACATCGGAATGACTGGTCACTATGACGCGCACTGATCACCAGGGGGTAGATGCTCAATGCAGGAGCTGCCCCCTGGTGGTCAGTGAGCTCCCACAGGAGGAGCCCAACTCAGCCAGAAGTCGGGCTCACAGCTGGTGAGCGCAGCAGCAGTGGCAGGCATCAGCGCTAAGGACCCCTTGGGTATGACTGTCAGCTATCCCGGAGGGGTCTGGACTGCGAGAGGGTGCTAGCCAGGCTGAGGGACCCCCTTGTCCTCACAGTGACAAATATTGTGCACTGAGCCTCTGGTGCAACTAGAGAGCACGCAATCCAATTGGCTTACTAATTTTCTGGAAAGGGTGTGAAACAATGAATCTTAATATAGTTTATGCATAAATCATTTGGACTTAATGGATCCACATTTTCACTCATATTTTATTAAAATCCTTTGCCATGGGCTGCAATTAGGTAACTAAGTATACATTAGTCAGAGAGTTGAAAACGTTAGAGCCAGGTAACTGAGGTAATTTTTCGAGATGAGGTCATTTTTTCCTCCAGCACCAGATGGATGCTGCAGGTGGGAACCATAACACTTTGATCTCTTCCATATGACTTGGAAAGAAAATTAGAGGTTAATGTTGACATTTGTTTTAACTTGTAAATGAAATATTTTATAGTAAAAATCACTGTTAAATTGTAAGCTACTGTGAAATGAAACACTTGTCAGCATGCTGTCTTTTTGTGCAACTGTCAAGTTAAAAATTTGAACTCTAAAATAGAAAATAATATGAAAAATTCAACTCTGTATCTGAAACAAAAGGAAGTCATTTTTTTCCCTTAGCTGGCAAATTTTTGTGAACTGTGATGGTATAGTGACACGTTTTGGTTTGTAGCGCATGCAATTATTCTCACTTTCCTATCTGAGAACACAGTTAATCTACTGCCCTGCCTCAACGGATTCAGTATTTCTGTTGTGTCACCTTTGTGACTCTCAGTTGGCAAGTATTGCAGTACATTTGAATTCACATATACCCAAATCGGTTAGAATGTAGAGATGCGCAGACCTGGCTAGAAAAGTCTCAGACACAAAGACCGGGCCTCGCTGGCGGCCTGGGTGTGCGAGCAGCATGTCTACAGGGAAAAGGTGTGTTCTCATTTCAGAGAGTTTTTCCACTATGGGTATGAATAATCCATGTAGATTGCCAATTCAGTGATCCAAATCAATGATGGCTGTTGACAATAGCAAACCACATAGGTGAGCCTTCCCACGCATCATCATACTTGGCAGCAGGCAGTCATCCTGCTGTACCTTTGAAGAAGCCCGATCGGGGGCTGTAAGTTAAGGGGGCACAATATTGAGTTCTTTCTATACGTCAGACACTGCTAGGTGCCTTATAAATAGTAGCCTATTTAATCCTTACAACAGCTTTCAGAAGAAGACTTCTGTTTTCACTTTATAGATAATGAATTTGAAGCTCAAAAAGATTAAGCAAGCTAGTCAAGGTTACATAGATAGGAAGTGGTGGCTCTAGTATTAAAACATGTCTGCCTGTGTCACTCATCCATCTTATCTATTTCTTCACTTGACAAGGATTTGTCGTGCATCTGTCATGCTGGGGGTGAGATACAGGGATACACAAGAATAACATCACCCCCAGGCTCACGGAGTTCCCAGCCATTCTAACAAATTACAAAGGTTATGTTCTTTCTGCCATACCCAACTAATACACCGACTGAAGGGTAGGCAGTTGTTTTTTAGAGATTAGTGGAAAAATGAAAGATAAAAGAAAATTTGTTAAAGACTATTTGAAAAGAAGTACTTTAGTATCCATGTCCAATCTCTGGAGTATTCCTGTTTACTATCAAACTACCTGAACAGTGGGCCTAATTTCCCCTTTGAAAAGAATAGTATTTTTCATAATTTTTTATTACTAGATGCAAAAGCAATTAATAGCTGATGAACAGTTACTGTTAATAAGAATGCATTAGTATTATTATTATTATTACCTTTTACTTATAAACCTCTTAACCATTTAAAAAATACTTTAACGTGTGTTTTCTATTCACTCTTTATGACAGCCCTGGCCAAGCCTGATTTTTTTGGATCCAGATTTCTTGGTGCTCATAGAAAGCAGTTCTTTTGCTTTGTCTTAATTTTTTAAAAAGTAACATTGATTGAGCTGCTGCTATCAGTAGTGCATTCTGCCAAACACTGTGGAGAAATAAAATGATTTAAAAAGTTCAGTCATTGCTCTTAAAGAAGCTTGATCAGGGCAACAGATAGATAACATAAGGGAGTGAGCCTCACCGTTTGGGGTGGGCTAATCCTGCACCTGGGCTACACATGGAATTCAAGAAGCCAACTGATGAAGGACGTCATGGAATTGTGGTGGATGTGAGGTAGAAAAGCAGCCTGGGTGCCTAATCTTGAGTAAACACCAGTAGAGGGGCCGAGACAAGAGTTTATTTACTTCTCTTACATCTCTTTTCAAAACAGGTATTTCTTACTAGCTAAGCAACACAATGGAAACCCCAGCGAAAGCAAGTAAAAAGGATACCCACGATGGGCAGCCGAAAGAAGAGAGACTGTCTATCAGCGAAGCACTTCTACACTATCAGTAAGCGTGGCTTGTAAAAAACCCAGCCGTTTCCGGTTTCTGTGTATGAATGGCCACCATCATCATTAAGACTCATGTAAAAGCTGTCCAGGGAGCCGGGCGGCAGGGGATTGGAGGCGGAATTGCATGCACTCTTGCGCTAAGTGCCTATTGTTAACAGTTTGGGAAACTTGGACTATCACGTAGCCCAAGCAGTAGCTATGGAACAGCACCCATCAATGTGGTTTTAGCTCCCTCCCTCCCTCCCTCCTCTTTTATTGGTCACTTTCCCGTATACACACAACATGCAACACGGAATAGTTAGCATACATTCACAGAAGAGTCATCGAGGAAACTTTTCTTCTTTATTTAACTTTTCATTTCCAGACATTCCAATTTGCATTCTCTCCAAATAGCTACAGATCAAATAAAAATGATTTGGCATTATTTTTAGTAAGAATAATATTTTTTAATGTTTCCCTCCCCGGAGCTGGAGACAAAACTAGAGGTCACACCTCCTCTATGTTCATGTTTTACCCGACCAGTGGGAGCTGAGCCCCTTGGCAGCTTTTGAACCCCAGCCTTGGCACAGGGTGGGTGTTTTAATGTGTGATTCTTAGGGAGTGAATGAATGATTATAGGTGAGTCTCTCTCCAAATGAGAATGTACTTCATTCATGCATTCATTGAACTAATACTTGACTCTTTGCCAAGAAAGAGGCAGATGCTGGGTACTAGGTGACAACAGTGAACAGGTCCCTGTCTGATGAAGCATGAGAGACAGAGATTAGATAACTAATTCAAGCTTTTTTAAAAAAGAAAAAAAAGAAAAAACACACATAATTAAGGTGCAATGAAAGAAAAGAGTGGGGTGCTACAGAGGGGTCAGGGAAAGCTCGTTTTAAGAAGCAATGTTTCAGCTGATGTCTGGGAGAGGAACGGGTGTTATGGAGACAGAGCAGTAGAGAGAAGGCTTGTGGGAAAGACACAGGTGAGGAAGTGCTTGTTCCAGTCCAGGAAACAAGAGAAGGCAGGGTGAGGGCAAGAGGGCAAGTGCAGACTCGGATACCCTTGGCAAGTGTGAGCAGGGCCCTGTAGGGCCCTTGGGATTTGGGAATGGCAAGCCATTTGTTGGAGGGGACAAGGTGGGAAGTGGGGAACCTGCGACACTGGTGACTAGGTCTTTGTTTGAGGGAATTATTTTTAATTCAGGGAAACTTCATCTGCTTCTTGAGAGACTAAGAGAGAAAGACCCACGGAAAGGGACCTTTCACGAGGCTCCCTTTTATTTTCTGCTTGACATAACTTTAATAACCAGAAACTACCAGCACTCACTTCTCAACCTAACTGCAAAGCTGCCTCATCTCATCTTAGGAGAGATGGACAGAAAGTCAGCCTCTAATGTGCTTCCTCCCCACCTTACCCTCCACCCCCTCCCTGTTTACAGTGACAATGTCCAATCACAACTGTTTCTCTCTCTTCTGGGTCATCCAGAGGCCAGTCTTTCTCCTATGTCACAGAGGTTTACAAAGAGGCAACACTTAAAAATTCTCATAATGTTGCCACGATAGAAATTAAACATCCCATGCTTTTGTTGTCTTTGCTTTGTAAAAACTGAATAAATAATCTCATGGCCTGCAACAGCCAAGGCCTCACTGCTAGGGACACTGTATCATTCCAGGTGTTCCTAGGTGACAGAAGTTTTGTCACATGACAGATCACCAGGACGTCCCCTCATTCTCTGAGATAGGATTCTTCCAGGGTCCCCCAGCAATCTCTAACATTTCTCATACACAACCTCAGCTCCTAACAACAAGCTGAGAGCACATAGTAGGCAGTCAATGATTTCTGAACAATTGAACTTTTTAAAATATATCCCAAGAAAATGAGGTCATGAACTTCCATGGTTATTTGTAAAGATCTGAGGCTGTTAGTGATAAATCTATAAGGTGACCAGCTCTGAGCAATGATGGTTTTTATTTTCTCCTTATATGTATCTCCCCTCACTCCCAGTTTTCCACAAAGAGTATGGATATAGATATAGAAAGAGATGTGCATATTATTATGGGGGGGGGGGGGGGGGGGGGGGGGGGGAGAGAGAGAGAGAGAGAGAGAGAGAGAGAGAGAGAGAGATAGAACTTTTTGGAATCCAAATTTATTTTCCTTTGCAGAACTCTCAATAAAATTGCATAGAGGGAGAAAGAGGACACATTACTAACATTTTAAAAATACAGGGAGGGAAGAGAAAAAGTGACATTCTATATACTAAGAATTTGACATCATTGTGCTTTAGAATAATAGTGCTATATAGCCTTTTAATTCTCTTAAATATGTCCTACCTCACTGATGTATTATCCCACTTTTTTCAGCATTTAGTATGCCATGTGGGTCACTAGGGCACTGAGTAGATGAGGGAGATATGAAAAGGAAGAAGTACAGAGAATGGTGAAGCTTGAATTCCCACCGTGGCTCACAGCGTGGAATCCTGAAGCTCAAATCCATCTCTCTGTGAGGCCTGACAACATGGAAGTGAATTCCAAGGAGAGTCTAGGCCAGTGATGGCGAACGTTTTGAGCTCGGCGTGTCAGCATTTTGAAAAACCCTAACTTAATTCTGGTGCCATGTCACATATTGAAATTTTTGATATTTGCAACCACAGTAAAACAAAGACTTATATTTTTGATATTTATTTGATATATTTAAATGCCATTTAACAAAGAAAAATCAACCCAAAAAATGAGTTCGCGTGTCACCTCTGACATGCGTGTCATAGGTTCGCCATCACTGGTCTAGGCTAAGGAAGGGGGCGATGATGCCGCCAAAACCTTCGGGGCATCTCAGAATTCCCCTGCAGATTTTTCTGAACCTCTCACTGCAGAAGGAACACAAGACAAAGCCCTCGGTTGCCTGCTCCTCTCTTCTCTGAGGGGAGGAATGGTAGGCTTACGTGTAGGGTGGCCAGATGCAGCAAATGAAAATACAGAGGCTCAATTTAATTTGAATTTCAGGTAAACAACAATTTTTTTTTAGTACAAGTGTGTCCCATGCAATATCTGGGGTTGGGGCTGAATGTAATCTCCAGTTTGCTCTTTGCATGCTCAGTCACCAACAAGGTAGGCTCTCAGGCTCACACCAATGGAGACCACATACTTGGCACCCATTTCCCTGCTCCACCCATGCAGAGAACTAGGATTACCATATTATAATTGCACAAATGTGAATAATTAGCGTAGGCTCTTTCAGATCATTTTCATTGATAACATTTCTATTTTTCTCCTTAAAAATGGGAGGTAGAGCCCTAACCGGTTTGGCTCAGTGGATAGAGCATCAGCCTGCAGACTGAAGGGTCCCAGGTTCGATTCCAGTCAAGGGCATGTACCTTGGTTGTGGGCACATCCCCGGTAGGGGGTGTGCAGGAGGCAGCTGATTGATGTTTCTCTCTCATCGATGTTTCTAACTCTCTATCCCTCTCCCTTCCTCTCTGTAAAAAAAATCAATAAAATATATTTTAAAATGGGAGGTAGAAAAGGCACTCTTTCAAAATCGTACATCTAAGCTTTAGGTAAGAAGTAAAAGATGGCTTATACGTCCCAATAGCTTTATTTCAAACTATTGTGTAGAGACCACCATATCTATAGTAGTGTTTTCACTTACTATTGTTCTCATATCCTGTTATTTCCCCCATAGTATTTATCACAATATGTAAATAATATGTTTGTGTATTACTTTGTTGTCTAGTAGAATGTAAGCTCTTTGAAGGCCAGTATCATAAGGACATTCATTGTTCGTCACTCTCTCTATACAGCCCAAAACAATGCTAGGCACATGGAGGCTACTCATTAAATCTCCATTATACTAGTATGTACGACTGACTGCATGAAAGGCAACACTGATCAACTTAAATTGTAGAATCTTGGAACTGACAAGGAATGATGGAGTTCATCTCCTTCAATTCTCTTATTTATAGAAGAGCAAGCCGAGGCCTAAACAGGTTAAGAGGCAGTTAGTGGAGGCCAAGCCTAAAATCCAAGGCTCATAGTATCTAAACAGAGCTTTTATGCCACTAAAGGATTTGCTTGTTTTGTTTTTATGTCCTATTTTCTCATCATTTGGAAAGAAGGAACCTTATTTTTCTCTCTACTATGTATACAGTGTCACAAATATCAATGATCACTTGGAGGAAGGGTTGAGGAAGTTAGATTCAAATTCAACTGAAATTTACTACGTACTTTGTGTCAGAAACATTCACATATGATTTCTTATTTTAACCCCTTATAAAAATATGTAGAGCTGGGTATTGGCCTCCATTAACAGCTTGGAAATTGAGTCTCAGAGAGCTGACTTGCCTGCGGTCAGATAGGTGAGAAGTGGTAGGGACAAAATTGAAAACCAGAGTTCCTCATCCATTAACCACTCCCCTCTCTGTTTACTACACCACGGAACTGCTATATTCTGTGTGTTTTTTAAGTTGAGGTAAGGAGGTTATATAGAGCTATGTCTGCGGCCTTATTTTGGTCTCATCTTTAAAGTTATAAGTTTTACTAAGTAACAGAGATATCAAGATATACTTAATACTTCAAATAGCCATCAAATGGCCCAAGTCTTTCCGCACTTTTCTCTCTTTCATACTTAGCAGATGCTCAACAAATTCTTGTGGGTGTTAAAAAAAAAAATGTATGTGGCCCTAACCAGTTTGGCTCAGTGGATAGAGCGTCAGCCTGTGGACTGAAAGGTCCCAGGTTCGATTCTGGTCAAGCGCATGTACCTTGGTTGCGGGCACATCCCCAGTAGGAGGTGTGCAGGAGGCAGCTGATCGATGTTTCTCTCCCATCCATGTTTCTAACTCTCTATCCCTCTCCCTTCCTCTCTGTAAAGAATCAATAAAATACATTTTTTAAAAAATGTATGTGTCAGGAAAGAAGCTTTTATTATTTATAGAAGAGATGACATACTAATGAACTTGAACCAATAGGTATGCCTAGTTTACCTTTCCATTTCAAGAGGATGGGCATGCCTTATAAAGTCTTTGTTTTGTCATTTTTATCTGAATGTTTTTAGAATTCTAGAAATCATGTTTTCAGTGTGCCCTCTCTAGGGTCTCTTAAAGCCGAATTATTTAAAGGTAGTTAGAAAGCGTCAAAATTACTACTATGAAATACAAATGGTGATTGATTTCAAAACCTGAAGTTATCTCTATCTTTTACTGAGTAAAATATACCCAGAAACACAAAATCACTTAAGAGAGGTTCTTATTCCTACATGGGTTTTTATAATCTATTTAATACTTTATTTCAACTCAAATATTTTAACTTTTCAATGTTTTTAAATATATTTTATTGATTTTTTACAGAGATGAAGGGAGAGAGATAGAGAGTTAGAAACATCGATGAGAGAGTAACATCGATCAGCTGCCTCCTGCACACTCCCCACGGGGGATGTGCCCGCAACCCAGGTACATGCCCTTGACCGGAATCGAACCTGGGACCTTCCAGTCTGCAGGCCGACGCTCTATCCACTGAGCCAAACCAGTTTTGGCTTAACTTTTCAATTTTGACTCACTAATTTTTCCTAAGATAAGTAATTGTAACAAATGTTATCTTGGTTTATTACCAGCTTGCAAATAAAGGAGAATATAGTAGAACGATTGATGGTGCAGATAAAGAATCTTAGAGAAAAGAACCAAAAGTCTCATGACAGAGTGAGTATAAGATTTAAAACCTATTTATAGTCATTAAACATTTACACAAATGCTTAAAAAAATTTTGAGTTATGAAATGTACCCTAGGAAATTATCTTACTTAGTGCTTATAATTGGTTAATTTACAATCTATTTGAGTGTGGGTTTTTTGTACATGTGAGGCAAAAGGGTATTGCTGTTCCTATTATATTATTTGCAGTGTCAGAGGAAGTCCGTTTGAATTTTGTTATTTAAATATGTTTTTGGTGATTTTCAGAGAGAGAGGAAGGGAGAGGGATAGAGAGATAGAAACATCGATGAGAAACATCATCTATTGGCTGCCTCCTGCACGCCTCTTTCTGGAGATTGTACCCGCAACCCAGTCATATGCCCTGACCAGGAATCAAATCGGTGACCTCTTGGTTCATGGGTCAATGCTCATCCAATGAGCCACACCGGCCAGGCTGAATTGTGTTATTTAGATCATGAGGATGCTGAATGTTAGGTTAAAAATTTTAAAGTTCTGAAACCACATTAATCTTCTAATTTCTTCTTTAACCTAAACATTGTTTCTTTATTTTTAATTTCTGTATCTGTTTTCTTTTAGATTTTTTAGAGTGCGAATATGTAAATATTATTTGAAAAGTACAATCTTAGTTGCTAAATGACTAATTTAATGTTTAAGATTATATGTTGTTGTTTTTTAAATCAGATTAAAACGGATATCCAAGAGGTGCTGTATGCAACTATAAGAACTAAAGACAAAGAGAAATAAAGTTTGAAAGCAGTAAATGGTCATTAAACTTATCCCATAAAGCATCTCATGAATGGCGAAATCCATCTCATGAGGATGTCCCCTATTAAAACATTAACTTTATATGGACCCTGAAACTTCCACACTGAAATGTTATTTGAGGAGGGGGGCTTTTGTCCAAAAAAGACTATTTACAAATTTTTAAAAATACATTTTTATTGATTTTAGAGTGGAAGGGAGAGGGAGAGAGAGAAACATCAGTGATGAGAGAGAATTATTGATCAGCTGCCTCCTCCACGCCCCCCCTCCAGGGATCGAGCTGCAACTGAATTGAACCATGACCTCCTGGTTCATAGGTCAATGCTCAACCACTGAGCTACACTAGCCAGGCTAAATGTAATTTTCTATCCAATGGTTACTGGGATTAATTTTAAGTCTCCCATATTCCATATACTTTTAAAGATATTATTGTATACCTTATTTAATTAAATATTTCTCACTTTCTAAGCCTCTATTTTGAGGAAAATCCGTGTAAACACTTCAGCAGATGTACTTGATTACTGTTGTTTTTCATGACAGAATGGACGCTTAAAGGATGAACAGATTTGGCACATACGGAACCTAATAAAGGAACTGAGTGAAGAGAAGTCGGAAGGATTAAAAGTAACAAGAGAGGATGTCGAAACAGCAATGAAAGAGAAGTGGAAGTTTGAAAGAGACCAGGAACAAAACTTAAAAGGTGATGTACGAACTCGGAAGTTTACCATGAAGCTGAATCAAGTTATGTCTTGAATGTATTAACACTGCTGTTTCCTAACATATCAAAAATGCTGTGACCATATTTCGGAGAATATCATTATCACCACAACTACAAACACATGGAGGTAAAGGAACAGGAGAGGGAAGTCACAGAGTGGGCAGGGAGCTGGAATCAAGTGAGGAGGAGGAGGAAGGGCAGGGATGAAAACCAAAGACACATGAAAACCATCTGACGCCTACACACTGGACGATATCCTGTTAGACGCCACTCTGAACTCCTCACAGTGGGGGTCTCTCCTTTCTGTTGGGGAATTCTCTTGCTTGGTGGCCTCATTGGCTTCTGCCTCAGTTCAGAGACGGGAATGATAAGGTGAATTTAACCATGAAGATTCCCCCGACCACTATCTCTACCGAGCTCAGCCCCACTTTACGCCCATTTAGATGGGCAAAGAGGGATTCGCGTTGGAAAAGAGGCAGTGTGGAGGACAGGTGCAGAATCTGAAGGACCCAGGACATACTCTTGCCATGGGCTTAGGAAATACCATGATCCTAGGGGTAAGTTACACACACAGTTTTGACACTTGTATTGTTTTTTTTTTTTTTAATTCCTATTCTTTTATCCCAAGGTTGCTGCTAGGATTTCTAAAACTACTTTAGCCAGGGCCCTATCAACACCACCTCTGCTAGGACGCTGGAAAGCATGGGCAAGAGACTTGAGTGCTATCAGGAAGCAGTACTGGAAGCTGGGACTAGAATGTCCTGCATTTCCCTGTGTGTTTCAGGGAGCCTCCTCACCCAAGCACTTGGCACAGAACAGGCATGCATTCAAAGATAATTTGCTGGTTTGAACGAAACTGTTACTAAAAGCAAACATTAACCAGCAAAATTCATTCTTGGGGGTCTCAAAAACTGTCCCCATCCACCTCCTCCTACCCCCGTTCTTTCTGGGCAACAATGATGTCATGAGGTGGTAAGTGTGTATGGTGCAGGGCTCCTCTCCAGGAAAGTGTTGCTTATGTTTGGAAGGAATCCTTTCATCAGTCCGTGGAGATGGGAGTGAGACCAAAACAGATCCTCTGATGTGCTCACTGAGCGGCCTCCACAGGGAATGGGCCCAGTGACTTGAGGTGTGTCTGCTTAGGGTTTGGGCTGAGTGCCGGGCGTGTATGTCATGCAAGGCTGGGGCCCAGCTGGATGCCTGAGCACAGCAGAGGAGGACTGGACGTGCGTGCTGTCCAAGGAAGAAAGCCACCCACAGAAGCCAAGAAAGAAAGGGGGAGAGAGCAGGTGTGTCTGTTACGTACAGGTAGTCACTGGCCACTGGGCTGGTTTGTGGAGCAGCAGCCATACCTTCAGCTTGTTTCCATGCAGAACCTCAGACCCGTCCAGACCTACTGAATTGGAACCTGCATTTTGATAAGGTCCTAGGACAGTGATGGCGAACCTATGACACACGTGTCAGAGGTGACACGCGAACTCATTTTTTTGGTTGATTTTTCTTTGTTAAATGGCATTTAAATATATAAAATAAATACCAAAGATATAAGTCTTTGTTTTACTATGGTTGCAAATATCAAAAAATTTCTATATGTGACACGGCACCAGAGTTAAGTTAGGGTTTTTCAAAATGCTGACACACCGAGCTCAAAAGGTTTGCCATCACTGCCCTAAGGAGATTCCTACACACAGTGAGTCTTGAGAAGCACTGATGTAATGCCTTCCTTCTAACTTTAGTTAGGACTCTTTCAGTTACCAGGATAAAAATCTAACCCAAACTTGCTTAAGCATAAAGAAGATGGTCATTCTTTTTCAGATAACCAAGTAGAAAAGGTAGGTGCCCCAGAGCCTCACATGCTCTCAGATCTCAGCTCTTATAAAATAAATTTAAAAAACTCCCTCTCCCCTCCCTACCTCTCCTCCTCTCTCTTCTTCTTTCGCCCTCCCCACCTCCTTTATCCCTGTGCTCTCTCTGTCATGTTGTCCCCATGAGGCTGGCACTCAAACCATAGACACCTCTGATCTTACATCCTTATAACCTCAGAATGGAGACAAGAGACATGTTTTCCACCAGTTTCAGTAAAAATATTTCTCTGAAGGACTCAGCTTGTGCCTAGCTTGGGACACATGCCCACTCCGGGACCAGTCCCTGTGGTCAGGAGAAGGGGTCACTCTAATTGGCCTACATTCAGGGTGGGGCAAAAGTAGGTTTTCAGTTGTGAGTATGTGAAACATAGTTTATTTCTTGAACTTTTACTTATTAATTATTGTAGCATTTTTCATACAAATAACTTTATTTGACAAGGAGCAGGAAAAGGGTGTTACCAGAAAGGAAGTGAAGAGGGTTCTGGGAAAGTAGAGTAATATGATGCCAACCCGCACTCCCCCCAAAAGCCAAGGTGGCACAGGGCTGAGCCAGCAGCCATCTGCTCAAATGAGAGGACGCTGACCACCGGGGTTAGAGGAGGCTTAACTGTCAAGTGACAAAGCAAGTGCTGTTTATGAAGGGGTGTCAAAATCTATGATCTTACATCTTTGGAAGAAGACATGTCTGGAGTCCTCCTGGGCCTCCGGACTGAAGAACAGCCCTCCCGCCCGACTGGAATGCATCTGTCATTCCATAAGCATCTACTGAGCCCCAACTACGTGCCAGACTCTTGCTAAGAGCTGGGCTTACAGAGATGAGTTGAGAGGGTTAGCTGCCGTCAGGAGCTCTCAGAGATGAGTGAGAGGTGGTACTGGCCGCAAGGAGCTCTCAGACAAGAGGGTGTGTGGTAGTGAGCCATGTAGCCATTATGTCATGGCACCTGCCTCTCTGTAACGCTTCCTTTTCCAAAATATCCAGCAGCACCATATTCAGCCTGAAGACTGAGTGGCACATCATGCTTAGCAAGTGCAGCAGGACCAACGGAACACTTACATAGTTGAGATGGCTCAGTGTCTGTACCTGTTTAACTGGGGAGCATATCTTTCACTCTGAAGTCTTATAAGTGGGTGTGGGGGAAACTTGTTATGACTATCATATACTATCATTTCACACAAATGAACTTGAGATGACAGGCTAAACAACTCACTTATAGAAATGGTTGCCAAGGACTATGGAATGATAAAGGATGAAATCACTTTGCCCAGAGGCATAATGGGCAGAAAAATGACAATTTACTAATAAAAAAAAAGTGTGGGACATCATATATTGTACACGAGGAATAATTTAAACTTGTGGGTTCCTAGGCATATAGCTTAATTGTCTATTGTAGCTTCCAATCATAGCCCCAAACATCTACTTTAGAGTTGAAATTTTAATTTTAGATTTTGAATCATGAGGGATAGTTAAACAATAGTTTGAATAATTTAGAGTTCCTATATATAAAATAGGATTTATGAGATAACAGCATTTTAATATCAGATTCATCAAATCAGATGGCAACATATAACGGTGGCAAGGACTGCGGAAATGACATGGTGTTTTGATTTTCTTTCAACAGATATGCGCTTGCAAATAAGTAATGCTGAGAAACTATTTCTTGAGAAACTCAGTGAGAAGGCATATTGGGAAGAGTACAAGAATGTAGGGAGTGCACAACATGCTAAACTCATTATCTCCTTACAAAATGACATCAATAAAGTGAAAGAGAATGCGGAGAAAATGTCAGGTCAGTTGCAACAAAACCAGTTCAAGTTCAGTAAAAACACTTTAGAGGGCAGACATTTGATGGGGGAAAAAAAATGGGTACTCCCTGAACCATCCGTTCACTGGGTCAGCACCAGCAGCTTGAGCCCCATAGCAGAGGTGGAGGAGGAAACAGAGAAACTATCCCAGGACCACCTAAGAAACTGCGGAGGGGAAGTAAAGGGAGGGGAGGCGGGCTGGAGAAACCCTGCCAGCAACCAAAGAAGTTTCATTCAAGGACGAAGTTTCATTCAGTGGGTGGTGTCTGTGCTGCCACACACGGGGCTGGGGTAAGTTCAGTGAGGCAGGAGGGTGCTGGGGTCGGGTTATGTTGGAAAGGAAATCCACCTGAGGTAAACTAAAGCAGTCTCAAGCAAACGCTAAGTTGTAGTCAGAAAACACTGGAGAACAAACACGACACAGAAGTGGAGAGGGTATGGAGCAGGATGACGTTAGGCGTGAGGGCGCACCAGGACTAGCTCTGGGGAACATGAGGCCACCTCATCTGTCTGTCGCTGCAACTAGCAGAGTGGCTTAAAGGGTCACCAGAGACCCCGAGACAGGAAAGTCGCAGGAAAGAACAAGTGGGAGAAAGTTGGCCTGAAAGAATGCGGTGGGTGGATGGCAGTTCTGAGCCCAGCTGGAGATGGTGCCCAGCATGGTAGTGGGTTCATGTGAGGTCGTTGCCATCATCCTCTGCTGAGGGCCTGTCCAGACACTCTGCTTCTAGACTAATTTTCATGTAAGTTTCCCAGCTCAGGGCCTCAGGTGGTATAAATGCGGCCCCAGATTAGTCTGGGCTTGGAATTACACTTTTCCAAAAGGTTCTCCTCCCCAAAGAAAAGTACAGAGTGTGACACCTTCCTCCTCCGGTCTGTTTCCCCCGCCACTCAGTCCTCTCTCTAGATAAAACCACTGTGACCAGTTTCTTAACGGAGCCTTTCAGGAATATTATATACACAAACAGCGCGCTACGAGTGTGACTTTCCATGCAACAATGTGGACATCATTCTAGATCTGTACTTACTAGCACCTCTTCACTCTCCCAATGGCTATTTGGTCTTGTGGTACTATAATTTTTTAACCTACTGATATGGATTTGGGTTGTTTCCTGCTTTTTACTATTACAAATAATGCTGCAATGAATATCCTTGTACATATCTCATTTTACTGTGATCAGTATTCTTATAATCATGTACTTTCATTTATGTGTCTCTCTAAAGAGAAATGGCTGGCCCAACAGCCCATTTATTTTTATTTTGAGAGGCCTGGCCCTCCATAGAAGTTGTACTAAGTTTCCCCACATTTTCAATAATGGGTGATATTATCCAACTTTTTGTTTGTCAGCCTTAAAAGTAGAAAACTGGTCCAGCTGGTGTGGCTCAATGGTTGAGCGGTGACCTACGAACCAGGAGGCCACAGTTCGATTCCCGGTCAGGCCACATGCCCAGGTTTCAGGTTCAATCCCCAGTGTGGGGCATGCAGGAGGCATCCATTCAATGATTCTCTCCCATCATTGATGTTTCTATCTCTCTTTCCTTCTCCCTTCCGCTCTGAAATCAATTAAAAATATATGTTTTTAAAACGTAGAAAACTGTATCTCACTATAGCTTTAATTTACATTTCTCTTATTATGAACACTAGTGAATATCTTTTCATAAGGTCAAGAAGCATATGAATTTTCTTTCATATGAACCAGTTCACACCCTTTGCCCACTTTCTATTGTATAGCGAAACATTTTCCATTGTTAAGGAAATTAGCTCTTTAACAGTGCTATAAGGTACAAATATTTTTCCCATTTGTCATTAGCCTTTTATTTTTGAGGTGTCTATGAGAAAATTTTGTAGTTTTATATTTAAATCTTTGACTTGTGTTTTGCGTGTGTGTGAGAGGTAGGAAGTTTTTTGCCAGATGATTTTCCAGCTGTCCCAACATCATTTATCAAGTAATCCATTTTCACCCTACTGATCTGAGATGTGAACTTCATCGTATTTTAATTTCCCGTGTGTATAAGGAGATCTTTCTGTACTTTCTACTCTGTTCCATTGATTTGTCTATGTATTTGTGCACCAGTGCTATACTTCTAAAATGATTATTTTTCTAGCATGTTTAAAATGTTTTAAAATTGTATCCAGCATTTCTTTATACTTTTAAAGCAGAAAGAGTGATTTTCTCATATAAAACTAAACTCATTATCTTTTTTGAAATTTATCTTTATTGTTGAAAGTATTACAGATGTCCCCTTTCTTTTTCCCATTGGCCCCTTTCACTCCCCTGCCCCCATTCCTGATCATGTTACCTGTGTCCATCAACCATTATCTTGATTAGACATTTGGATGATTTGTTTCAGCTAAAAATTTTCATTGCTTGAGGTAGTATCAGTGAAGTGAGAGCTCTCCTGCCCCTTGCCATGCTCCCCTACAGCCCTGGGGGAAGAGCTACAGAAGTTAAGGTCAGAGGAAATGGTAGAAGGTCCAAGCTAAGGAGAGAATAGCCATAACTCTGAATGAAATTGAAAATTTGATTTTTATATATTAAAAAAAAAACTGAACATATTGATTAGTGCTTGAAGGACCTCTTCTTTTCACAAAGGAACCAGAAAAGGTATAGGATTTGCCATGTATCTTACTAAGACAGAGCTACTAGCCTCCTAGCATGAATTTTAAAGGGAAGAGACGAAAATCAGGTTGCTTGATGTCCCATGATCACTATAGTGAGGAATGGGAGGACTGAAGATGGAAAGTGAAGGCCATCGGATCAGTGGTGGCCCTAGGATGGCTCCTCCCTACATTTACCTCTCGGCCTGTGACTCCCTCTCAGGGCACCTCTGCTATGCTCTGTGTGCTTGTCCCATTCTCTCCTTGCTTCCCACAGATCAATTTTGCAGTGTTCTCCAGCCCAGGCTCTGAAGAGAACTAATCAGACCTAGCACAAACCGTCCTTGGTCCACTGTCCCCCCGCCCTGCCCCCCCCCCCCTCATTCAGCAGCCACACTGAGGCCTGGGGCAGGAGGAGAAAGAAGCGCCTTGAGCTGCTGCCCTGAGCTTTACCTAGAAGGAGATATTAGGGTATTGGTACCGAAACACAGTGACTGATTATTCAGGACATGGCTCCTTCGCACAATAAAAGGAAAGGAAAGCTGAGGTAGGCCCAGGAATAAAGTGTGGGTTATTACCCGTCATTAGATGTTAGGGTCAGAGATCATTTTGACTTTTGTCCTTCCAGGTGCACAGGACAGGGAGCCATACAAGTTCTTTGTGAGTTAAAAGACGAGGGTTCAGGTCCACTTACAAAAAAGTAACATTCCTTCTTTGAATGTCAGTTTCCTCGTCGGCAACCTCTGAGAGTCCCTAAGTGACCTCCAAGAGCACTCACAGTCCCAGCACCTGCTTTTCTACACCTGATCGCCTCTAGCCCTTACAAGCTCCTCTGGGTTGGATGTCACTGTGTCGGTTTAAAGATGAGGAAAGAAATGCCCAAGGGAGTTCTTTGTCTTTACCAAACTCACAAGCTCAGCAAGTAGTGGAAATGAGATTTGAACCCATGTGTGTGACACCAAGCCAATATGCTTCAGGTAGTCCTCCCAGCGCCGAGGCAGGGAGGCAGGCAGGCAGGCAGGCAGGGACGGCTCCGTAACACGCTGGGCCTGAAGAAACGCTCCAGGGCTGGTGCTGCTCGGTTTTCTCCAGATGGGGCTGAAAGGAGGCCGCCACCGCGGGGGAGGATCAGCACAATAAAGCGGTATGACACCAGAAGTATGTGAAGCGTAGACAGCCAACTCCCAAAAAAGCTGTGGAGGAGTCAGCCGAAGCTGAGCTAGACACAACAGAGAAAGGAGGAAATGCAAAGCAGGCCTCGGCCAGGCAGTCAGCTTGTGAGAAGTGACCACATTACACTGGGCACCTGAGCAGCCAGCAGCCCGAAGGGACAAGGTCACAGGCTCCCACGCTTCCACTGGCGACAGTCTCACACTTTTATGAGGAGACTTTCACACACGCCCAGCTCCTTTGGCTGTATTCACACATGAGTGGTTAAGAGTTGTTATCTGATCATCTGAATCGCAAAGGGTAAAGATGAGGTTTCACATCCTCCCTTCTGCAGGGTTAACTCTGCTTTTAAGAAGAAAAACAGCCCACACAATTTTATACGGAATTTGAAACAGAGTTTGGATGTTATTACTGCTTTTTCAGTACAAATATGGCAACAGAGAGCTGCAACTTTAGTCGGAGAGTATTTAGTCATCTCTTTTTTATTATTTACAGCAAAGAATTAATATTTCATGTTATCAAGCTCTTTTATTTTATTTTATTTTTTTATTTATTTCAGAGAGGAAGGGAGAGGGAGAGAGAGATAGAAACATCAATGATGAGAGAGAATCATTGATTGGTTGCCTCCTGCACGCCCCACACTGGGGATCGAGCCCACAACCCAGGCGTGTGCCCTGAATCGAACCTGTGACTGAGCCAAACCAGCCAGGGCCATATGGTTCCTTTTAAATGCTAAGTCTGTAAAATTATTATGGCTAGCCTCCTGATACATGGCAACTTTTAGACTGATGTTAGTGTTTTGTTGGGTAGATGTTTCAAAAATACCCAGAATTAGTCTAATGGACTATGTCCTGAATTAAAAAAGAGAGTCCATCAGAAATGAGGTTGGAAAGATTAATATACTCAAGCAATTACTTCAAATGAGTAAGAAAAATACAGATTTTAGCAATGAGCACCTGTGGGCTGGAAGAATGAAGACTTCCATTTCTCACTCTCCAGATGTCAAATTAGACTAGTCCCCAAAATCTTACAAACCCTCTTGTTTATAAACGGCTCTCTCATCAGACACTCTTGTGCCAACTCCATTAGAGGCAGACCCTGACCATTGCGGCCCCCTTTCTGGCCACTCCACAACTTGGGGAGCTCTCCCTTCCTCCCGGCTCACGGCCCCTCCCCTCCCACCAAAGCTGCCACTGGCCGTTGCCATGATTTGGGGCTGCTGTCCTGCGCTGCAGCCTCAGATCCCTGCCTGCCAAAGACGGGCAGTTTGCCCAATTTAATTTTCTTCAGAATATTTTTAATATCTGTTGAGTCCCAGGGATTTCAGTAATAGAAAGATGAGGAAAAGAAGTGTTTACACTCTGCCTTCAGCGTTTTCTTCGGTTAGGAGACACAGTGCTTCCGGTACTAAGTCCAGATGGTACTAAGTCCCGCCCAGCCCGCAGCCCCCTCTCCAAACTACTGAAAGAGCAGACCTGCAGTTCCGTCCATGCCGTTGCAAATGGTAAGAATTCCTTCTTTTTTACAGCAGCATAGTATTCCATCAGGTAGATGTACTACATTTTTCTAATCCATTCATCTGTTGATGGGCACTTAGGCTGTTTCCAAATCTTAGCTATGGTAGATTGTGCTGCTATGAACATAGGGATGCATATATCCTTTCTGATTGGTGTTTCTGGTTTCTTGGGACTACAGGAGGAAGGCGGGGGAGGGGTGGGGGGGGGGGGTAAGAGATTAAGCAAAGGACTCGTAGGCATGCATATAAGCATAACTAATGGACATAAGACACTGGGGGGGAGGGGTAAGGGAGGCCAGGGGAAGGCAAGGAGGGAAAAAAAGGAGACAAACGTACTACTCTTTGTAATATTTTAAGCAATAATAAAAAATAATGCTAAACAACAACAAAAAACAAACAAACAAAAAGAGCAGACCTGCAGACCTCCCCCATGCAAGGCAGACCCCTGAGAATTCTTGGCTGACTCTGTCTGTGGGGAACACTGTCCCTTTGAAACAATGTCCTAAAGGGCAGTGAGGTTCCACACCACCATTGGGACAATGCTACTGTTTAGTGACGGAATCCTGTAACTAAACGGGTCTCTGTGGACCAGCCCAGAAATCCAGCAACCTTAATTGTCAGCATCATTTGTATGAGAAAATACTTTCCAACTTCCCAATAATGATCCTTCAGGCCTTATAAATATAACATAGATGTTATCATAAAACAAAACTAACCTGATTGTTCTCTGGTTGGGAGTGGTCCAGTTCCCTCCTGTTGCACACGGGTGACGCCCTCACTTTATTCAATCTTTGCTCAAATGTTACCTCCTTAAAAAAGTATTCTATGATCACCATGTCTAAAATAGAGACTTGTAGTTTTTCTTCATCACACACATCTCCACCCGAAATGTTTATTTGCTTGTTTACATATTTCTGGTCTGGCTTCCCCACTAGAACGTACATGTCTTAAAGGTAGGGGTTTTGTCCCTTATTTGGCAATACTATCAGTGCCTTAAATAGTGTCACAGACATCCAAAAAACTTGATGATTTATTGTATGAACAGTGAACAAACTGGACTGATTTATCCTGCTTTGCTTCTCTCCAACCTGTAAAGCAGCCCCATGTCACTGTGCCTCACTTCCCTTGAATAGGGGTGCTGGTTAGATGACCTCTAAGCAACTCTCAAGGCCTCAAACTTTATGATCCTTTGCTCTCTCACTTCTGACATTTATGACCTAAGAAAGTCCAGAGAGGGTAGAGAATCTGCACTTCTTCTCTGTCCTCTCTCTCCCTCTGAGCCTAACTCAGAGCCAGGTCTACTGACTTTCACAGCTCTTCTACCATTCTCGCTCCTCTCTCATTTTGTCCTACCTGTCCCAGGAAACACACTCCAAGAACACTGGAAATGTAGTTAGGTGAAGTCAGAGGTACAGGATGCTATGCAAGTGAGTAATCAAATCTCCCTTATATTTCTGTTGTGGAATCAGAAGTTGTGGGATAGGAAGTTGTGTGACATGAAGTTGTGTGATATGAAGGGTAGATGGACACACAAGGACTCAAATATTGGAAGCTCTCCCTTTGGAGAGACAATCCTTTGAAAGTACAAATGTTCTTGGGATAGATGTCATCTTAAACTAACTCACATTAAGGTGCTAGTAAATTATTGGAGCATTTCTGCTAACTGAAGGTTCTAGATGCTTCATTAACTATGTACCCTAAAAACTCAGGGAGTAAAAGGTGTAAAACAGAGAGGTGAAAATCATGGAAGATAAAATTTACTAACATCATGGCTTTATCTAGAATCAGCCTTGTTAAGCTTTCTAATTTTCTTTTTAAAGAACAGTATAAAATCACTCTAGAAGATGCTAGAAAAAGAATAATCAGAGACACTTTGCTGCAACTGGACCAAAAGAAGGAATGGGCCACAGAGGTATACTTCAGTTTTTTTATTTTAAGAAACACACAACTTTCCTCCTTATTTTTCCTTGTAGTATCCTATATAATAAAAGGCTAATATGCAAATTGTTCCCTCCACTGGGAATTTGACCAGAGGGCAGGGCCAGCTGGCCAACCAACCGCCCTCGGCCCCTCCCTGCTGCCGATCCAGCCGGACCCCACCCATACATGAATTCGTGCACTGGGCCTCTAGTATTATAATAGTTAAGAACTTGAGGTCTTAAATTAGGCAGTTTGTATTTAAATTACAGTTCTATCACTTATTTGGTATATAAACTGAATTAGTTACTTGACTTTTCTGGGCTTCAGTTTCTAAATCTATAAAAAGGGGAAAATAATAATATTTACCTTTAAAGAATAAGGATTGAATAAGATGATTTAAATAGCATAGTATCTCATAAGGATCAAGAGCTTAAATTATTATTCATTTATTTTTAAAGTATAATAATAATGGCTACAGTACGTTATTAAATAAAGTTGTGGATGAATTATAGAATGAAATATAATTTGTCTAAAAAGTACTTTCTTATATATCCAAACCTAAGAGAGCATACTTTATATTCCTAGAGCTTTAAAGATTTGAGATATAAAAAATATTTGAGATATAATCTCTAATCTTATATGTTTTCAAATTTCTTTGTTTTGCAAGAATATCTCTTTTTTCCCCTCACTGTCCTTCCCTTGTTCCCAGAATATCGTCTTAATCAGTGAGGCCCACTGGGA
>NW_006285247.1:1619273-1620372 GCF_000327345.1 Myotis davidii | reverse complement strand
TCTGTTATCCAAATAACTTCAGTTATGAGCTACTCCCTGCTTTTGTCCAAATGAAATTCTGTGTTTGAGGAAACTTGAGAAGTAATGGGTTGTAGCAAAAGTATAGAAGTTCCTGGTTCCTAGGAAATGTACTAGTAGGTCCACTCTTACTTTAATTAGCCTGGTTTAAAGAAAAAAAATTATTGCAAATCTTCCAACTCTAAGGGATAAATTTACCCTTAACATATGTTAAACTTATTTCTGTCCATGTTTATGAACTTGAAGATTTTTCCTAATTTCTCTTCTTTCAGTTGTGCCCGTCAGTGGCTGAATATTGAATTGGTAACATGGTATCCATATAAAAGTACTTTAGGGATAGATATGTTAGGATTGTAAATATGTACTATTGTTATTACTGACTCGCAGAAATCTTTGATTAGAAAGTTAGTAATGTAATTATTTGCGCTTTTACTATAGGTTGGGTCATGTGTTTGACCATCAACTTGAAGAATGTTTGGTCACTACAGCTTAGCCGTCTTAATTGTGAAGCAGATCATTAGTGATTTGATTTCACCATGGCAGTCAGACTGGGTCACAGCAGAGACTAAATTGAATAGACAGCCGTTGTCCAGTTCACTCAGTTGCCTGTCGTAGGCAGTGTAAACCAGTAAAAACAATGCAGTAGGATAGATAGTAAAGCCAGAACAGCGGAACGAAAAGTTCCTAGGTGTGTTTCCAAAGTATTTGCAAAACAGAATTTAAAAGGAACGACCAGGTAAGTTGACTTGCAACATCAGTGCTAAACTTGTGAAACGCCACGGTGACTCGTCCTTAGAGCGAAATTGTCTTTCAGAATGCCGTGCGGTTCATCGACAAGGGCAGCTACCGGGAGATCTGGGAAAACGACTGGCTAAAAAAAGAGGTGAGTGGAATTGTTAAAAAACAATGTCCTTCTCTCAGTTCTTTGAACTGGAAATGGCTTTTATTTATGAGCTAAAGTCCTGGGAAAAGCACGGAACTGTCACTGATGGAGGTAAAATAAAATTCAAGTGGAGTCTTAATCTTATTACAAGCTGTTACTCAACAAATGACATAAATAATTTCAATAATAACTAGAAGT
>NW_006285247.1:1613993-1616149 GCF_000327345.1 Myotis davidii | reverse complement strand
TGAGAGAGAAACATCGACCAGCTGCCTCCTGCACACTCCCCACTGGGGATGTGCCCGCAACCCAGGTACACGCCCTTGACCGGAATCGAACCCGGGACCCCTCAGTCCGCAGGCCGACGCTCTATCCACTGAGCCAAACCGGTTTCGGCAATCAAATTTCTTTGTTTTGCAAGAATATCTCTTTTTTCCCCTCACTGTCCTTCCCTTGTTCCCAGAATATCTTCTTAATCAGTGAGGTCCCCACTGGGATTCTCATCATCTGGAATATTCCTTCCTCAGAATCATAAATGCCTGGTCTTTTCTAAAGTTCTTCACTGAATTCCAGTTGCAACTGTTTGCTGCTTCCCTGTTGGTTCAATTATTCTCTTACTGTTGTTATCCTATTGTGTGATTTTTACTGATTTACATAAATAGAGGATTATGAAACTGACCAATGGTTTGTCTGCCCATACAGTTGGGCCACTTTGACTGAATATGACAAAATAGAGAAATCAACAATTTAGTGATTTGATCATAGTTAAGATGACTAAAAGGGTATATGTAGGTCAGATATGCTTTAAGTAGACATGCTCAATATATAATGAGGACTGATTTACTGTTCCTCACATTTTATATCTAAATATCTCAACAATTCTATAAAGTAGGAACCTGCTAATGAGAAGCCCCAGACACAGAGAAATTTTATGACTTGCCCAGAGCATGTGGCAGACTCGAGATTCAATTCAAGATTCCTCTCTCCTTCAGATCATTGCTCTTAATCATCACACACATCTTCTTCTCTCTGCATAACCCAACACCCTCCCACGCGAATGAGTTTGCCTCATTCAACCTGGCTATTTTAGCACCTTGTTTAATTTCCTATAATCCATTGTGGCACATCCTTGGCTGCATATTGGAATTACCTGAGAAATTTGTTTAACCCACGTGGTGCCTGAGTCCCACTTAGAGATGCTCATGTAATTGGCCTGGGATGTTGCCTGAGCTCCTGGATTTCCCAAAGTGTTTGGGAGATTCTAATGTGTGGCCAAGTTGAAAACCACTGCTCCATTGTTAGTGAATTAAGCTGTTATCCAAATAACTTCAGTTATGAGCTACTCCCTGCTTTTGTCCAAATGAAATTCTGTGTTTGAGGAAACTTGAGAAGTAATGGGTTGTAGCAAAAGTATAGAAGTTCCTGGTTCCTAGGAAATGTACTAGTAGGTCCACTCTTACTTTAATTAGCCTGGTTTAAAGAAAAAAAATTATTGCAAATCTTCCAACTCTAAGGGATAAATTTACCCTTAACATATGTTAAACTTATTTCTGTCCATGTTTATGAACTTGAAGATTTTTCCTAATTTCTCTTCTTTCAGTTGTGCCCATCAGTGGCTGAATATTGAATTGGTAACATGGTATCCATATAAAAGTACTTTAGGGATAGATATGTTAGGATTGTAAATATGTACTATTGTTATTACTGACTCGCAGAAATCTTTGATTAGAAAGTTAGTAATGTAATTATTTGCGCTTTTACTATAGGTTGGGTCATGTGTTTGACCATCAACTTGAAGAATGTTTGGTCACTACAGCTTAGCCGTCTTAATTGTGAAGCAGATCATTAGTGATTTGATTTCACCATGGCAGTCAGACTGGGTCACAGCAGAGACTAAATTGAATAGACAGCCGTTGTCCAGTTCACTCAATTGCCTGTCGTAGGCAGTGTAAACCAGTAAAAACAATGCAGTAGGATAGTAAAGCCAGAACAGCGGAACGAAAAGTTCCTAGGTGTGTTTCCAAAGTATTTGCAAAACAGAATTTAAAAGGAACGACCAGGTAAGTTGACTTGCATCATCAGTGCTAAACTTGTGACCACCACGGTGACTCATCCTTAGAGCGAAATTGTCTTTCAGAATGCTGTGCGGTTCATCGACAAGGGCAGCTACCGGGAGATCTGGGAGAACGACTGGCTAAAAAAAGAGGTGAGTGGAATTGTTAAAAAACAATGTCCTTCTCTCAGTTCTTTGAACTGGAAATGGCTGTTATTTATGAGCTAAAGTCCTGGGAAAAGCACGGAACTGTCACTGATGGAGGTAAAATAAAATTCAAGTGGAGTCTTAATCTTATTACAAGCTGTTACTCAACAAATGACATAAATAATTTCAATAATAACTAGAAGT
>NW_006285247.1:1588837-1613947 GCF_000327345.1 Myotis davidii | reverse complement strand
TCCGATGGTCTTAGGCAACCCCTGTGAAAGGGTCGTTCGACCCCCAAAGGGGTCGTGACCCACAGGTTGAGAATCGCTGTTCTGGGGGATGGGGGCAAGGCCAAAGGATCATTCCAACCTCATTGTCTGCTGTTGTAAATTGCCTTTGGGGGATAACATGGTCTCCTTCCAATAGATGTTCAGTCTTTTTGATTTTCTTTCCTCCCCCTGCTTTTCATTAAGATGGACCCTTGATGTATAGGGAGGTGTATAGAGGGCTTACATGCCCTCTTGTGGGGAGTGTTAGTGAAAAGGGCTCAGATCTATGGGGTCTCCTTGGGATCCTTGCTCCCTCTGCCTTTCTGCTGTGTGGGGACTGTTTTAGTCTGCTTCCCACACCGCTGACTTCTAAAATGACTGCTCTGGCCTTTTGGACATTCAGTTGCAGCCAACACCAAACCCACAGTTATAGCCATTTGCCAGTGGTCAAGATGTCCCTGCCCACTGCAGTCTCTCCATCCCATCCCAGCCTGGCCCTCCTCCTAAAGAGCCTGTGGGAACCAGCGGCCCAGCTGCCCATCTGTCTCCCTGTACCAAGGCTCTAACATGGCTCTTGCTGGATGTGACCATGTGGGCACCTCTAGACCTTCTTTATCTAGAACCCTATTTGGGGTACTTCCATTTTCCCTGCCCTGCACATACTGGTCCCTCTGCCCTTACTCCTTGCCCTCATTTGCCTGGAAAACTCCAACTCTTCCTTTAGCCACTTGATTGTCCATTGCTGTGTGAATCATTTTGTAACTCCTCCAGGAAGTCTTAAGTGCTTTTCCCCCAGTGCTCTCTTGTTTCACTGTAACTCTTGCTTTTATAAAAATCTGTTGAAATTGTCTGTTTATGCATCTGTCTCTTCACAGAGCAGGCTATGACTTTTCCACTATATATCCCTGAAACCTAATAAAATATTCACATTAAGTAGTTATTGAATGAAAGGATATCCCTGGGTATAGATATATTTATTGGAGGAATGAATCAAATATATGGCTTAAATTTTGAGTGAATATGTGAGAGCATGTTGTTGGATGAAACAAGCACATCATCTTTGGTCTAGATGTTATAAGATGCTACAGAGGTTGTGCCAAACTCACTACCATACTTTGAAATTCCCTTTATGCCCTGACAAGTAGCCACCACACCTGTGCTTAGCTGCCATCTGTGAACGAGAACTCACTATTGTTTGAGAGAACTCCCTTCAACTACACACGGCTCTTGTTAGCAAGTTATTTGTATGTGATTCTCAAAGGTACATCTTCAGCACTAACTTGTGTGTGTCCTTAGCTCTGGACCTATATTGTAATTTGCCTGCCAAACAGCCCCACTTGGATGTCCCAAAGGCACTTCAAACTCCACGTAGCCAAAGCAGAACTCATTAAATGTCCCCTTAAATTTTCTCTTCTTGCATTTCCTTTTGCACCATCTGCTCAGACACCTGAGGTGAAAATGTCACTGTCACCTTCTCTCCTCTTCCCTTTTCCTAGCTTCCCATGTGACCAAATAGAGTTAGCGAGTCTAGAAAGCAAGGGATTAAAAAAAATTAACATGCTTTTTGTGATGTTGGCAGTTCTTTTTAAGTTGCCTTGATAAAATCATGGTCCATACTATTTCCAAAAACTGATCAAGATGAATCCCCAGTTTTTAAAACTAGGTATTAAGTTGAGCCACCATTAGGGCAAGAGCAGGCGGGGATGGAAGACCCTCGGCCCTGCACCACGTCATCCTGTGCAGCTGCAGGGGATGATCAGACCAGCCCTCTTTCCCAAGAGGAACTCACAGGTTTTTCCTGCTGGGACCGCCATGTGTGACTTAGAAAGGCGGGAAGAAAGACTGTGAAAGATGGCAGCAACTGCAATTATCCACAACTGCGGCGTACGTAACGAAACAACGGTTAGTACTTGTATAGGAAGAGGACATGCGTGCACTTGTAGACACATTAGAATAACAGGATCTGAAGCAGTTAGGACTGTCTCTGCCAAGTAGAAACAGCTATTGTTGACCCTGCACCACCAGAGTCTATAAATACCACAAGAAACGGGAATTGACAAGTCAACTGCAGCATCTACAGAAGGTTATTTCAGAGGCTTTACGGAAGCATAGTTTTTCTTCGCCTCTTTAGCAGCCTGTGGATGCCATGGAACTAAATTTGCCTGATTATTATACCATCATAAAGAACCCAATGGGTTTAAGCACACTTAAGAAACACTTGGAGCATTGCTATGTGCAAGCTTCAGAATGTACAGAAGACTTCAACGCAATGTTTTTAAATTGTTGTTTATACCACAAGTTTGGAGATGACATTGCTATTATAGCACAAGCACCAAAGAAGGGGTTTGGGCAGAAATTATTTCAGATACCACATGAAGAACAAGAGGTGGGTGGTAAGGAAACAATAAAGAAAACCACTCAACAATGTTAGCAGATTCTCCTGTTAAAGAAAAAGTCCCCTAAAGCATCAGAAAAAGTAGTTAAGCAGCAAGTGAGTCACTTTGTAGTTCCTGAAACATCTACTTCTCCTTCCAATAGAGCACAAGGTGACCCACCAACTCTACCTCACAAACAGTGGCTCAGGTTACAAGGATTGGGAAGAGGAATAAGATAAAACGCCACAACTTCAGTAGTTAACCCCTTCCCAGGCAGAAACGTGTATACTCGTTTTCACAAAATGTTCTTTTTCAGTCGTCGATGAGTATACTAAGAAAATATGGTAAAAAAATATGGTTTATAGGAAGACGAGTTACAAACTGTTTTCATAACCAGCATCAAAAATACTATATAGAACCAAAATAAAAAAATTAGTCTGAAAAAGAAACGTTTTTAACAAAAAAATTTTGGGGAAGGGGTTAAAGAGGTGAATGTTCCCCAGCACTTATGAGGGTAAAAATCTGCAAAACCACCTATAAGAGAAACTGTGCTGAAGAATGTTTTGCCAGATTCTCAGCAACAATATGAAGTTGTGAAGACTGTTCAAGGAACAGGGTGATTAAAGCTCTGTAGTGAGATTCTTAAAGAAATGCTTGCCAAGATACACTTTTCACATGCATGGCCCTTTTATAATCCTATTGAGGTTAATGCGTTGGAACTCAGTAACTATTATGATGTAAAAAACCCAAAGGATCTTGGAACTACCAAGAGAAAAGTGGACAAGGAAGAATATAAAGACCTACATGCATTTGCTGCCGTGACAATGGCAAGAATGCTCCAGGATGTTTTTGAAATGCATTTTGCAAGGATCCCAGATGAACCTGTTGAGTTAATGCTTTCTGACACCAAAATACCAATCTTATATTGTATTTTGATGCTCTGAAATGATTAAACACTTTTCATCTTTTTAAAAGTATTAATGTAAAAAACTTAAGGTGAGCTCAATAGTTAAAAAATATTAGGGAGGGATTTATTTATTAAGTAACAGGATGATCCCAATGATAATAATTTAATAGTGCAAATCTTATATATTTTATGAGATGTCATAGATATTAGGTTTAGAGAAAATGATTATAAAAATTTATATTTGGGCTGTTTTGGTGCCTTGATCCTTTCTACCAAAGCCATAAACGACATTTCATTTTGTTATATTTTTTTACTTCTCATAATTCAGTGGAAATAAAAGACAGGAAAAATGCCAAGTTTAATTGAATCATGAGCAAAAAGAGCTTAGTAATAAAGGGCAAATCATTTTAAGGAAATTTAATAGATTTAATTTATCTTTATTTCAATAAATATTCATTTTAGCATTATTAAATTTACTCACAAAATTAATTAAAACCATTTCTGGTTATAAGTACTATTACAAGAATTGAAAACTGCCTGGATACAGAACAATGTATGTGTTCTAATTACTTTATTAGAGGAATTAATTTCTTTGAGGAAGGTTTTGAATGAGTAACAGGGATCTTTAACAAATGGACCTCCTAAAAATATTTCTCCATTTCACTCTCTCTCAGCAATAACCAGAAACTTAGATCTCTGGGAAGGATATGAGACATCCTGTTGCATGACTTTCATTACCTGGTTTTAGTTAGCCTGCTTATTAGGAAAATGAAGAAAAATGAAATTTCTAAGTAACTTAGACTAAGTTAAATGGAAATCCAGGAAAACCAGACAACAGAATCCAATCCCGTTAGCAATCAGAGTGCCAAGAGCTAGGACGTGTAAAGCGAACTCGGATTTTGCAGGAAAACATTTCAAGAGCATGTATTTTATTTAGGATCCTAGGTCCCTGACTAAGTTATTAACTATTGAGTCGTAGCTAAATTATCCTTCCCAGCTTCCTCAGTACATTTGTTGGGTGTTTGGAGAAGAGCAGGGTCGGGGAGGAAAGATGGTCTTCTTCTCCCTCCCTTTCACTTTCTTAGTCCAGAAATCTGAAGGTATTTACTTGACCGTAAAAGGAACTCGTTTTCATTTCCCTAACATTTCAAAAGGCCGGGAAGGAGATAACAACTTACAAAGTGCTCTAAAGGGTCGGTGATGTCACAGGATATCCTTAGTTTGAAAGGCTGGACTCCACTCCCCAAAAGGGCCCTCATTCCCAGCTTTGGAAAGAGACCAAGAACTGAGTGTGCTGCCTCCCAAGCATGCCAAGCCCTTAGGTCAAACATTTCCAAATGTTCTATTAATTCCTTCTGTTTATAACTCTAGAATTTTTTTCTCATCCTTTGACTTTTAAAAATTATTTTTCCTTAAGGCATTCACGTTTGTAATCAAGCTGGTTCTCTCTAAGCATTAACCCCGAGCTTTGTGATTTAGTATTATGGACTTAATGGTTTTGCTAAATTGTTGAAGGCAGGTGGATAATACATTCTCTACTTTCTAACTCCAAGCCCCAGCAATAGTTGAGACCCTACTAAGACTCTGGTATTGTTTTATATTATCCTTATTTGCATATTTGTCTCCTGGATTGTAGACTCTTGAGAGAAGGAGCCATGCCTAATTCACTTTTGTATCCTTCTGCATCCAGCCACAGTAAGAACCTTGCCACAGTAAGAATTCAAGCATTTAATAAATTACTTATGTGATAGAGGTATACATGTGGCAATACACTGAATACCTCCAGATTCTAAAAGGCAATAATTAAATCCCAATTACAAACATAAAATGTTAGTCATTTCTTTCTCAGTCATCATCTCAGTTACACTTCTAACAAGAGATACTGAATCTAAACCCCTTTGCTTTTCTTGTCTCCTATTTCCTCAAGACAGATTACTTTTTTTCAGTTTTGGGGGAGAGAGAGGTAAGTTGAGGATTCTATCTAGAGAAATTTGTCTATATATTCTTCCCACTATTAAGCCTTCTTTAGACAGAAGTTATCAAAATACACATAAGAATGGATCAAGGTAACCAGCGAATTTTGTTCATATTTGAGTTAGCCATACTCCTTACTGTTATTTTAACCTGCTACGTTTATCAAAGAGCTCCCATCCCCTGCAACACAAAAGCCAGACTCTTAGTATTATGTGCCTCTTCCTTCATTGTCCAGTTCCTCTCCTACTTCTCCCAACTCCCACTCTGTATCTATCACACCAAAATAACTGTGCCTTTACACACGTGGTTCCTTCTTCCAAGAATGTACGCCCTCTTCTCTGCCTAGAGAATCCCTACATGGCCTTCAAGGTCCAGACTAGATGTCATCTCTTCTATTAATTCCATCTTACCGTCCCCACCCCGACCCCGACACCTGGCAGGCATGGGCTGCGCCTCCGTCTCCTCCCTCAGCACCTGGACAGCTTCCTATGGTTTTAACACACTCTTTTCTGTTTTTATCACCATCTTTCCCACTAGGCTGAGATCCTTTTTCCCAAAGTGTACTATAGTTTCTGGTACATAGTAGGCATACAATCCATTTGAATGAATGAATGAATGAATGCACAATATTTCATCTACTTGATATTTCTCAGAACAACCCCATCACTACAGGAAAAGAAAGTACTATAGAAGCTGATAGAAAGGGCTCTAGGCCTGTACTTCTCTTTTTAAAAGTGTTATAATTTACTATTTTTTCCAGGACTGTTTAGTTTTCTATGTTGTTTGTAATTAACCTTATATAGCTCTTCCTCTTGGGCAAAAGCACTTTTAGGAGTTGAATTTCTCATCGAAGACTAAATAGAACTAAATAAGTACCAACCATCCATTCTCTCTTCTTCTGAGAACAGATTGCAATCCATAGGAAGGAAGTTGATGTATTGGAAAAAGCTATTCAAGAACTGGAAGAAGAAAATTTGGAGCTCATTGATCAACTATTCAACTGTAGACTTGTGGATCTCAAAATACCCAGGTGAAATGTATCTAGACAGTATTTTTTAAACATCTGTATCTGTATCAAGTTCTTTCTGATGATGATTTAATTCTTTAGTGCTCCAGCCAGACTGCAACAGTTGCAAAGAAGGAATTCACAAAATGGCTATGGCGAAGGCATCGCATCATGAGAGTTGACCATTTGTACAGTGCACACTTTGACTTGATTTTCCTAGCAATACCCTGCAGTCATAGCAGCCAGCACTTCCCATGAGTGTCGGAACTGCTGACCCTTCAGCATCCTCCAGGTCGGCAGGGAGCATGGGCAGGAAAATCAATGCCAAGCAGTGCAGCAGAGGGTGCAGGAGGTATGGAGTTAGCACAAAGGAGAGAGTGATCCGTTTTGTGGCATCTTCCTGTAAGTGTCCTGGGCTTCTGGCTACCTTGGGGAATATGGAATTGTTTCCTTTGATAGTTAAGGAAAGACTCAACCGCTTTCGAGACTGAAAAAATAGCCTGGCATCCAAAGTCACGTCAATTCCTACATAAGAGAAACCACCTGTGCCCATGGCTCTGCATCTTAGCTTATCTTTTTCTTACCTGACAAAGGAGTCTTTATAGACCAATCTTGATGGAGAACCAGGGCCCTGGAATATGATGGAATTAAAAGAGGCATTTGTAATTCGGACAAGTAGTCAGAAACAAGAAATAATCTAAATGATAGCACATTTAGGGAGAGAGGAGAAATAAATCACACAAATGTAGGGTCTGTATGTGCAAGATGGGAAAGACATGTCTAAGTCTGGGAATGAAAGCAAAGACGTTCAACATAGTGAACGAGCCAGGGAAACATTTCCACTCAAGCAGTTCCTGTTGCTTGTGTAGCATGGAAAAATACTATTTGAGTCCTAATAAAGTATTTGTTGTCTACAAACCTCTTAATGTGTTCCGAGAATGGTGAATGCAGGTAAGTTGTGGGTTTGTGCTTGGTGGGTTAAGTGACAGGTGTCAGGATGCAAGATTGGAGACATTGGGAGATAGTGCAATGACTTCAAAGTGGGGAAGGCGCATGGGGCAGGATAGAGAAAGAGACCACCTTTCCCCCTCCCACAGTGTGTGTGTGCTTCCCCGGAGAGGTAAAGACCATTGTAGATGATGTAGGCAGTCGAGCTGAATGAATTGGTTGATTGGTGGACTCCTTGAGGGCTCCTAGGAAGCGGGGGCCCCACTATCCCCTCAGTCTGGAATGTTTCTGCCCCAGCTCTAATCATGTCTAAACTTGCTGGTGTTGTGGCTACTAACCACTGCTCTCCCTGCTGTCCACTGTCCTCTTTTTTGAACCAGCCAAACCTTAGAAAAGAGCTACGCTGTAGACTGCCAACCCCACTTCCTGCTCCCATCAGCTCAGTCCGATTCGGTGCTGATAATTATAACAAAGGGGAATTCTTTCATTGGCCAGAGAAAACTCGGCAAGGACAGGAAAGGAGATGAGAAAAATTCAGTGGGGATCTTCACTAAGTTGTTTGCAGTGTTAACCTATCCTCTGTCCTCCCCACAAAAATCTTCAGTAAAGTCCACATTGTTCATCAGTGCTGTGTGGGTTGGCTTTCTTTGATAGGTGAGATGAGTTGTGCTTCAGAGTTGGGAGAGATTAAATCAAAATCTACCCAGGAACAAGAGACAGCGGGGAGACATCTCCCAGAACTGGGTCAGGTGCCCCAGCACATGCTGCCGCAGCACCTGGCACCTTCCCTGTGTAGCCAGCATTTATCACACTGGTGATTACTACTTAATGTCTGCTTCCTCACTAGATTGAAAACTCCTTGAGGCAACTTTTAAAAACATATTTTTCAGTTTATTTCAGAAAGGAAGGGAGAAGGAGATAGAAACATCAATGATGAGAGAGAATCATCGATCAGCTTCCTCCTACACACTCCCTACTGGGGATTGAGCCTGCTAACCGGGCCTGTGTCCTTGACTGGAATCAAACCTGGAACCCTTCAGTCCACAGGCCAACGCTCTATCCACTGAGCCAAACCAGCTAAGGCACTCGAGGCAACTTTTTAGGACATTTTAGGAAAATCTCTATAAAGACACCAAGGAATGTATAAACCCACAATTATCTGTTAGACTTCTTATCCAGAGGAAAACTTTAAATATATTCAGGAGCTGTTTTTGTACCTAATTTCAAGTCAAAGAAATATATTACCTATTGTATATTTTATAGTAACTGCCATTTTCACCTCTTTTGTTGAGGATTCAGTCCTGTATGACACTAGGAGGGTGCGAGAAATAGACCTTAACTGTCCTCAGTGGACATATAAAAAGTTCTGTTTTCTCATCTGGAAGAAGAATGGGGTATTCTAGCTAATAGAGTTGCTACGTTTCCCTTCACAGCTCACATAGAAGGTTATAGTATTTGTTTGCGACATTAGATGAGGTGCATGTCAGCCAGAGGTGACTGCCCAGGAACTCAAGTGCCACGGGGTTGAGGCTAAGCGGACTAAGGCCTACAAATCTGCCACCGGCTTCACGTAATAACGTCATGTAAGATACTTTCTGTGGCCATGCAAAAGCGACAACAAACTAATGACTACGAGAGGAACCAGATTTATGAAGGTTGTGGCATTTAGTAAGATGTTCATTATTCAAAATAGTGAAACCAGAAGAGAAGAGAATTCTGTGGCCTTAGACATGTCCACCCACAGACCAGAGCTCCATATGCAGCTAACCTTTCCTAAGTTAGGTCTTAAGCAGGTTTCACAGATAGAAATAGTGTATGTAGTTATGTTATTTTCTGGAGCCTTAAGCATTTTTAATAACACTTCACTCATGTTCTTTAAATAACCAGCAGCGGGTAAACCAGGGGGTTCACTCTGGTTGCTGAGCTGCGAAGCGTGAGGGGTTGTTTGCGTATCTTCGAGGGCTCAATTGCTTTCTGCTGTCTTCAGGCAAACCTGATGGAAATGCCATGCACAGCTTTCAGGGCGTGTATCTTCTGACGGAGAGTTCAGTGGGAATCTGACGGGGGAGCAGAGTTCAATGCATGCGCAGAGAGCTGCAACCGCAGGCACAGTTCCTTGGGCCGGCAGCTGACACCTGCCACTCAGTGAAGGCCAGACCTGCCTGTCACTGGATTCCTACTGCTTGCTCTTTCTCTTTTCCTCTTTGTTTTAAAACCCATTGAGGCCACTGTCATTTCTGGATCACTACATGCGACCGAACTGGTGGCGTGCTCACTTTCACTGCTGGGACTTTAAGTGTGCTAGTCCCTGATCATGAAATGCCCTTCCTTCACCCCAGGCTCTTCCCTGGCAAACAGCCCCTGGTTCTTTAAGACACGGGTCAGGTTTTATATCCTCCTGGAAACCATCCCTTACCTCCCAGAGCTATACGAGGTGGCTTCTCTCTGCCCCACACTATGCTAATTACCCGTTAGGGTACACAGACCATCAGCCTAAACACTGCACGCCTGCCTGCTACCCTTATCCACCTCAAGGGTAGGATCTATGCCTCATTTTCATCTATGTCTCTCTAGCACCCAGAAGAGAGATAATACTAGTAAACAGGTAGCACAGGATTTGTTGACTGACAGACTGCTTTTCTTATTTGTTCTTTTAGGCAACTATATCTTACCCAAGCTGCTGGACACGAAATGGCACCTGTACAAAAGCCTTTGGAGTTGTCAGGAACAAATATAGGTACTAGAGGCCTGGTGCACGAAATTCGTGCTGGGGGGTGGGGGGCGGGCAGGGTCCCTCAGCCTGGCCTGCACCCTCTCACAGTCTGGGAGCCTGGTGATTGATTGTCCTGCAGAGGGAGGCCCCACCCACCCGCCGCAGCACCCCTGGCCAGGTAGCCTGGGCCTCCCTCTGTGGGGCGATCATGGGGCGATGGCCGGGCCCCTGACCAATTGCATCGCACCTGCCTTGGCTGGCCTGGTGCCAGTGGGTGTCATAGCTTGGTTGTCCAGATGGTTGTTCTGCTGTTCGGCCATTCGGTCAATTTGCATATTACACTTTTATTATTATAGATTATTTTATTGTAATGGTGGTGTTTTTTGTTTTTTGTTTTTAAATGAACAGTTATTGAGCATCTATTATAGACAGGCACCTCATATCCAAGAGCTATTCAGGGAATGGATACTGCCAGCTCCTCCATATTCCTCTTCTTCTTGGAGCACTTGTCCTAACCCACCTCCTTTTTCTAGTCTGACTTTCAAATCATAGTCACCATGTTTCACAGGGAATTAAATAAATTCTGTTGGAAATGGACAGTGTTTTCTACCTTGATGTGGTTTCCACTTGAGCCAACCAACCAAAATACCAACATATACAAAGCTTCCCTTGATGACTATAACTTAGCCAATAGAAGGAAATACAGATCAGATAGAGTTTCTGAAAATGAGGCTCACTCTCACTTCAATACATAATTCTCAGATTTATCTCCTCCAAGAGATTATCAAAGGTCTTTCAAATTAAAAAATGTGACAATGTATGCATTGTATTTTAATTTTATCTGTCCAACATCTATATATATAGAAAAGCCTAAGTGACCGTTAAGACCGAACGACCGGAACGACTAGTTGACTATTTGCTATGACATGCACTGACCACCAGGGGACAGATGGGTAATGCAGAAGTTGCCCCCTGATGGTCAATGCACTCCCACAGCCCACCTCCTGCAGCTGGCCAACCTCCCACGACCCCTTCCCCTAGCCAGCTGGCTCCAATCGCCCCAATCGGAACCTCCCACAGCCCCACCCCATGGCTGGCCAACCTCCCACAGTCCCTCCCCCTGGTCAGTCAACCTCCAGTGGCCCCTCCCCCCTGGTCGGCCTATCTCCCACAATCTCTACCCCTTCCCTCACCACCACCCCCAGCCGGTCAGCCCCAATCAGCCCCAATCAGGACGGGGTGAGACACCCCGATTGGCCCCATTGCCGGCCAAGCCAAGGAACCCCACCCATGCACAAATTTGTGCACTGGGCCTCTATTATACACATAATTAATTTCTTTTCCTTCACCCCAGAAAAGTCAAAACTGGAATCCATAGAAGAAACAAGCAGCAGTAAGATGTGCTCATCAGTTGCATTTGGAGCTTTACCCATTAGTCATGAGGATAATATCAGCTCTGACCAGCAGCAGAGCACAGATAGTGCGAGCTCATCCATAGACTTTGGGACCTCTGACATGAAATACTTACTCTATGAGGATGAGAAGGATTTCAAGGTAAGATTAAGTAAATAATTTTGACTACTAGGATCATGCTCTTTTATTAATGGAGAAAATTAACCTAAAATATGGATACTGAAAATTTCTATTTGCAATTAGTAAAATTTGCCCACCATTCACATCTCTTTGGATACTATTTTTACCCCTACTCTTGCCCAATTTGTTATCTATATTTGTTTATAGACCTCCATTACTAGTATACCATGTAAGTTATCTAGTGGCTTATAATAACAACTGTTTATTTTCTTTAAGGGCATCTGTTAGTTAGGAAATCAGCAAGGGCTCCACTGGATAGTCCTCAGCTGGACTCTCAAGGCAGTTGCAGTCATATGTTGGCTGGAGCAGTAGTCATCTAAAGGTTTGATGGGGGCAGGACGACCCATTTCCCAGGTGGCTCACTCACACGGCTGGCAGGTTAATGCTACCTAAGCTGGGGGCCTCAGTTCCTCTTCACATGGGCCTCTCTACAAGGCACGTTTATTGTCTGGCTTTTCCAAGACAAAGCAATCCCAGAGACTAAGATGAAAGCTGCAATTTTGCATGACTTAGCCTTGGAAATCATACAGCATCCCCTCCCTCATCATCTATCCGTTGATGCAGTTATAAAGTTCCAAGTGGAGGAAATGTAGCTTGTACATCTTAAAAGAAGGTTGGCATCACATTATCAGAAAAGCATGCGGGGTGGGGTATACGTTAGTATGGCCATCTTCGGAAGGACAAACTGTCATATACACCACAGGATGAAACCTGGAATATTCACGCCTTTTTTTTTTTTTTAAGACTTTTTGGTACATTCCAATTCAGGGGTGGGCAAACTTTTTGACTCGAGGGCCACAATGGGTTCTTAAACTGGACCGGAGGGCCGGAACAAAAGAATGGATGGAGTGTTTGTGTGAACTCATATAAATTCCAAGTAAACATCATTACATAAAAGGGTACGGGCTTTTTTTTCAATAGTTTTATTCATTTCAAACGGGCCGGATCCGGCCCGCAGGCCGTAGTTTGCCCACGGCTGTTCCAATTACTCCCACATTGACCCCTTGCTATTTTCCTTCTTGGTACTACCAACAACTTAAAAAGTTCTTCAGGAACTTAAAGTCTTACAGGAAAAAGAGTGATATAAGACAGAAGAAGAAACTGAGTAAGTCAACAAAACTCGTTTTAACTAACTACAATGCAGTCCTGCTACCGTCAAGCGCCTGTTTAAAGACTAAAGGTCTAGTCCCTATAGCATTCAAGCACCGCCATGAGTATCTTGGAATCATGTCACCTGGTCTGGTATGATGACCTCAAATGGACAGTTGTCTACAAAATTCCAAAACTGGGGCTACCATTTGGTTGAATGAAAGACCTTCTTTCTTACCATGGAAGTTTTTGATGTGGTAAAATGACGTGTTGTATGTTATGAACTGAATTATGTCTTCCTGCCCCAGCCCTTCATATGTTGAAACCCAGTGTGACTGTATTTGGAGATCGGGTTTTTAGGAGATAGTTAAGGTTGAATGAGCTCATAAAGATGGGGCCCTAATTTGATAGGACTGTGGCCTTATAAGAACAGGCTATGCCTTGTGAGAACGCAGCGAGAAGGGAGCCATCGGCAAGCCAGAAAGAGGGCTCTCACCAGAACCCCATCATGCTGGCACCCTGATCTTGAACATTCCAGCCTCCAGATTGGTGAAGAATGAATTTCTGTTGCTTAAGGCTCTTAGCCTGTGGAATGTTGTTATGACACCCTGAGCAGATTACCACAGTGAATTAGAATTCTGAAATAGGCGGTAGATATCTACCACCTTGCTTTTCTCCTGTCTTACATTTCTTATAGTTCTATAATTATATATTTTAAAAACTAAACACAGTCACATGCATTTTGAGTAATAAAACATTAATTCCCTTTTCATTCTTTGATATTCTAGATTCTAATAAATGTTTATTGAGACCCCCACAATATTCCAGGTACTTGTTAGATGCTTGGGAATCAGGGGGTAAACAGGAAGAAATGAAGTCTCAAAGAGGCCATTTTGGCAGGCACTACTTTCAAATCCCATACATGCTATTAGCAGATGGATAAGAAAATCATTAATTACTGTGCAGGAGGCATGTATCACCTGTGTCTGTCTCCCTGACCGGTCTGTGAGCTCATCTTTGTCCCCAGCACTTGATACACAGCTGGTAGGAATTCGGGGGAGTTTGTTGATGTGTTGAAGGAATTCAAAAGAAAACATTATTACTTGGGAAGGCTCCCAAGAGGAAGGCACATAATGGAGGGCCTGACCTGTTTCAAGCCAGTTTGGGGGTGACTGTGTGATTTCATATAAATTAGACTTTTAATTTCATTTGTTGATATCATAAATTATAGTTAGTTTGGCAGAATATGGTAAGTTTTATTTATACAGTTAGCCAAAGGTCCTGTGAAAAGTGCAAAATTCATAAAGAATCTGTTCAATGTTAGAATATTAGTAAGCAAAGTGATGTATGCAGATCTTCCATTGGTTCTTGAGTAATATAGAGAACTCTGCAGTGGTTCTAGCCTATATATCGCCAATATTTTCTTTTACCAATTAAAGAGCTTACAGAGGATATATCTCCCCACTCTATCTGGTGCCCCCAACCCAACCCCCTGAAAGACTTGCTGACTGCTCGGTGGGAGATCTGGCCTATATGCCCCACATACGTTCATGGAGTGGTTTCTATTTTTAGTAGCTCTCATATTTCACATGTTATACAGCACTTGGGCAATTGGGAGGGCAATGAAGCCAGTCAGATAAAGGAAACCTTATCTATTGAAGCTGCTAACTTGCTGAATAACTTCTCCTATTCTTTTCTGCATCTGTTCACCACAGGATTATGTAAACTTGGGGCCCCTGGAAGTGAAACTCATGCGTGTGGAGAGCAAGAAAATGCAGATTCATTTTCAAGAGAAGCCTATTACAGACAAATTATTTGAAGAGGTCAAGGGCCCACAAGTCCACGTCACATACAGAATGATGAGGTCTTTTCTCTAAGACTGAACGCTGCAAAGTAAAAACAGTTTTTCCTTATAAATTTTATTTGGGAACTAAAATATAAAAACTG
The DNA here is from genome assembly GCF_000327345.1 of Myotis davidii. NCBI lineage: Eukaryota > Metazoa > Chordata > Mammalia > Chiroptera > Vespertilionidae > Myotis > Myotis davidii. The sequence continues at coordinate 1,599,377 of NW_006285247.1, read as the reverse complement.
CCCACTTTATTTATACTTTGGTCCATTTTTAAACAGGTTGTTATTTCTAAAGATCATTCCAAGATGCAGCTATCCATTTACCTGCATAGCATGAGTAACAAAAATGAAAGTACTAGATATATTTTTATGTTCAAGTAATCAGAAGCATGTCAGTGAGCCCAAGATGGTCTCTGAGGTTGCCTACACTTAAACATTCCCTGATTAATCTATGATTCCAAAATGAAATAGTTCAAGTACGGATTTCTCTAAGAAAAATTTAGAGGTTTGCATAGCACTGACTACACATCCTTCTCTCTGAGGATGCTAAATGGTAGCTAGCCATTCCACAGTTCAAGCCTACTCTTCTTTAACCTTACATTATTTATAATGAATATAAAACATTTCACAAATAAATTTGAGGGTAGTAATTTGTTGTATCAAAACGTTCCACCAATAAGGAAATCCCTCTTCCACTAGCTATATCAAGTCTAAATGGCCTTGAGTTCCTGTCCAAGGCCATTACCACTTCCCTCTTATGAGTACCACAAACCAAGGCAACTATGACTGGGCCTGAATTTGACACCAGCATTTTATTTAAAGGCAAGATCTACTTATAAAGCTTTCTACAAGAAACAACTTTAAGGCCAAAGATAGATTGAAAGTTAATATACCATGCAAACATTAACAGAAAAGAAGGTGGTGTGATTAACTATCAAAGTAGATGTGAAGGTAAGAATTGTGAAGAGAAATAAAAAATGAAGAGCAATTTTTCCAATAATAAATAAATAAATAAATAAATAAATCAGGATGATATAACAATCCTAAATTTGTATGTACTAATAAACATGATCTCAAAATATATAAATCAAAATTTACCAAACTAAAAACCACTATGGCATAAATTATATCATATATATTTTACCACAATAAAAAAAAAAGCAAAACGACAGTTAAATTCACAATCAGACTTGAAGTTCTTACCATACCTCTATCAATAACTGATAGGTCAATCATATTTTAAAATCACTAAGGATATAAAAAATTGAACAACCATAGACTACAGATTTTTTTCAAGTGCACATGAAGCATTTACAAAAATAGACCATATTCACAACAAATATTTAAAAAATTGAAATTCATACAACACAATGCTCTGACTAGAGTACAAAAAAATTTGAAAGTAAGCATGCCACTTCTAAAAAACTCATGGGTGAAAGAAGAAAAAAAGAGAAATTTATATATATATACACACACACGCACACACACACACACACACACACACATATACATACACACACTCTGAGTGGCCAGATTACTATGACCACCTGACGTATGTAGGCAAATTAGCCATACACTGCATCTATGGGATATAGAAGCCGAAGGCCTGTTCGAACACCTTTGCTGTCCGCAGTTACCTGGGTCATGTTTTTCTGGCATGATTTGGGCCCTTTAATTCGTGTGGAACAACGTCTGAATAGTACAACATACCTAATCAACTTCATCCCATCATGTTGATGGTGTATCCCAATGGAGATGGCTTCTTCCAACAAGACAATGCGCCATGCCACAGTGCTCATATGTACAGGAGTGGTTTCAAGAACATGAGGGAGACTTTACCTTGCTTAGGTGGCCCCCACAGTCACCAGATCTCAGTGCAATTGAGCATTTGTGGGACAAAGTTAAAAGAGCCATCAGGCAGCTGGTTCCACAGCCATCAAATCTCACAGAACTGGACAGTGCTATTCATCAGGCATGGTGTCAGATTCCTCACATCACCTTTCAACATCTCGTGGAGTCAATGCCAAGAAGAATCGCCGCAGTATTGAAGACAAAAGGTGGCCCAACGAAGGACTGATGGGGGGGTCGTCATAATCTGGCCACTCTGTGTGTGTGTGTGTGTGTGTGTGTGTGTGTATTATGCTAATAGACCGAACAGCGGAACAACCGAACAACCGGTTGTTATGACATGCGCTGACCACCAGGGGGCGCACATGGAACATGGCAGGTATCAGCAGCAGGTAGCAGAGCGCAGAACATTGCAGGCATTGGCCACTGTGAATGGTGGAGCAAGTGAGCGGGGGTGCCAGACCAAGGCGGGGCGCCGGACACTGTCATCCGGATGAGCCTCTGATGGCTACTGAGAATTCTTTGCTCCCACACACCACGGTCCCACCAGGTGCTCACACCTGCTGCCAGCACCTGGCATTGGTCCTGATTGCTCAACACCATCAGTGGGGCAAGCAGTGGCTGCCAGCTCTGATCACCCCTGAGGGCTTCTCCACCTCCCCCTGCTCCTGAGGGGCTGGCACTGTTAGCACATGAGAGTGGCGGCAGCAGGAACGAGGCTACCAGCAGGTAGGGGACTGTGGGCCACAGAGGGAGGGGCTGGGTGGGGGTGCAGAGGGTGGGCTGAGACCCACCCCTGTGCCCACCGCAGCCTCGCAGCCCACACTTCCTTTCAAGGTGCATGAATTCGTGCACTGAGTCCATAGTATGACCACCAGGGGGCGCACATGGAACATGGCAGGTATCAGCAGCAGGTGGCAGAGCGCAGAACATTGCAGGCATTGGCCACTGTGAGGTGGTGGAGCAGGTGAGCAGGAGCGCCGGTTGCTGTCATCCGGGTGAGCCTCTGGTAGTTACTGAAAATTATTTGCTCCCACGCGCGACAGTTCTACCTGGCATTCACACCAGCTGCTGGCACCCGGCACCGGCCCTGATCACTGAGTCTATTTTGAAGAAGTACTGTTGATATTTGGCTCTGTTGACTAATGAGTTTGCCGACCACTGCCCTAGTATATATATATATATTAATCCTCACCCAAGAAGTGAGAATATTTTTTCCATTGATTTTTAGAGAGAGTGAAAGGGTGGGGCAAGACAGAGAGAGAGGAGAGAGAGAAACATCCATGTGAGACGCATCGATTAGATGCCTTCTGCTCATGCCCCACCTGGGCCAAGGAAGAACCTGCAACTAAGGTATGTGAACCAGGAAATGAACCTATGACCTTTTGGTCCATGGGTCAACGCTCTAACCACTTAGCAATGGCCGGGAAAGAAATAATATTTTAAATTGATAATAAAAAATATGACATGTCAAAACTTGGGGATCCAACTACAGTGGTGCTTAAAGGAAAATTTATAACTAAGTTTATCTAACAAGAAGGGTTGACAATTCAATCTAAAATTTTATCTCAAAAATCTAGAAAAAACAGCAAAAATAAACCTAAGAAAAGTAGAATAAAGGAAATAATGATGAAAAAAATCAATTGACTAGAAAGCTAATCTATGAAAGAGAAAACCAACAAAGCCAAAAGGTGGTTTCTTGAAGGGTTAATTAAAATTATTAACCCCTAGTCAGACTTATAAAAAAAAAAGAAAACATCACTATAGTTTTTGATAGACACTGTTAAAAAGATAAGAATTTATGGGGAAAAACCTTTACCAATAAATTTGACAATTTAGAGCAGTGGTTCTCAACCTTCTGGCCCTTTAAATACAGTTCCTCATGTTGTGACCCAACCATACAATTATTTTCATTGCTACTTCATAACTGTAATGTTGCTACTGTTATGAATTGTAATTAAATATCTGATAATGCAGGATGGTCTGAGGCGATCCCTGTGAAAGGGTCGTTTGACCGCCAAAGGGGTCGCGACCAACAGGTTGAGAACCACTGATGTAAAGGCAGGAAGAAGACCACCATCTACATATAAGCCAAGGAGAGAGATTTGAAAAACATTTCAGAAAAATAGGAGAAAAAAATTAAAAATCGAGGAATGTATCAAATGAAACATGAGCAGATCTTCTATGCTGAAGGCTTCAAAATATTGTTGAGAGAAAGAAGACTTAAATAAGTAGAATAAAGAGATACACCATTATCATGCATTAGAAGATTCAAAATATTTAAGATGTCAGTCCTTTCCAAACTGATCTATAACCCAGTGTAATCCCAATCAAATTTCTAGCATTTTTTTTTGTAGAAATTCACAAGCTATTTCTAACATTATGGAGAGTTATAACCTAGGCAAAAAACAAAACAAAACAAAAAAAACCTATGGCAGCCAAGACAATCTTAAAGAAAACCAACAAAATTGGAGGACTTAACACTACCAAATTGTAAGACTTCATACAAAATTTCAGTAATTAAGACAATAACGTATTGGCCCAGGATAAAGGAAAAGTCCAAAGCAACAGAATAGAGAGTCCAGAAACAAAATCCACACATATTTGTCATTGATTTCTGAAAAAGGTGCCACTATAATTCAGTGTGTGTGTGTGTGTGTGTGTGTGTGTGTGTGTGCATGTGCAGGGGGTAGGGATAGTGGGGGTGGGGGGAGCAATGGTCTTTTTAATAAAAAATGATGCTGAAATGATGGTATATCTGCATGGGGGGAAAAATGAACATTGATGCCTACCTCATATACCATACACAATCAAAAGTGGATCAGAGACCTAAAGATGGAAGGCAAAACAATAAGGAAATATAAGAGAATATCTATATGTTCCCCTTGGCACACCCAATAGAGCTTCAAAGCCTATGCTTGAAATTAAAAACTGCATCTGGAACAGCATTATACTGCATAAGAACAGGCATATAGATTAATTAAACAGAACAGGGAGCCCAGAAATCAACCGACACCATTATGGTCAATATTTGACAAAGGAGGGAAGAGCATACAATGGAATAAAGATAGTCTATTTAATAAATGGTGCTGGGAAAATTGGTTAGATACATGCAAAAAAAATGAAATTATTCCACCAACTTACACTATACACAAAAAATAAAATCAAAATGGATAAAGACCTAAATATAAGTTGTGAAATCATAAAAATTCTAGAAGAAAACATAGGCAGTAAATCTCAGACATCTCACGTGGCAATATTTTTGCTGATATATCTCCTAGGGCAGGGGAAACAAAGGGAAAAACAAATGGGACTACAGCCAACTAAAAAGCTTCTGAACAGCAAAAGAAACCAACAAAATATAAAGGAAACCCACTGTAGGGGAGAACATATGTGCCAATGATATATCTGATAAGGGGTTAATTTCCAAAATACATAAAGCACTTATACAACTTAACATCAGGAAACAAACAATCCATGCTGCTCTAAAAAGGAAGGAACTCTTACCATTTGCAACGGCATGGATGGAACTGGAGAGCATTATGCTAAGTGAAATAAGCCAGTCAATGAAGGAAAAATACCACATGATCTCACTCATTCATGGATAATTGAGACCATTATAAACTTTTGTAAAAAAAAAGTAAAAAAATAATAAAAATAAAAAAATAAAAACAAATTGCCCGAATAGACACTTCTCCAAAGAGGACATACAGATGACCAATCCTATATAATAAAAAGATAATATGCAAATTGACCCTCATGCCCTAGCATCACAAGATGGCCGCCCCATGTCATCAAAATATGGCCACCCCACATCACAAGATGGCCGCCCCTGCATCATCACAAGATGGCTGCCCCGTCATCACAAGATGGCCACCCCCACATTGTCACAAGATGGCCAACAGGGGAGGGCAGTGGGGGCGATGAGGCCTGCAAGGGAGGGCAGTTGGGGGCAATCGGGTCAGCAGTGGAGGGCAGTTGAGGGTAATTGGGACAGCAGAGGAGCAGTTAGGTGTCAATCAGGCTGGCAGGGAAGCAGTTAGGGGGTGATCAGGCTGGCAGGCAGGCGACTTAGGAGCCAGCAGCCCTGGATTGTGAGAGAGATGTCCGAAACTGGCAGTCGGACATCCCCTGAGAGGTCCCAGATGGGAAAGGGTGCAGGCTGGGCTGGGGGACACCCCCACCAAGTGCATGAATTTCGTGCACCAGGCCCCTAGTAGACATATAAAAATGCTCAATATCACTGATCATCATAGAAGTGCATATTAAAACCACAATGAGATATCTCTACCTCACAACTGCCAGAATGGTTACCATCAATTAAACAACAAGTGCTGGCAAGGATGTGGAGAAAAAGGAGCCCTCGTGCACTGTTGGTGGGAATGCAGCCTGGTGTAGCCACAGTGGAAAACAGTATGGCGTTTCCTCAAAAAATTAAAAATGAAACTGTCTTTTGGCCTAGTGATCCCACTTCTGGGAATATATCCTAAGAATCCTGAAACACCAATCAGAAAGAATGTATGCACCCCTATGTTCATAGCAGCATAATAATAATATCTGGAAACCACCCAAGTGTCCATTGGTTGATTAGTGGATATAAAAACTGTGGTAAATTTACACAATTGAATACCACATTGCTTTAAAAAGGAAGGAACTCTTACCCTTTGAGACAGCATGGATGAACCTGGAGATTATAATGCTAAGAGAAATAAGCCAGTCAGAGAAAGACATTACTGTTGATCTGACTTATATGTAGAATCCAGTGAACAAAATAAACTGAAGAACAAAATAGAACCAGAGTCATGGATACATGTTACAGACTGACAGATATCAGAGGGAGGTGAGTGGGGCAGATGGCATGAAAGAAGGTGGAGAGAATAGCCAAAGAACATACGTGCATAACCCATGCACACAGACAACAATGTGGTTAGGGCCAGGAGAAGGGGAGGGCAGGGGTTTGGGTGGAGGGGGGCAAAGGAGGGGGAAATAAAAAAAAAATAAAAACTGCATTTGGTAGGTCGGTAAATGTGGATTTGGCAGTATTCTACCCAGCTTTCCAAGCCTGCTGCTCCCTATGTCACTCACTTTCCTGGGGAAAAAAATGCCATAAAATCACTAACCATAAAAATATTGATAAATTGGATTTTATTAAAATTGAAATCTCTTGCCCTGACTGGGTAACTCAGTTGGTTGGAGCATCATCCTGTATACCAAAAAGGTTCTGGGTTTGATTCCTGGTCAGGGCACATGCATAGGTTGCAGGTTTGATCCCCAGGTACATACGGAAGGCAACCGATTGATGTTTCTCACATTGATGCTTCGCTCTCTCTCCTCCCTCCCTCTTCTTGCCCCTTTTCTCTTCCTCTCTTTTTCTAAGATCAATAAACATATCCTCAAGTGAGGATAAAAAAATTAAGATTTTTTTAAATTTAAAAGATACCATTAAATGAGTCAAAAAGCAAGTTACATACTGGGAAACTATATTTCCTACGCATGTATCTTACCAAAACAATCATATAAAGAACACTAGAAAATCATATACAAATCAGTAGGAAAAAAGACAAATGACTAATAAATATAAAAAGGAGATCAACATTATTACTCATCAGGGAAAGGCAAAACCACGAGATAACAGTATATACCCAATATAATGGCTAAAATTAAAAAGTTGAAAATAGTAAATATTGACAAGGATACAGAGCAACTTGAACTCCCATAAAATTGGTGGGAGCATAAATTGGCACAAACACTTTGGAATATATATCAGTATGTATTCAAACAATAAATATGTATAATAAAGCTAAATATATATATCATGATCAGCAATTCTACTCAACTTAATATGGAATAGAAATGGGTATGTTTACCAGAAGACATGGATAGGAATTTTCCTAACAACTTTAATGATAATAGCCAAAAACTTGAAACTACCCAAATGACTATCAGCAATATAATCTATATACATAAAAGCCTAAGCGACCATTACAACCGAATGACCAGAATGACTGGAACAACTGGTCGACCATGACTCTCACTGATCATGGGGGCGCAGACGCTCAATGCAGGAGTTGCCCCTGGTGGTCAGTGTGCTCCCAAAGCCAACCTCCCTCAGCCCCTCCTCCTGCCCGTTGCCTGCCGAGGGACCCCACCCATGCACAAATTCGTGTACCAGGCCTCTAATATGTAAATAAATTGTGCTATATTCATGCAATGGAATACTGTACAGCAATAGAAAAGAACAAACTACTGCCAAAAGTGGACATATAGGACGATCTTATGGATGTAATCTTGAGTGAAAAAAGACACAAAAGGACATATATGGTATGATCCCATCTGCACAATATTCAACAAGGACAGGTACACTAATCTTGATGTCAGAAGTCAGAATAACGTCTACCTTTGTGGTGGAGAATGACTAAGATGGCACATAAAGGAGTGTTCTGTTTAGCTTTGTTAACAAAAGGTCTCTGCCATCAATCTCATGCCAACAGAAATTCCCAATCAGGGTACAGCAAAAGGAGAAACTTTATTCAGGTGAACAGTTTGCAAACCAGAGAAAGGCACTCTCCCACAGAATACAAAAGTGCACTCTGAGGAGACAAAAGGTAGGCAGTCTTTTATAGAGGAAGTTCACACCCTAGTTTCTGATTGGTCCATTTTTATGCAAATGAGACATCTAAACCTGCACAGTCTGATTAATTTAAAAACATTGCCCTGATTGGCCATGTTTTTTTAAAATTCTTTATTGTATACTAGAGGCCGGGTGCACAGAAATTTGTGCACTCGTGGGGGAGGGGAGGGCCCCTCAGCCCGGCCTGTGCCCTCTTGCAGTCTGGGACCCCTCGGGAGATAACGACCTGCTGGCTTAGGCCTGCTCCTGGGTGGCAGAGGGCAGGCCCAATCCCTAGGTGCAGCCCCTGGTCGGGCTCAGAGCAGGGCCGATTGGGGAGTTGGGGCGCCGCCCCCTGTCATACACAGAGCAGGGAGATTGGAGGTTGTGATGCCACCCTCAGTCACGATCAGGGTAGGGCCGATTGGGGGGTTGGGGCACCATCCCCTGTCACACTCAAGGCAGAGTAGATGGGGAGGGTGCAGTGCCACCCCCTGTCATGCACAGAGCAAGGCCAATCAGCGGGTTGGGGCACTGCCCCCTGTCACTCACAGAGCAGGGCCCATTAGGGGGGTTGGGGCTCTGTACCCTGTCACGTCCTGTCACGCACAGAGCAGAGCCAATCAGGGTGTTGGGGCGCTGCCCCCATCACACACAAAGCAGGGCGGATCAGCGGGTTGGGGCACCGCCCTCTATCACCCACAGAGCAGGGCCGATCAGGGGTTTGGGCGCTGCCCCCTGTCATGCTTATCCTGGTGCTGGGAGGCATATTACCCTTTTACTATATAGCATAGAGGCCTGGTGCACGGGTGGGGGCCAGCTGGTTTGCCCTGAAGGGTGTCCTGGATCAGGGTGGGGGTCCCCACTGCGGTGCCTGGCCAGCCTGGGTGAGGGGATGATGGCTGTTTGCAGCTGGTCACACACCCTTCAGGGTGGAGGTCCCCACTGGGGGGCCTGGCCAGTCTGGTTGAGGGGCTGAGGGCTGTTTTCAGGCGGGGGGTTACTGAAGCGCCCAACTGCTCCTTTTTTTCTTTTCTTTTTCTTTTTTATTCTGGGCCAGCTTTAGCTTTGAAGCTTGGCTCCAGCTCTTAGGCCTCCACGGCTGAAAGTACGTTTCTGGCCTTTGCATACAATGTTGCGAATCTGCTGGCTGAAATCCGGCGGTATTTGTTACAGAGTTTCTTAAACTGCCCGCGCAGAGGCCTGCAGCCGCAGGCGGGGGACGGTGGTTTCCTCCGTCACTGAAGCAAGCAAGCCTCATGTTAGTTTCAAGCTGCCTGGCTGCTGGCCGCCATCTTGGCTGACAGTTAATTTGCATATCTCAATGATTAGCCAATGAAAAGGGTAGCAGTTGTACGCCAATTACCATGTTTCTCTTTTATTAGTGTAGATAGTATTACATGTGTCTCCTTTTTCCCCCACTGACCTCTCCCTAGCCGTTCCTACCCCCCAGCACATGCCCTCAACCCTCTACTGTCTGTGTCCATGGGTTATGCTCATATGCATGCATACAAGTCCTTTGGTTGATCTCTTACCTGCCCCCACTCCCCTGCCTTCCCTCTGAGGTTGGATGGTCTGTTTGATGCTTCTATGTCTCTGGATCTATTTTTGTTCATCAGTTTACATTGTTCATTATATTCCACAAATGGGTGAGATTGTGTGATACTTATCCTTCTCTGATTGGCTTATTTCGCTTAGCATGATGCTCTCCAGGTCCATCCATGCTGGTGCAAATGGTAAAAGTTCCTTCTTTTTTGACAGCGGTGTACTATTCCATTGTGTAGATGTGCCACAGGACTGGGTGGTTTCTTGACTTCTGATTGGTCATTATGGAGCCATTCTGATTGGTCAGTATACATGCAAATGAGGCTATAGGTAGCAGTTTCAGCTGGACAGGATGGGCCTCAGTCCTATTGGTCAAAAGACAATACCAGGAGCTCCCTTATAAGGGTTGACTCAGACAGCAGGGACACAGTGCAGGCGGCTGACAGCTCAGTCTGTAGCTTTTCCCTGAAATGCAGCACGTGGGAGAGGCCCCTGTAAACAGTGGCTGCTAGACCCTAGTTATACATTTGTGTCCACGAGGAGCCCTGCTGAGCAGATATATTCCCTCTCGAGTTCCACCTCTTGATCTGAACAGCAGTTAACGTGGATGAGTTCACTTTACAAACATTCATCAAGCCGGACACTTCAGATTTGTTTATTTGACTGATGTAGTTTATACTTGAAAAAAGTTTTCCCCCCAAACTGTCCCCCAAGCACCCATATCCCAACCCATTCCATGAAGTTAAAAGGTCACATTTCTGTCTTCTGGTGAACAGAAGA
>NW_006285247.1:1578075-1588765 GCF_000327345.1 Myotis davidii | reverse complement strand
GTGTTCCCTGACAGGAAGGCAGAATACTCTGTTAGGGCAGTGTTTCAAAGGTCACCGAAACAGAAATGTCCTTGGAAAAGCTAATGTGGTTTTGCCCATTTTCCATATTAGGAAGAAATGTAAACTTTTTATAAACAAGATTTATCTTTACTTTTTACGGCTGGGGTGGGGGTGGGGAGACCCACTGGGACAAATCAGAGCTTCCAGTGACCAACATGTGAAGGCCATGGGGCTGCCCACTGGTCTCAGCAGGTCAGCAGAAACGGACATTGTTTTCTCTCACACTCGGAAAGCGCAGACCATGAGATTAGGAAAACAAGCCAGGCATAACATGGTACGATTCCAGCATTAATTTGTTAGCTGTGGCAGTTTCTCCTTCACAGTATGAATTTGAATCCGAAGAAAATATCAAATGACCACAAGTCTCGTTTGCTGCCAAGAAGATGTCAGAGTCGAAAAGGCATCCTTTGAAACGGGAAGGGGAAGAATGTGTTTTCCTCTGTTAATATCATTTCTTGTGTTTAGAACTTGCAAAGTGGCAGCATCTCTAAAACAAATATGCAGGGGCTTTTTGGTGTGTGTGTTTTTAAACAATCCATATTCTAAGCAGCTTAGAGTGGTAGCTGTTAGATGACTAACTGACAAAGCACATCTCAATGACGTGTTGTGCCACCATGGATTTCTGTCAGCGTCCCTGATTCAGTGACGTGTGGGTAAGGCTTTAGGGAAGCAAAATGAAACTGCTTTTTCCCTCAAGATGCTCACAGTCCAGTGAGAGAGCCGGGGTTCGGGGCTTCTCAGGACTGGGAACCTGCCTTCCACTTCAATAGCAAAGGCAGAGAAGGCAGGCGAGACATCCAAGTGGGGTGGGTGGTCTAACTCCCAATAGTCTATCTTTACCACCTTTAGTAATAGATTTGAAAAAGACATTTAAGATGCGATTAGGGAGATTTTATGTAGGATTCAGTTCTTTTTTTTAAAAAATATATTTTATTGATTTTTTACAGAGAGGAAGGGAGAGGGATAGAGATTTAGAAACATCGATCAGCTGCCTCCTGCACACTCCCCACTGGGGATATGCCCGCAACCAAGGTACATGCCCTTGACCGGAATCGAACCTGGGACCTTTGAGTCTGCAGGCCGACGCTCTATCCACTGAGCCAAACCGGTTAGGGCAGGATTCAGTTCTTAAAGTAACCAAGCACCTGAGTTTTAGTTGGCATTTTTCAAGATTTGGGGACAGGGACTGGGTGTGGGAACTTGCTTGTGTTGGCCCAGGAATCAGATGGGTTTGAAGAAATGAGATGGTGTGAAGGGACAGGGCAGTACAGAAAGCACCTCAGGCTGGCTGCCTCGAATCCTGCGCAGTTAACTTCTTTCAAGCCTGGTTTCCTCCTCTGCATCACATGGACGGAATCCCCATACTGCAGGATTATTTTAAGGATCAGAGAGAATGCACGTACCCGGTCCACAATAGACATGTACTATGTGGCAGTCCATGACCCCCGACATTTCACAGTAACCTCTGGAAGTAAGGCCTAAGACGTCTGTGTGAAGGTTGACGGAGCGTGCCTGTGTCCAATCGATCCGTCACACGCTGTGAGGCCTGGACAGCTGGGCCCTGCACCCTTATCTTAAGGAGCTGGCCCCATCCTGGGAGGCTGGGGAGAGTGACTCAGCCGCCACCTTGCAGGAGGCCAGTCCCTGGCTCTGCTGATCTAGGTCAGGCCGAAGGGACAAGTAGTAAACCCAGTTCCAGATATCTTAAGGGTGTTGGGGAGGGCGGCACTGTGGGTCAGTGGTGACATTCTTGTTGCCTTTTGAGGCCTATAGCCAGATACTAGAGCCATTCAGGGGAGAAGGAGGCCTGGGGATTCTGTGGCAATAAAAAGCTGTTTGTTAAAGGCCTGCTTTATCCTCTCTTGTTTTACTAGATCTCAACACAACAGTTCTCTGTATTTTTCTTGGAATAAAACTGGCTTTTGCCCTAGACTCCAGGAAACGTGCCCTCGGCAGCGGACGCTTTCTAAATATTAGTGACTTTAACTCGATTAAGAATTTCCATTTCCCATTCCTGTGACTGAGGCTCCAGTTCCCAGAAAGGCTGCCTTTCTTCTCTCTCTCTTTTTTTTCAACATGACGCTTCCGATTGATTATGTTTTAGGTCATTTTGTTCTTATGATCTGAGTAAATGCTAAAAAAAACTTCAAGGTACTTTTAAAGATTCTTCACACAGAGATGTTTTCAGATTCCCAGCAACATTCTGATATCCTCACAGATTCTTAGTAAAAGGCGTTGTCAGCATTTCCTTCCTCAAGTCCTGTGCTCAGCTCGCTGACCTCTCGCCTTCTTGGGTTAGGGCCATCTTTTTGTACAGCCTCAGCTATAAAAATATGCTAGGCCCGGCCACACTTCCCTCCTGAGAGGAATGGAATGAGCTGTGCTGGATTCCCCTCTCTGCGACTAACCAACTAACCGGGGTCAGCCAGACACTTTTACCTTAAAGCCTTCGGGCACCAAAGTGGGCTCTGGCTTCGCTTTAGGTTCTGGGGCAAGTATGCAATTAACTTCAAGTCTTTGATGTTCTTTGCGACATTTCATCTATGCTTCAGCCATTTTCTCCAGCTGCTTACAAAATGTCTTCTGTGACTGGTGTGCTATTTACGTGAAAATGTCACTGTGGGGCATAGCTGGGCCTGAAATCTAGTGAGAAGGTACACACCTTCACCGTGTTGTGTGACATTTACTGAGCACGAGCAGTTCGGACTTGCCTACTGCTCATTTTTAAAGTTTTTGACACTTTTTAGCATTTCATTTCTTGGAAATATTTTCATTTAAAACTATCATTCTTTTCTCGAATCTCAACTTATAATATGCAACATGGTAGGGTATTGAAGTCTTTGATCAGAAATGAGTTCAAGAAATTAGAGATTCTTTTACTAAAAATCAAATGATTATGACAGAGGCCACTAGTTTTTCTTCCAGTCTATATGCCCCTTCTTCTGTAACAATGCATTCATTTAGCTGCTTTGGCTAAGTGGGGTCACCCAACTTAAACACTCTACTTCCAGGCTTCCCTTGCAGCCACATGACGAAGTTCTGGCCAATGGATTGTGAGTAGAGGTTGTGCCCAACATCTGTGTCTTCCCTTTTCCTCCCTTACTCTCCCGTCCTCCATCTGCTGCTGGGATGTGCTTAGCTGCTCAGCCACAGTCGATGTGAGATGAGGGGAGCACCTTAGGAAATGTGGAACAGCAGCACACCTTACGCCTAAACGAGAACACCTGCCCATCTTGTGGGCACAGCTGCTCTGCCGGCCCAGACTTCCGTGTGAGGGAAAATAAACTTCCGGCTTGGTTGAATTACTGAGTGTAGATTTTCTGTTATCCACCGCCAAACCCCATCCTAATACAGAGACTAACATGACCTTGCGAGAAGTCAATGTTTTTGATAGTAAAACGTAGTCTGTACTAAATAAGGTCTGGGTATTTATTCTTGGTTAAAATAAAATAGAGGATGGAGCTAAAATGTTAGAAATCATTCTGTTTTATAAGAGGGCATTTAAACTGTGGACCTAAGTCTACGTAGATGTTTGGGGCTGGCTATCTTCAAAGAAGTGTCCTCACACCCACGTGCAGTGTTATGGAGGCTGCCTCGGGCCCCAGGACTCTGCTTGTGCGAGGATGTCGAGTCAGGGGTCAGGGCTCTGCTTTGGAAGCAGCTCATGGGATCTCCACCAGCACGTGGAGGACGTCAACTATGCAAACACAGCAAAGTGGACGGTTCCCCAAACTGATAGTTTCAAAGGCTCTTTAGTCATACTAATAGCTTATACTTAAATGTGCTTATTATATGCACTTACATATATTAACCTGGTTGATCCTTCTTGTAATCCTATAAGGTAGGGTCTATAATTATTCTCATCTTACAGATGAAGGGAAATTCAGTAACTTTTCTACAGGTTCCCAGCTAGTCAAGGAGCAGTGTCAGAATTTGAACACAGGTGTTTTGCCTCCAGAATCATCCCAATAAAAATGATAGCAATTATGCACTGAACCTTTATCATGTGCCAGGCTGTTCTAAATGCATCCATTTACTAATTCATTAAATACAGCAGCCCCACGAGGTAGGCATTATCATGCCATTTCCCACATGAAGAATCTGAGGCAGTGTGAGAGTAACTAACTTGCCCGGACGAGTGTCTGAGCGCACACTATGCCTGCAGAGCCCACGCCATTACTGTCCTGTTGCACCAGCTCATCGAGCAGCAGGGCTTCCCACAGTGATGAGGGTGCTTTCGGAAGGGAAAGGGAATGCTCCTCATAGTAGAGCTGTTTCTGTAAATTGTCCTCTGTATGTGTCCGGATGCCAGCAGTCCTTTGCCTTCTCTTCCTTTTCCCACCTCATCTTAGCCTTTCCCTTCCCCCCCCACCAACTCTGCAGCCAGTCTCTGCATCTTTTTTTTTTTTAAACTTAACTTCTACTCTAATTAGCGCCATTAGTTGATTCTTTCCTTTAAAAAAAAACTTAAAAATTTTTTTTGTTATTGTTGCAGAGAGGAAGGGAGAGATTGAAACATCAATAATGAGAATCATTGATCGACTGCCTCCTGCACGCCCCCCACCGGGGACTAAGCCCACAACCTGGGCATGTGCCCTGACTGGGAATCAAACTGTGATCTCCTGGGGCATTCTGGTAGGTTGGCACTCAAACCCTGAGCCACTCTGGCTGGGCCCTTTCCTTTTTTTAAAAAAAACTTTGAGATATAATTGACAATATTTTAAGAAATTTGAAGTTCACAATGTGATGATTACAGAATACACTGTGAAAGGATTCCTCTCAAGTTAACACAGCCAGCACCTCACATATTTACCTTTGGGGAAACATTTAAGTTCAACTCTTAGCAAATTTCAATTCTACAATACAGTTGACCCTTGACTAACACAGGACTAGGGGCACCGAAAATTTGTGTATAACTTGTCAGCCCTCCGCATATGTGGATTCCCACACTCGGATTGAAAATACAGTGCAGTGCATCAACCATAGTTACCATGTTGTACATTAGATCCTTAACAGCTGCCCCTTTGTCTTGCGTGTCTCATAAACACAGCCTCATGGATTTTCACAGTGAGGTGTTTGGGGGATCCATCCCTTGTATGGGAGTCTTAAAGGTTGAGTTGCTAAAGGTGGGGTCCAAATCTTTCACCCCTTAGAGAAAAGCTGGAATTGGGGGTTTCCTCCGCATTGTATGGCGCTGTGGCGAAGGCAGCGTTTATGGCCAGAGTAGGTCAGCCCTTCCTACTTATTCTGATGCATTTTCTCTCTCACCCGATGTGTGGCAGTCACTCAGCTGGCTCCTGGATTTCTATCAAAGGTTAACTGGTCAACCTGTAGCGGGTATTCAGTGTTTGTCAGAGGGAGGAAGTCCAGGAGCCTCCTGTGCCGTCTCGGTCAACCTCTAGTTCTTTCTACTGATTGTCTCTTCTCCTTGGCCAATCCCGCCAGCTAAGTTTTGTTCATGCTGGAGGACTAGGACAATAGTCTCCCGACTAGTTCACAAGTTTCTTTAGTCTCTCTATAGTCCATTCTCAACACAGCCGCCTCAGTGGTCCTTCTACCAACAAAAGCCTTTAAAGAGCCCTCTGCCCAACATCTGCACGGCTGTCCCAGCTCCGACTGAAAGGCAAACCTCAGCAGGACCTGGCGAGTCCTGGCCCACTGCCACCCTCTAACCACAGCTTCCACCATCCTCCCGCTCACCCACTCTGCTCCAGGCCCCTGGTATCCTCGCTGCTTCTCAGAGAAGTCAAGCACAGTCCCCTTTAGGATGCTGGGTCTTTCCCCTGCTTGTGTGAGAAGGGGAATCAGTTTCTGCATCTTCCCATCTTCCTCACTTCATTCAAGTCTGTTCAAAAGTCACTTCATCAGAGGTCTTCCTTGATACCCTAACCCAGTGGTTCTCAACCTTCCTAATGCTGCGACCCTTTAATACAGTTCCTCATGTTGTGGTGACCCCCAACCATAAAATTATTTTCGTTGCTACTTCATAACTGTAATTTTGCTACTGTTATGAATCGTAATGTCAATATCTGATATGCAGGATGTATTTTCATTGTTATAAGTTGAACATAATTAAAGCATAGTGATTAATCACAAAAACAATATATAATTATACATGTTTTCCGATGGTCTTAGGCGACCCCTGTGAAAGGGTCATTCAACCCCCAAAGGGGTCGCGACCCACAGGTTGAGAACCACTGCCCTAAACAAAATAGTACCATATTCTTACATCACTCTATCCTTTCACCCTTTTTCTTAGAGCACTCATCATGAGTCATAGAATACTTCATTGCCTATTATCATAAGAAAATAAGTTCATGAAAGCAAAACCCTGCCTTATTGACTTTTGCATCTAAAACTCCTGGCTCACAGAAGGCACGCAATGTGTGTGGATGAACAAGGGAGTGACTTTACTTTCCTCTTAAAAGCTTCCTTGGCCTATAAGCCCTTTGCTTATTGTCCTTTACCTCTTTTAGTTCCTAGTCACACATCTTGATACCACCACCATTCTCCCCATTCTCAATTTCATGCAGTCTGGCTCCTGTCCCTGCCAATGCCTGGGTATGGCTAGGGTGTTAAGTTCTAACTGTTGGAGCCAATGGTTAGTTTTGAATATTTCACTTATATTCACCATTCCCTACTTCTTCAACTATGTCCCTAACATCTCTTCCCTGGTTTTTCTCCAGTTCCGACTGTTCTTTCCTGGTCTCCATTAATTTTTTACTACCCTTGAATAATGGAGATATTCTCCAGGACTCCACATGTACTTTTCTTATTCCACAAAGAACAATCGCTGTGATAGGTATTTTTCTGCATAAAGTATTTTCGATAGTTTGGATTATTTTCTTTAGATTTCCAGAAGTGAGATTACAGGGTAAAGAATACAGATGTTTTAATGATTTTTTGAAAGAGCTGTCCAATTCACAATGTCCCTAAAAATAATCAGTTGCTAGTTTTCCTTCCCAGAGGTGTTAGGAATTGGACAGCAAAATAGGCAAAAAATATAGATGCAAAGGGGCAGAGAACTCAAGTTCTATTAAGAGGCAATGAAGAAAAAAAAAAGAAAAAAAAAAAAAAAAAAAGAGGCAATGAAGAGAAAAAGGATGAGCACAAGTTTCAGTAATGGAGGTACAGTAAACCCTGTATTTAACAGACTTTGACTTAATGGACAAAATTTCCAGTCTGTATGTCATAACACTCTGTTAATGCTTTTACCCAAGATTTGCTTATGTACTGTAGGTGCTCCAATCCCGGGAGCACCATGCTGTTCATTGCTAGTCGGAAAAAATCACGTGTGTGACCAGAGGGGAAAGACATAGCCTTTATAAAGTACATCTGGGAAAGACTGGATGGCGGCCTGCTGGGTGTTTCCACATTTGACCAGGGTAGGCTGCAGTGGTCAGCAAACTGCCGCTCGCGAGCCACATGTGGCTCTTGGGCCCCTTGAGTGTGGCTCTTCCTAAGCCTTAGGAGTACCCTAATTAAGTTAATAACAATGTACCTACCTATACAGTTTAAAAAATTTGGCTCTCAAAAGAAATTTCAATCGTTGTACTGTTGATATTTGGCTCTGTTGACTAATGAGTTTGCCGACCACTGGGCTAGGGGCATCTCTAGCAGAGGGGAGAGAGAGGGGAGGGCCGTGTTGGGAAAGGCCTGCAGGCAGCTGAGGACAGAGCCTGGTGAAGCTTGTTAGCAGTCAGTGACATGGGAAACACTCAGGTCAGGGCTACTCTGCTCCTCGTGGCCGCTGCCAGGTGGACACTGTTCCACTGACTGGGAGGGGGAATTGGGCTCTATCCTCACTTGCCCCTACAGCTTGTAATTAAATTAACAGGTTATTTTTTTATTCATTGTCATTTTTAACAAATGTTAGCGAGTCGGCCATATGTTGGAAAAGACACTAGTAATTTCGCCAACATAAGTAAATATTACATATCTACAACTATAGTCTACATAATTAAATCCAAGAGTCACCACTTGTAAACCATATTCGGTGAATGATTAGCACGTGATCACACCGCATCACACGTGGTAATTGGTTCTGCTGTCCGGCGGGGTGACTTTCTGCAGCAGTTTTAACACAAGTCAGCTGATGCTCCCACATGTGCTAAGCCAGGCCCCTGCCCTGTGCATTTGTTTACTCTGGTGACTAGTTGAGGGCACGCATTTACTAGACTTAGTCATTATAAATTTAAAATTACAGTAATACATGCAGAAAACTCCTGTGAAATTAAGCTTTTCATACGTAATTTAATTACACAAACATGTCTAATAAGTAAAAACAGGTAAATGATTTTGTCAATTTTTTAACATATGCATTTGGAAAACATACTTTATGACAGACTTTCAGCTTTAACAGATAACCCCTCCACCGAATTAGTCCGTTATATGGACGTTTTACAGCTGACAAGGGTTGGGATTGTAGGCCTTGGACACTTTATAGGCAGTGAGCCACAGGCACAGGATCGAAGGGCAGGGTCTGGGGCCAAACACATGAATCCCCTTGTGATGGACCACCCCACCCCTCACCCTTCTCAGAAAGCAACATTTTGGGGGGCAATTATCAGTGGGAAACATGTATGCATGCTAAGGCTTGCAATTAAAAACCATGCCGAGAAGCCGCCTGAATAATGTGAAACTAAAAATGCCTTGTGGGTCCTCTGGTGTCCCATACACAACCCAGGACGAGATCTGGGGAGTTGCACTTACCTCCTAAATCTCAGGACAATAAAACTCGCTGAGTGACCAGGAAAGCTGGTTCTCCTAGGCACCTGGGATCTGTATTTCTCATTTTCAGTCAAGACTCCCTCCTCCTACCTCATTTCCTGACCAAACCTCCCGTGAGGAAGAAAACGTCACTGGGCCATCATCCACAAGACCCTATGTTTCTCAATACCTAAACTATAGCACGATTTGCTTGCTTACAGGAAAGGATTCCCCAAGTGCAAAGACCCCGGTGTCCCGAGCACAAAAACCAACATGGTGGCGGGGCAGCGTGTGCGTAAGGGCCGTGCACTAAAGGGCCGCGTGCCTAAAAGAACTTAATCATCCTACACCACCGCCTATAAACATACAAGGCTCCTGCCAGAGTTGGGGAGATGTGATTAGCAGGTTATTTCCCTGGGTAAACTTCCTAAAGGTGTAATTTTTTGGGTAAGGGTAGGTACTCTCAAAACTTCTAACAACTAAGGCCAATTCTCCCCGCCCACAAAAGCTGTGCTGGCTTAACCCTTTGCGGTTGTATTAACCGTAATTTGTAAAGCTTTATTTGAAATTCTGCGAAGTATCTCTGAAGCTTGTTGATTTCTTCACTCTCAAAAGGTGACTGACTCGCCATGGTGTTTTGCATGGCGAGTGTGGAACGACCGCGTTTGTTTATATTGAGTTTCGATATCTCCGATTTGTCGGGGCAATGTTTTGGTTCGTGACAAGGTCGCTTAGACACTTAAGAGCTTTCAGAGAAATTATGAAGTAATACAGGAATGAATAGAGTTAAGATTCCTACGGTTCCTTGCTGTGGAGGCTGAGAGCAGACATACAACCGGAACGGTAAAAAAGCTTTGGTGGCTGAGAGTAGACAAACGACCACAAAGGGTTAATACTCCCTGAAGCTTTAGCTGCAGTTCTGCACTCTTGCCTGTGCGCTTATCTATACAAATCCTCTACACCAGTTCACAGACGGGGCTGTGGGCAGACCCAGGGCCAGACCAGAGGCTCAGGAACACAGCTCTACCACTTAGTTGATAACGATCACACAGGAAGTGACTAACCCAGGGGTGGGCAAACTTTCTGACTCGAGGGCCATAATGGGTTCTTAAACTGGACCGGAGGGCCGGAACAAAAGCATGGATGGAGTGTTTGTGTGAACTAATATAAATTCAAAGTGAACATCATTACATAAAAGGGTACGGTCTTTTTTTTCAATAGTTTTATTCATTTCAAACAGGCCGTAGTTTGCCCACGGCTGGACTAACTTCTCCTGTTTCCTCGTCTATAAAATAGGTATAAAAAAGTGTCTCCACCCCACACTTGAGTAAGGAACAAATACACATATAAAAGTACTAAGAATGTGAAGGAAAACCCCTATTTTGTAAAACTACTGTTTGGAATTCTCTGCTATTCTTTGGATGGCCTCTATCTTATTCTGAAATTTGCTTTCTAGCCTACTTGAATAGTGGAGAAGATAAACTTAGCTGTCTGACCTTGTAGGCCAGAGACTAGATACACCCAAGGCCATGCCAGGTGCATTTTTTAATTGATAGAACTGTGTAGTTTTCAAGGCCGCCGCCAGCAAGCACACAAAGGGCTGGCTCTTCTATAAAAAGGGAAGTTCTGCTTGTAGCTTTGCTTAGAATTTGGATTCATTTCCCTAAGCCCGCTGCGGTGAATAAAGTGTAACTCCTAACTCTCAGAGCGCTGTCTGGTTCTTGTCCGGTTTTTCTGTAACTAGAACAGCATTACATTTGGAAAGCACTATTGTTTTCATTGAAAATTTTAGTTACTACTAAAGATGAACTTTTTTTCATTGGTCATTAGTATTTGTTTTTTGGTGAACTGAGGTTTTTAGTTATTATATCCTTCCCCTTTTCCTATTTGACTGAGATAATCACCTATATATTTTCCTCCT
>NW_006285247.1:1563741-1578050 GCF_000327345.1 Myotis davidii | reverse complement strand
ATTCTCTACACGTATACTCTTTAACCAATTTGGAATTTATGTTGGTGTATGGGGTAGAGAATTCTGCCCCTTCTCCAAATGGACATACGCTACTAATAAACAATTATTAAATAGTCCACCTTCTTTTTAATACTTCTGATACCAGGTGTATGGATTTTCCATACCAACCACAGAATAGCAGCGGTGTCCTATAATTCTTACACCAACTAGAGTTAGCTCAGTCCCACAGATTGCTCCCCCACCCCCACTCTAGATGCCAATTCTACGTCTAGGTTGTCACTGGTACTTCTGACTGACTAGCTATGCAGGGTTCCTATAACCCCCTTCTTGGGTCAATTGCTTGCTAGAATGGCTCAGAGAATTCAGGTAACCACTTAACACTTACCAGTTTATTATATAATAAAGGCTATGATAAAGGATACAGATGAATAGCCATATCAAGAAATAACATGGGTTCAGTGTGGAAGAGTCTCGAGTGCAGGAGTTTCTGTCCCTGTGAGTTAGCGTACACCACCCTCCTGACATGTGGATGTTCACCAGCCCGGAAGCTCTCAAACCCCTTGAATTATTCATTTGTTTTTAATGTTTTTATTGCTTTGTTAGAGAGGAAGGGATAGAGGTAGAAACATCGATGAGAAATATCATCCATCAGCTGCCTCCTGCATGCCTAGGTACTGATCCCACAGCCCAGGCATGTGGCCTGATCTGAATCCAAACAGTGACCTCTTGGTTAATGGGTCAATGCTCAACAACTGCGCCATACCAACCTGGCAATATTGGTATTTTTATGACAGCTTCACTGTGTAGGCATAATCAATCATTATCTCAGTCTCCAGTCCCTCTCCCCTACATGGAGGATTGGGGTTGAGACGTCAAGTTCCAAGCTTTTAATCATGGTTGGGTCTTTCTGGTGACCAGCTCCCAATCTAAAGCTATTCAGGAGCCTGACAAGTCACCTCACTACTATCACCCAGGAAGATTCCCAGGGATTCAGGAGCGCTGTATCAGAAACAGGTCAAATACAAGAACCAGAACAAAAGATGTTCCTATACTCTGAACACACAGGAAATTATAAGTTTTAGGAGCTCTGTGCCAGGAACCTACTTTATGACAAAAATGATCATAAAAGAGATTTTGTTTTGTCTCTTAGAACAGCTACTAGGCTAGCTGGCAGAGCCAGGGTAGTGTGTTTCATGCTTCCAGTCATGTTCTACAAAGGCCAGGAAATCAGTGGTAAATTGTGCGCCTGAGTGCAGAAGCCTGGAGTCCAGGTGCACAAAGGGGAGTGGGGGCTGCTCCCTTCTCGTGATACTTCCTGCCCTCCAGTCCCAGTCAAGAGCAAGAGAGGACAGCTGCCAACTGCCTAGACTCAAGGGAGACAGGAGGGGTGTCTGGCTGTAGAAGGCTCAGGCAGGGCAGGGTTTAGCTCCCTAGGAGATTCTCACACAGCAATTTTTATTTCAAAACCAACTTTTGAAATTAGCTTTAACAGGTAAAGAAAATGAGATTTGAATGAGAAGGTATTAGGAATCCAATTTAACTTTCTCCTTGCTTTTTTCTATTTCTAGCTCTTTGCCTCAAGACAGTCACAGCTGCCCCAAAAGAAATACCATAGAAAGAGCTTTACACAATTTTTGACAATGTGGGTGGTTTCATATAGCATAAAAACTACACCTGTGTGCTACATCAATAACAATGGAACATTTACTAAGTGTTTATACCAGAATTAGACTAGAAATACCAGCTAGCAACTTAGAAAATATTTCCGATTGGTGACACACTGAATAGAACACTGCCTCTTAATAAAGACAAGAAATTAGTTGAGGTTTTCTGAGATTGCATGAAGATGACATTGCAGCCTTCCCATTCAGTACCTATTCAGACAGAATTCCAACAGGCTGGTCAGAACCATGGAAGGAGCAAGTGTGGCTGGAGAAGGTCCTAGGATAGTTGCAGAGGCCACTGATGGAAACGGTGGCGCTACCTTTTCTGAAAGGTAAGAATGAGCTATCAAGCTGAGTGCTGTGGCTCCTCATAATACTCTGTGATATATCAAACAATTTTGAAAATGATTTGGGATGAGTACAGCTGCCTTCTAATAATCTTATCTTTCTCTGCAGCCACTACCAACTTTGCTGGTTGGGTCATAAAATGGTGTGGACATGTACAGGTTTATTACCTGGTTTAATTAGCATTCTACAGCTGATTTACCTCACCTATTATATTTTGATTAAGTTAATATAAGCATATGTTTTTTGTGTTTTTCCTTGTCATTAATGTCTAGGCATCAGAAAGGAGGCAGGACATGTGATCCATAGGAGAAGAACATCTGGGAATAAAGACTGGTCATAGACCAAGAGGGAAATTCTCTTTTCAGTTTACACATTTGAATTAACAACAGCAGGTCACAGGCAAAACAATGAACCACGAAACTAGACTTGACTCCTCGGTCTGTCAGCTCATCGATCTGAACAAGTTTCTTTTTTAGTTCCTGATTTTAATCTGTAAAATGGGTAAAGTATGGACAATACCTACGTATCCAACAAGCCCAAAAACTGTGTGAACAAAAAATAAGATGGAAACATTTACAAAGCATCTTCACAAACTGAAACATACCAACAAATATAAGGAAACATAAAAGTAACAAGCCACAGACCTCAAATATAACACCTACTCAAACACCAGCAGGGATAAATAAAAATCTGTGATGTTAAGGAAGTTAACTTACAAAAGAGCAATTTCCCAATTAATATGAAAATGGTTTAATAATTATGAAACTTAAAAACTGTTCAAATTAACAAAGTATATTGATTAAAGGCTATTTTTTCCAACCATGGCAAATATAATGCAAACATTTATCAATGCACAAAGCTTTTAATCCTCTATTATGTATTCTGAATCCTATTTACTGTTCAATATGACACATGATACAGTCAAAGGTTTCTTTGGCAGACATAACCACATGCATCAGTATGTCAATGCTCAAAGCGTTCTCCTCCTTGAACTTACCTGACCAAAGGCATCTGATCAAAAGGCAAAAATGAAAATTTTTAATAAGTAGTTTAGTTTATCAATAAGCCTAGAAGGTAATCAGAAGTACTAAGATAAGTCTTTTCGGAAATTAAGTTAAAACAGTAATAAACTTTACTTTCTATTAAATCAGCAAATATAATCACCTGCATATACTTTTATTAGCAAAGAAAATGATGATACTGATGACAAAGAAAAAAAAATGAAAATGTACCTCAGACCAGAATAACATAAAAGTTTTGTGGAAGCTGCATTTTATTTGAAAATCCACCCATTTTTGCTAACATACATTTTAATATTGTAAACAAAAATAGAATCTGCAAAGACAATGCAACAAGTATGCTTAAACTCATGTACAGAATTGCTTTCCTACAACAAACTTTCCTTCTTAAGGCCCCTCTCAACCCAAATGTTAAGATGTATTTACACAAAGCACCGATCAACAGTGCAGTTTATTTGTTAACTAAACTCTTGGCTAGATATCAACTTTAAAGATATTATTTACCCTTGTTTAAAAGGTACATGATCATAACATGGCATGAGCCAAATAAAAGGTTCAAGGATTTTGTCCCTTTCCCTCCCCCCCATAACACCTCCTCGAGTTTTACTGAAAAGAAGGAAAGTCTTGAAGTGAAAGCAATTCCTCACATTCATTTTGGAAAGGCCCTAATGTCAAATGGAAAATAATGACATGCCAAGCACAAAGCAGTAAAGTTCCTTCCCAATGCACTAATGCTGAATTTAATGTAGTGCTTTTCCTAGTCAGTGAACTGTTCCCTTGCAAAATCCTAGGCACAGGGTTGACTATAAGAATTAATGCATTTATAATGCTGTCTTAAATCCCACAGAGACTGAAAATTCTTAAGCGATTCAGACCTATGGACTTGCCTTAAAATATTTAGTGCTCTGTATGTCAGCTGAAAAGCATTCTGAATCAGATTCATTCTTGTGGATAAAAATCAAACATACTGTGTACATCCATACTCATTTTCATAAGGAGGTTTGATACAATATTAATGTTACGTAAATTGATAATCATAAATAAATACAAATACTTAAGGAATGTCTACTGCAAACTGAATATATAATTTTTTTAAAAAAGAAAAATTAACTGTAATTACTGTTTTTGTCAGGATTGGAGAAAAGAAAGATACTGCATAATCGAGAGTTATGATTTTGATCCCCCCAGAGTCCTGTTGCATTACAGTAAAGGACACAGCTCTTCTCTCTGGCAGCTTTTCCAAATACAAATTTTGCACTTTCCAAATGAGGGCTTTTCTTGGTAGGTTACTGATTATGGGTATTAATAGAAGTTGAAAGAACTGAAGGGTTAGTCACCAGAAAGACAGATCTTAGTCTGAAATCATGGCAATTCTTGGCTTTATAAACTGTATTAATACATTCTCCTATAGACTAGTCCCAATTTCCTTCATGGGCCTCCACTGTGTTACTGTAGCATTCTAATGGAAGAAGAGAGTTTATGAGACAGCAGTTTGGATTTTGCTGCAAGTAAGTATTTGCTGCTTGAGCACTTGTCGTTTTGAAATAGTTCCATTCTCTTCCATCTAGTTACATAAACTGTATCTGGGGGAGAAAAAAAAGCATGTTAAGTTATTAATTCATTGCACTGTAGGACGTCTTCTCACAACTAAAACCGCTTTGTGACTTTTACCATTTAACTGGCTCAGAAGTGTTCATAGCATGCTTATCACAAACTTCAATTATAAAACAGTATTATCAGTTTATCATGTGGCAGAACTCAAAATTTGAAGCATAATTATAAATATCTTTCTAATTACTAAAAACCAGGGGGTAGAAGAAGGCAAATGAACAAGTTTTTCATAAGTTCAGAAAATCTCTCCATGAACATAAATATTCCATGTAAAATCTTTTTTAGGAAAGCAAAATTTAAAACATTATTTCCAAATGATATCATAAAATTAGAGATAGTTAAAGGAATAGTAATATTATGCTTACTAAATCATTTCTTTACAATATAAATAAAAATCCAAAAGATCAACAAGGAAATACTTTTCAATTGGGTGTCACTGTTCACTCAGACCCTTCCCTCATGATATCCACCTCATGATATCCATTAAGCTGCTCATCCAGAGAAGTAGAAGTAATAGTAAACTATTATCAAATCAGAAGAGTACAAACTCAAGATCTAGAAGGTATACCTGCACTGTGGGCTATAGCAGCAAGAACAAATTACACTGTCTTCCAGCAAAAGCAGGCAGTGTGGATCAAACGCACAAGCCTTCTATCAAAAAGGCCCCAAGGATTCACTTGCCCTTAACAAAAATAAATAAATAATCTGATATAATAAAGAACTAATATGCTAATTAGACTAGACGGCAGAACGACCTTCTGGAACAACCTTCCAGAACGACCAGTGGGAGGGGCCACGGGCCTGCGAGGGCCGAGCCCCTTGCACAAATTTTGTGCATTGGGCCTCTAGTACTAATATAAGCTGTGTGTTTTAGTTGTTTTTGGGGGGGGGTTGAGGGGGAATGTTACTATTTTTAGATGAAAGGGCATACATAAAAATATAGCCCTTTAAAGAAACTGTTAAAATGAATTTTTCACACTCACCCTGGCCATTATGTTAAACCAATGATGCTCCCCATCAAGCTCTGAGCCGATGTGTAAAACGGTGCTGTTTGTTCTCTATGATTCTGTTAAACTGACTAAAACATCAATTTTTAAGGGTGGTATTTGTTCTCATCACCTGATGTGAGCAGTGGATGCTTCCATGTAAACATGAGAAATGGTCCTTTGATTTAATATCTCCTAATTATATTAAAGATATTTTCCAAAAGTTATTTGTCCCTTCTGTCCTATCTTGATCTGTTTTTACTCTTCACCTAAAAAATAGAGGAGGAGGAGGAGGAGGAGGAAGAGAGGGAACCGAGTCCTTTAAAGAACTAAGGAGAAGAGTGAATGGTGCTTCATGTTTGATAAATTTTTTAAGTACTTAAGTCCCCAACTCCCCCAACAAGCAGCAATACCTAAAGTGATTTATAAGAAATCCTCCAAAGAGAGCTCTGCAAAAGGGTCCTTTCCTGAAGCTCTGTGAGGACTGTGACTGGAGGGGCTGGATGCTGCCGACAGCTAGGGGGAAGAAGACAGAGAGAGGGAAAGAAAAAAAGAGCTCAGAATGACAGAACATGAAAGCAGAAAATGTAATGAAAGAAGTGGTTTTTGTTTTGTCAACTTTAAATATAAAGGCAGCCTTTGTAGAAAATGAAATTCAAACAAAAATTTCAGTCACATGTCAAGCTAAAGGGCATCCAATGGTATGTGTCTTTCAGAAAAATTTTGCTTCTGGAATTCCAAAGGAAGAAAGTCTTTTACCCAAAAAGGTCGATATTAAGCTGACCCACGGTTAAGATTCTTATGCTATATGTGTATCAGAGAGGGAAGAAGCACACAATTGTGTTGTTGTTGTTTATAATTGAGGGAAGATGGCTTCCTATGTCCAGTCTGTCTGCCAAAAGCTGTGCAAACTATGACCTAGTCCAGACCAAACATATCGAGCTGCAGTATTTTTTCCTTCCTTCTTCACAGGACATGCAAAGTCCTGTCGCCAGTGCTCACACTATTTGCACATAGAGTTGGCTCCTGCCTGATACCTAGACAGGGCGGAGCTGATGTGTACACTCTGGGAGGGGAAAGTGATCTTAGAGGTCACCTAGGCTAACTGCCAGAATTTAGGAAATTAAAGATTTTTTATTCTGCTTCCTGCTTAAATATGTTTGCTTGATTCTTGGAATTTTCTTCTATCATTTAATTTGGATGTATGTTAAGGCAAGTAGACTGCTGAACTCAATAACATCATCTTAGCTATTCCCTCAAAGAAAGACAGTCCCTGAAGAGCCAAGATGTTCATTTTCATATATGTATCTCCTTCACTGAGCCTACATTTAGTGTATTCAAACCAGACATAAGCCATTTTAGTTCAGAACTTGTAACTTTTCCCCTCCCCCTGCATGAGATTGCAGAGTCATGTAAGCACAGAGCAATTATAAAATGAGCTGTCCTTTTTATGGGCGTTCAATTGAGTATTAAATCAAAGTTACTTAAGTAAAAAGTTTCAATTCATACTTCAACACTCAAATCCTATAAAGGATTTCATGATCCCAAATCTGTCTTTATTGGCTCAAAGTGATCTCATTTCTACCTTTTTATTTTATTTTTTAAAGAAAAACACTATAGAGATTAAATAGCCAATTGAGTTTCAGCAAACACTATATCACATGTATATGCAATGTGCTGTTTTGGATGCCAAGATAAATTAGTAGGCTTAGAAATTACTGTCAGTTTTATCAGTGGTTGAGTCATTTTCCTAATTCATACCTTGTTCTCAGAAATAAATGTTCAAAAACAATGGAAAAGATGATGGAATTACACAAGCAGCTACAGATGGGAGGACAAAGCAGCATGTCTGGGTTTGGGGATTCAAATATCATTCACATAGAGACAGATTAAGGTACAACTTAATCAGAAAGATGTCTCCTTCGCCCCCTTTAGACCAGCCATGGATAACTAATCAGAGACTGGTGATCATCATCACTGAACTGTAGGGAGTCTAAGATTTACTGGATTTTTCTCCAAAACAAATTTTCTTTTTTGTTAAAATAAAAACAAAAACCTTGCTTATTGCAATTAGATAGCATTCAAAGTCACAAATCTCCTATGACAGCCTCACACTAACATGTCTTCTTAAATCACATGTTTTCATGAGAGCAGCAGTCCGAAGACCTGATAAAGCCCTTGAAGAATATGATAAAAGGGAACACTTTTATTCACCTCAATGTATGAGCATACAGGTAGAGAGAATTCCTAGAGACTTACAAATAATGCTGAAGAGGATCAATTTTCCTTGGGAGAAAACGTGCTAATTTCTAACTATACTTCTACTATTTCTTAAATTGGTAAAATAATTAGACGTATGTCTCACACCTATAAATATGTAGCTAAATTAAAACATGAGAAAATAAAACTTAATATTCCTGCAGTAAGTTTCATATCATCAATACCCATCTGAAGCAGGTGGCCCAGACTGGTTAGGCTGACTACAGAGAGCGTCAAGGACAGAGCCATGCAGCAACCCTGGACCATCTGGTACCACTGGTTCCGGCACATGTACCAAAGCATAGGCACACCATGCAAGGTCGAGGGCCTGCCCTGTAGGTTGACTAGATCTAGTGCCTCTGTTAGCCACTTCCTGAATGTGTGTTCAATAAACCCCATCTTGTGCTTCTGCCCATCAGTAACATCACAGAGTTAGGCCACCATTACTCCTGTCACTCTCAAAGCACTAATCATCTCGTCTCAGGAGGCACTGGACAGTGACCTAGGAGCATTTCTCTTTGAAGGTCTGTTGTATCCAAACCTCTCTACAACTGAAGACTGCTGCTAACGTCTATAATAACTTAAAACTGTTAACACAGAGGAATACCCTCGACCTTATACAGTAGAGAAAAACCTGTCTTTTAGCCACACTTCACAGAGACAGGTGAGGAATAGCATTATCTTTAGTATAAGATATTGAAACACCACACTGTATTTTTATATCTCTATGCAAGTGCACTCAGATGCACCACCAGTGGCTTGGCCATGTTCTAAACATTATCAGAAAACAACCTACTATTCCATGATTCAGTTTTACAGCTAATGTCTCTGCAGAATCCTATTAAGTAGAGCCATTATTTCTTTTTATTTTTGCTAATCCTCACTGAGGATATTTTCCATTGAATGTGGGAGGAGAGACAGAGAGAGAAACATTGATGTGAAAGAGACACATCGATTGGTTGCCTCCCACATGCACCCCGACCAGGGCTGGGGTTGAGCCTGCAACCAAGGTACATACCCTAGACCAAAATTGAACCCCAGACCTTTCAGTCTGTATGCCGATGCTCTAGTTTGGTTTAAAAAAAAAATCCAAACTGTGTTCCATATATGAGCTTGAGGCTACCTGCTTTCACCTGATTTATATACTGGCTTCCACTAAAAATGTCAAAGGAGGCAGTTCCTTGGTCTTAGACCAGTGGTTCTCAACCTTGGCTGCACATTAGAATCACCTGGGAATCTTTTTAAAATCCTGATTTCTAGGCCTCATCCTCCGGAAATTGTTTCTTTGTTATGGGGTGCAGCCAAGGTTGAGAACCACTGTCTTTGACATTTTCAAAAAAGGTTTCTCTCCCCCACAAACAGGCGGTGTCTAAGCTATATTAAGTTGGAGAAAAAAAATTTAATTATAAAACAAAGCTTGGTACTTCAGAGTGATACCACTTCTACAAATGTTGAGTCAATTCAGGTGCTCTACTTTTAGAGAGCGATGTATCTGGCCTGGTCTGGTGGCTTAGTTGGTTGAAGCATCATCCCATACACCAAAAAGATCGTACGTTTGATTCATGGACAGGGCACATAGCTAGTTCAATCCCCAGTTGGGATGAGAATGGGAATTGATATTTCTCTCTCACATTGATTGTTTCTCTTTTTGTCTGTCTGTCCGTTTCCCTTCCCTTCTCTCTAAAATTAATAAACAATTAAAAAAAAACCCTGCATCTGGTTCCTGTGCAATGTCCACAGTCCTTAGACCACGTGAATGAGTCAGGCCCTAATGTAGCCCATGACCACCCTATCCTATCTATGTGTTTATCTGATGTCGTCAAATAATAATGAGTCATAATTAAGATTTCAAAACTATGAATTATTTATAATCAAAACAACTTGTAATTCATGGAAAGAAATGTAAACTGTATTTTAATACGTTAGAATTTGGAAACAGGGACAACTCAGTGAATAGGGATAATTTCTGAAAATAGGTCAACCTTAAAGCATTTGTCTAAAAATAAAAACCTCCTTATAATAAATAATTTTTTAAAAAAACAACAAACCTCGATGTTCCTAAGTCTATTAAAAATATTTTCATTTGATCCTTATAGCAAACCTATAAAGTATATAAGGTAAAAATCACCATGTTATAAAGAAACTGAGGTTCATCCAAGTTACATAAGCCACTTGCCCTGAAACACCAAATTAGTTAGGAGCTGGGTTAAGACTGTGTTGAACTGTGTCCTCTACCCAAAAGCTATGCTAAAGTGCTTCCTAACCTTTGGATACCTATGAATGTGACTCTATTTGGAAATATGGTCTTCGCAGTTGTAATCAAGCTAAGATGAGGTCGTTAGGTGGTCCTTAATCCAATGACTGGTGTCATCATTTATAAAAGGAGGAAGTGCCCAGAAAAGACAGAGACACGGAGGATGCCATGTGACAGAGGCAGAGGTTGAAGTGTTGCAGCTATAAACCAAGGAATAACTGGGGCTACTAAAAGCTGGAAAAGGACCCTACTTCTAGAGCAGCGGTTCTCAACCTGTGAACCTAAGGGGTCGCCTAAGACCATCGGAAAACACATATATAATTACATATTGTTTTGTGATTAATCACTATGCTTTAATTACGTTCAATTTGTAACAATGAAATTGGGGGTCACCACAACATGAGGAACTGTATTAAAGGGTCGCGGCATCAGGAAGGTTGAGAATCACTGTTCTAGAGCAGCTGTGGGCATACTACGGCCCGCGGGCCGGATCCGGCCCGTTTGAAATGAATAAAACTAAAAAAAAAAAAAAGACCGTACCCTTTTATGTAATGATGTTTACTTTGAATTTATATTAGTTCACACAAACACTCCATCCATGCTTTTGTTCCGGCCCTCCGGTCCAGTTTAAGAACCCATTGTGGCCTTCAAGTCAAAAAGTTTGCCCATCCCTGTTCTAGAACATGGTCCTTGTTTTTGGACTTCTAACCTCGCAGAACTTGAAAGAATAAATTTCTATTGTTTTAGGCCAGTGGTCGGCTAACTGCGGCTCCGAGCTACATGCGGCTCTTTGGCCCCTTGAGTGTGGCTCTTCCACGTAATACCATGTGTGGGCGCGCACGTACAGTGCGATTGAAACTTCGTGGCCCATGTGCAAAAGTCGGTATTTTGTGGAAGAGCCACAGTTTGCCGGCCACTGTTTTAGGCCGAGTTTGTGGTACACTTTGGTACAGCATCTCTAGGACACTAATAACAGACCCAAATGCAGATCTGCTGATTCCAAGGTTGGTGCTTTGTTTCCTCTCAAAAATATGCACTCCCAATTAATTTCAATTCCGCCAGAATTTATAGCTGTATTTAACATACTGGAACAAGCTAAAGTACGAGTAGAGAAACTTCTAAAACGAGACTTCTCTACTAAATATTACACAGTCAATATAGCCCTGTGCTTTCTACACACACAATGCTCTACAATTCAGTGGTTCTCAACCTTCTGGCCCTTTAAATACAGTTCCTCATGTTGTGAGCCCAACCATAAAATTATTTTCGCTACTTCATAACTGTAATGTTGCTACTGTTATGAATTGTAATGTAAATATCTGATATGCAGGATGGTCTTAGGCAACCCTTGTGAAAGGGTCGTTCGACTGCCAAAGGGGTCGCGACCCACAGGTTGAGAACCGCTGCTCTATATGTTCATCATGAAGATTTTGTAGAACTTCACAGTCACCCAAGATTTTACAAATACATTCTGGTTTTTTAGCTTTTAGAAAAAACATCCTCAGCAAAACCACCATTAAAATGGTCTTATTCTACAGGCTGTCTTATTAACTACAGTGATCACTGAATGGGAATCCTCAAATTTTAGCTGTGACTAACTGTGGTGTACGCTGGGGACTCCAGAACCATTCTCAGCTATGACACTAAATTCCAATCCTAAAGTAAATTCCCTCATGCTATCTTCTACTAGGTAAGGCTGAATGAGCACAAAACACTGCTGACAGAGCAAAAAGCCTTCACAGAAATACAGCTGGGCAGATCAGCTGACAGAAGAGGCAATGCCAACACCCACAATTAACACACCAAGAAAGTGGGGGGTGGGGGGGGACGGACTTCACAAAACTAGCCTGAAAGCAAAGACAGCCATTAGTTCTTACATACAAGAAAGTCATTAGAAAGGCCATTTTTTGTAAGACTCAAATTATTCCAATATCTAAAGCCTACAACAGTACCCCCTATTTGGAAGGGTAAAAAGTGAGTACAACAAACCATTGTTTCCTTTTAGACACTTAACTGATGTCAGACCTACTTAAAATTGGCTATTACAAACAAAAACACAGCCGCCATTTTGTATCTTCAGCCTTATCCTCCATAAACAAAACTGGCAATCTCCCATAAAAACACCCAATACCACTCAAGAAACATATAAAACTTATAATGTGCTTATGTTAAAAATTAATGATCAAATTAAACACTCTATGGTCTCACGTTGCTTTTGGAAAACGGACTGATGAGGAATTACTCTGAGTTCCTCTTTCAAGTAAGGTAGGAACATAACCAGCACAACAACCCTCCCCTGCAAGGATCTTTAACATCTCCACTGCCTTGTAAGCATTCCTCTTCAACATGTTACTTCACATCAGCGACTTTCAAAAGAAACTAAAACTAAGCACCAGGAAGAGAAGGTTTAAGAGTCCCCATTCTCTGTAAGTAAATAAACAGACCCACCGGTAACCTGCAACCACCAATCAAAAAATGAGCAAAACTGAGGAAGCAAAGAGGAAAAAAAGCTTTAACTATAGAGATCTAGTATTTTCCATGTAGTCAAATACCTAGGAAGATTCACTAATGTACTTTTTCTTTTTAAAATGCACAATGTTAGGCATGAAATAGAAGAACTCAGTACCCTTCTTTAAGCAACTAGCAGTTACAAAAAATTATCTGAAAAATAAAGAATAAGCCAGCATAAAAAATGGGGACACAAAAGGGTTGAGTGTATAGAAAGGCATAATTTCAATAATACAGTGTTGTCTATGAAATTAAAGTTATAATAAAGACAATTTCCTAAAGAACAGAAGCAACTTTCTCACTAGCAAGCACTAATGCAGCACTTAAGAGTAACCTAAATAATAACGTAGATCACAAAGTACAATGTTTGGGACGCTCACTAAATAAATAGCAAGAAGATAAACATATCTGGGAGGGCTAAACTACTCTCAAAAATATTAATTTGATTTTAAGAGTAAGTAAGCAAGAAAACAGGAGCTGTAAGGTATTCCCTGGGCAAGGAATGGCTTCTAAAACATTTCAAGGAAGAGGGACAGATTTTTGGCAATAGCTATAGAAGTGGGATTTGATGAAAAGATTTTACTTTGATGGGATTTCATTTTATATGCAAACTACCATTTATTTTATAATGCATGAAGAGATGTCCTCTACCCTCAAGAATCTTCAATCTAATTGCAAAAATAGAGCAAGATGAGAAAAACTAAAAAGTAATTCATTAAGAAAAATTATGTTGGTTCTAGCTAGCATTGAATGGATAAAATTAATCCAAGGAACTAACTAAGAATCATTAATAATTAAAGTATGAGAAAAATCTCACCTACTTTAAAGACAGTTTATTTTTAAAATTACTAAAACTATTTAATCATGAAATTAAAGGTGTCTTCATTCCTCAGGCGACGGTCATCTAACATTTTAGCTTACGGTAGCTATTAACCAATAAGTTAAAGCAATTTTGAACACTGCTATATTCTCAATGGTTACAAGTGAATGAAAACAGTAAGTTACATGATGGAAAAGTTGTTTTTCAATCAGATCTACTTGTTTGACAAATAATATTCAAAACCTCTTATGAGTTGGGTACCATTCTAGGAACCAGGGACACAGAACTAAACAAGCCACATAGAAGCCTGCTCTAAAAGGCTTACAATCTAGTATCAGGGTCTCTTGCTAGATTGGATGGATGGATGGATGGATGGATGTGCAGACAGACAGACAGATATCAGGTAGTAATAACTTCTACAAAGAAAAATAATGCAGAACAAGGAAAAGGACTTCAGACTTCAGAAAGTCTGAAAAGAAATGAGATGAGCAGAGAATGAGTAAAGAGTAAGTCCATTTTTATGACAGATGAAGGACTTCTGGAAAAGAAGTAGGAGCAGAACACTGGATACTTATCAAGAATTGTAAAGGCATGGGGATTGAAGACCCTGAATATTCTGTTTACTCATTATTACTCTTACAAGAGACTTTGTGAGGTAGTTTTAATAAATAAGGAAAACTGAGGGGATGCCTCATCTGTTCACTTATATTTAGATTCATTTCCTTAGATTTTTGAATGTAGAGATAAGATGCTACAAATACTACCTATAGAAGGTCATTCAAGTATCTAGGTAACTGATTAAATTAGAAAGGCAAGGAACACAGGGAGCCTGGGAAAATA
>NW_006285247.1:1546410-1563722 GCF_000327345.1 Myotis davidii | reverse complement strand
TAAATACAGTTTCTCATGTTGTGACCCAACCATAAAATTATTTTCGTTGCTACTTCATAACTGTAATGTTGCTACTGTTATGAATCGTAATGTAAATAACTGATATGCAGGATGGTCTTAGGCCCGCCAAAGGGGTCGCGCCCCATAGGTTGAGAACCACTGCATTAAAAAAAGTTCAAGATTCTAACTTTCAACTGATTCAAATGACGACTGTGAGGAGACCAAAGCCTTTCTGAGCCACTTCACGGGCACCAGATTTTCTCTTTTCCTAGTTATCAACTGACTCCTTTATGTGCTCTTTCAATCAATAATATTTATCATTAAGTACTCACTTCAAATTTGACTTCTCAACTAAAAACTGACCAATGTTCTCATTCTGTTCTACTCTGGCATAAAGTAATTAGGAAAAGGCATTTCTGTCATGGTTTCTTTTCATGCACATGGAAATTCTTGCACTTTTTCGGTGCTTCAGTGAGTTAAAATTATAGAGAATGTTCTTGACAATCATAATGGTTATATCCTTAATGCAATTTATATTTTAGAAGGAAACCCAAGGAATCTGCAGAGTGGTTCTGACAAAAGGAAGACAGTGCTCCGAAGGGGTCATATATAGCCATCAGCTCAATCCTATATTGATAAGGCAGTGTAGCACTAAGGAGCACTGGACGAGGATTAGGAATTCCTGGGGATAAGTTGAATTTCACCAGTCATTCAGTTGAAGAATCTTTCCAAGTTTCAGCTTTTTATATCTATAAAACAGGATGGTGATACTAGGCCCATCTATCTATCTTAAAGATTTTTTAAGATAATTATTCTGTTTCTGAGATAGGAGCTTGCAAGACAACACCAGACTGGGTGCAGAGTTAAGCCACACATCAGGAAAACACTTCTGTAGCCAGCAATTTCTGGTAAATTTATAGCTCTGGACAACAGTGTGTATTTTTTCCCTTAAGTACATTTAAGTTCTTATCACTTAGTCTCTGGCAGTGATAAGATCCACATAACTCACGGAAACACCAAAATAACAACAAGTTAATTCTTTAAAATAAATGATATATATCTGAAGATAAAAGAACAAAGAAAAAAGTAAAGAACATGAGGAAAACATAATCTCAAGAAGACATCTACATAAATCATCAACATCTTAAAAGATTATCAAAATCTAATTTGTTTCTTTAGCAAATTAAGCCAGCACTTAAAAGTACGGCTGGAAAGCCCTGGCCAGTGTGTGTAGTGCATATAGCATTGGCTCCCATTCTGAAGGATCGCTGATTCTATTTCTGGGCAAGTACCTGGGTTGCAGATGCAATCCCAGCCCCAGTCAGGGTACATACGGGAGGCAAATTATCAATGTGTCTCTCTCACATCAACATTTCTCTCTCTCTCTCCCTACCACCCCGTCTACTCTCTCAAAAAATTACTGGAAGAAATACCTTCAGATGATGATTAACAACAACAACAAAAAGTATTGCTAGTAAAAGACAGAATAGAAAAAAAATCTATACATACCCATAACCCATTTTATTTAAAAGATGCATAAAGCCCTAACTGGTTTGGCTCAGTGGCCAGAGTGTCAGCCTGTGGATCAAAAGGTCTCAGGTTCAATTCTGGTTGAGGACATGTACCTCAGTTGTAGGCTCCTCCTCGGCATGGGCCCTGGTCAGGGCTTGTGTAGGAGGCAACCAATCAATGTGTTTCTCTCACACCGATATTTCTCTTTGTCTTTCCCTCTCTCTTCCACTCTCTCTAAAAATCAATGGAAGAATATTCTCAGGTGAGGATTAAAATGAATGAATAAATAAAAATAACCCCCCCACAATGATCTTAAAGATAAATGCAGATGACTTTTAATAAATACATAAAAATTAACTGACTTATAAAAGAGTAATTATTACATCTATTACCCTGACATCCAGGTGTACAGTACTCAACTGATTTAAGGAACAGGAAGAAAAGGTCACTGTAACATAAAAGAGGAGGCATCTGGGAAAAATATATGAATTGCAAAAAGCATGGATTTTACCTCTTAAGAACTAAATTCAAAATCTACTCCCAGTTACTAGTACTCCCTGAGATGCCAATTTATTATAATGAGTTCAATACTCAAAAAGTCTGAAAAAAATGCCTGGCCAGTGAGGCTCGGTTCGATTCCTAGTCAGGGCACATGCCCAGTTTGTGGGCAGGATCCCCAATGGGGGTCATGCAGGAGGCAGACCATCAATGTTTCTCTCTCACTGATGTTTCCATCTCTCTATCCCTCTCCTTCCCTCTCTCTAAAATCAATAAATTTAAAAAATTTAAAAAGGCTGAAAATGAAAGGATCTCCTAATGCTTCACTAGACTATGAAATACATGAGACTAGATTCAGATGGGATCAACACCAACTAATTCTGGCAATGTAATACTATGTGCACTGGCAAATATAAAACTACATGCACCCAGTGAAAAAAGAATAACAGTCCATTACCAACTGCACTGGCACTCCAAATGACAAGGTAGTGGAGCTCTGATGCCAAAGTTTGCAGGGTCCACGAAGGAGATTATGCCAGAATCATGAACAGAAATAGGTTCCTTACCCTCAGAAAAACTGTCCTCTAGATTCATCAACAGTAAGTTATCAAGCATTTTCCATCTTTAATATTTGTAATCTGCTTGTCCTTTCCTTCCAAATAATCAATCCTTAAAGCTCTTAGATGAGAAAGATATAAAGCACTAACTTATTTCTCAAGTTGTATGAAAGGACATTTTTAGCATTGTGCTCCTTCCACACCAAGCACATCAAAACAGTTACATGTAGCACATTAATTAATACCTGTGCTCCTGATACAGGGCCAAAGGGGTTTGGTGGTCTCATGACAGGCTGGTTGTATATTAAGGTTGGTTGTGTCATTACAGGTACATTTCCCATTTGAGGAGGCTGAAAAATAGAAAAATACCAAGTTAAAGAATGTGGCTCACATCTCCCTTACTATAAAACTAGAGGCCCAATGCATGAAATTCATGCAAGAGTAGGCCTTCACAGCCCCAGCTGCCTCAAGGCCCTGAAGCCCCACCCACTGGTTGTTCCAGAAGGAGATTCCGCTGTCCGGTCTAATTAGCATATTAGCTCTTTATTATATAGGATAAGTAAACAAGAAGGATAACAGGAAGGAAAACTACTACTACTTTTGCTTTAACTCAAAGGCAAAATTCCTGTAAATGCAAATAAGACTGATAGCTACAAATTTTTTAAGAGTATTTAGTTTGGTATGGAAAGTCTTTAATGTGCCCATTTTTAAAGCCTGTATAAAAGCTCAGGTTTTTCTATACAATGAGTTGTAAAATTTAAACCTTATGACAGTATACCAGACAAAATAATCTAGACCAAAAATTTTTCATATTTTCCAGCTTTAGATATAGGGAAACTTAAAACTGTAAAATGACTAAGATAGTTCAAAGTAACCGCCTTTGTATATAAAATCAAATTCTTTTTTATTTTATTTTATTTTTAAAATATATTTTATTGATTTTTTACAGAGAGGAAGGGAGAGGGATAGAGAGTTAGAAACATCGATAAGAGAGACACATCCATCAGCTGCCTCCTGCACACCCCCTACTGGGGATGTGCCCGCAACCAAGATACATGCCCCTGACCAAAATCGAACCCGGTACCCCCAGTCCACAGGTCAACACTCTATCCACTGAGCCAAACCGGCTAAGGCTAAAATTAAATTCTTATGCCATCATGCACAGCTGATTCTTTGAAGAGTTACTTTCTGTGAATTTTTCATTTTACTTGAGACATTTTAAGAGAGAGGCATCAAGAAGCTTAGTTAATACACAGAGAGGTTAGTTCATTCTTGACTAACTGAAAATAGAATCTCAACTGACCATCTTTTGCTTTAAAAATTACCACTCCAAAACAAACAAAAAGAGGCACCACTCCTGCCCAGCCAGGGTGGCTCAGTGGTTGAGCATCATCCTATGAATCAGGAGGGCACAGTTTGATTCCTGATCAAGGAACATGTCTGGTTTGAGGGCTCGATCCCTAGTATGGGGAGTGCAGGAGGCAGCTGATCAATGATTCTCTCTCATCATTGATGTTTCTCTCTCTCTCCCTCCCTCTCCCTTCCTCTCTGAAATCAATAAAAATACATAGATATTAGATAGCCGACGTACAAAATTCATGCACTCTGGGGGCGGGGGGATTGTCCCTCAGCCCAGCCTGTGCCCTCTCACAGTCTGGGAGTCCTTGAGGGATGTCCAACTGACGGCAGCTGGCAGTTACACATCCTTAGTGCTGCCGTGGAGACAGGAGAGGCTCCTGCCACTGCTGCTGCGCTCGCCAGCCTTGAGCCCAGCTTTGGGCTGAGTGACACTCCTACTGTGGGAGTGCACTGACCACCAGGGGGCAGCTCCTGCATTGTGTCTGCCCCCTGGTGGTCAGCGTGCATCATAGCGACCAGTCGTTCCACTGATTTGCATATTAGCCTTTTATTATATAGGACATTTAAAATTACCACTACATGCCCTAGCTGGTTTGGTTCAGTGGATAGAGCGTTGGCCTGTGGACTGAAGGGTTCTGGATTCAATTCTGGTCAAAGGCACATACCTCAGTTGCAGGCTCCTCCCCGGCCCAGGCACTGGTCAGGACACGTGTAGGAGGCAATCAATTGATTGTTTCTATCACATTAATATTTGTGTCTGTCTTTCCCTCTCTCTGCCATGCTCTCTCTCTACACATACACAAAAACACTGATGGAAAAATATCCTCAGGTGAGGATTATAAAAAAAACACAACACTCCATGGTATAAAATTAACATCATCAGTGACAAACCAGAGCACATAAACCACTGTATTATTTGGTTAAAATGCACTATAATCTTATCTTTCTATAAGTTCTATTTAACCTTTCAAGTAGACTCTTATTTGTAGAAACTTCACTTTAACTTTATTGCCTGAGTTTTTGTATAGACTCCTTTTTTATGTAATGACCATCAATCCAAAAGCTGTGAAACTTCTTCATATGTTGGAAAAGACCTACTTCCAGAAGATGTAAATGAAAAAGTAGCACAAACACCACCATAGCAATACCAAGGGATGTAGTGCTATCTCCTATCAGCAACAGTTCCTCAAATATGTATAGGGGGTTGAAGCCACTAACTCCATTTCTTATCTAAGTGAGTCTATATATGAAGAGTTAGGAGAATAAGGGTAGTTTATAATGTAGATTATGGCCAGCTTAAAGTTAGAGAGCAGTTTTTATATGATACCAACCATTGTCATAGGACAATTTCTCTGGCTTTTACTAGACTAATTTTAACTCTACATAATTTAAGAACTATTAATTCTTCCCTTCCCCAAAAGTATTAAGCTCTAAGACTTCACTGGTCACAGCAAAAAAGACTTGCAGTTAATATTAATGTTTGAGTTTGTAATGAAGTATAAAATACCTAGCAAAGTTATGATGAAAAATAAGCCACTAATACTGTGAACGTTAATAAATGATATCTGTTGTATGACTATTCTAGAAATACTTATGAAACCAATGAATGCTGTGGTGCACACAAGGTTCTGTGTTAGGCACTAATGGTCATGGGTGGCAATAAGTTCTTTTTGCAGTTACATTTGTAATAAAAATATGTTAAATATAAATCAACCTATTTTTAAAAGGCTGCGTATAGAAAAACTAAAGGCCTGGTGCACAAATCCGTGCACCAGTGGAGTCCCTCAGCCTGACCTGTGGGATTGGGCTGAAACCGGCTCTCTGACATCCCCCGAGGGGTCCTGGATTGCAGATTGCGAGAGGACGCAGGCCAGGCCGAGGGACCCCACTGGTGCATGACTGGAGCCAGGGAGGGACGTGGGAGGTTGGCCAGCTGGAAGGGCTCCAGGATGTGTCCGGCCTGTTTTGCTCAGTCCCGATTGGCCTGACCCCAGCATTAAGCTCTAAGACAGCACTGGTCACAGCAACATCTAACCTACTGGTTGGAGCATCTGCTCCCTGGTGGTCAGTGCATGTCATAGCAAGCGGTTGAGCAGCCTTAGCATATCATTAGCATACTTCGATTGGTTGAACAGATGATGGGATGACTGGACACTTAGTATATTAAGCTTTTATTATACAGGATACTTACAATTCCATATCCTATCATGCCTGTGGGTGTAGTAGCAGGATAGGCCATTACAGGGGGTGCCTGAAATAGTAAAAGAAAAAATAAACAAAAAAGTTTAACTCCTGTATGTCAACTGAGTTTAAGGAATTAATAGCTGTAGTTCCACTAAAAGAATTGCTAAGACAGCTGTGATTAAATGTGACACATGTGATCATTAATAACTGTCAATTTGTCAACTATAATAAAAAAAACTTTCAATGCTCAATGAAAAAAGGTGCCTTGCAATTCGCAGAAAAGCAGAATGATTAGAAAGAAAAAAAATACCATTTAAACTTAGCTACTTAAACAATGATCTAAGATTTCAATAGGCTTTTACAGCTTCAAAAATCTTCAGATTTTAAAAAATATTCATAATTCTAAACTTTAGTCTTTTACTATAATAAAAAATGTTTCTGAATGTTTTCCTAGGCTCTCCAGTTTTTAAGCAAAGAAAAAAACTAAAGGTCCCAAATCAATGAACAATTTGATCTTCCAAAAAATTAATTTCTACGGACCTCATTCACTTTTTCAAAGAACCCTAAAGAGTTCAAAGCACTATTGAGTATGACTATTTCTATAAAGCACATAGCTCTTACACAAAGTATGTACACTAGCATTCCTTATTAATTCCATAAATTATTTAAACTATCTTCTGCAAAGCAGCAAAGTTGAGGAGCAATGAATTTTTAAATCTGTTTATGCTTTAACGTTTAACAGAACCACCCACCACTAAGACGATCTCCTCCTCCTTCTCCTTTAACTCATGCTCTGTAAATATATCTCTTAGCACAAATCATTTTAGATATTATTTGCTGTCTTAACAACAATTCCCTGTGTGTGTTATCTTATAATGATAACTAAAACTGAATACAGGCGAAAGACCAATAACACTGCTAAAACATTAAAAAAAACACACAACTGGAAATATATGGCAATTTGAACATACGCATGGAGAAGGTAAATGAAGCATAACTAAAGTGAATAGTTAGAAGTTTAGTATTTGGGTGAGCATGTAGGACTTATTGGTCTCTCCCTACTTAAAAACCAAGAGCTGCAAGAGCAGAAGACAAACTGCCAAGTACAGCAGAAGCCTGTAAGATTTCATGCAATTGTTATTTTCAACATTACCACAATCAACATTTCCCTTCATTCAGAAGTCATCAAGTGCATAGTGGCAGCAAAGATACACACACAGACACCAGCCATCTGGCAGCAAATGGCAGAATATTAAGCAAGAAAAAAAATTTGTATTTCCCATGCCATCATCAGAATCAATTCTGCAACACACCCATGAAATCAGTAGATGCTAGGAAGAATTTTTGGCACACTGAAAATCTGAATGTGAAAACAAGTAATAGCTGAAAGGTTATGAGATTCTGCTACAGCAGAGGTTAATAGCATGCCAATTTATTGCAAAAAGGCTAGTTTTTGGTCACTTACGTATTGTGGAAAATGCATGCCATTCTGTTTTTCCCAGGGAGAACAATTACATAATGCAATAACACTGGATTAGAACAAGTACTTACACAACGGAAAATACACAGAGAGCATTTTAGTTCACATGTACATTCACTAACTACCTAGAATCCCTTATATTTCTGGTATCTA
Source organism: Myotis davidii (assembly GCF_000327345.1). Classification (NCBI taxonomy): domain Eukaryota; kingdom Metazoa; phylum Chordata; class Mammalia; order Chiroptera; family Vespertilionidae; genus Myotis; species Myotis davidii. The sequence continues at coordinate 1,555,979 of NW_006285247.1, read as the reverse complement.
ATGGAAGACATCTATACTAAAACACTATCAAGGTTGACAAGGGAAACTTAGTCTTTGGCATTATCCCCTTGCGTACATAATAGTTTAATGATTACAAGTGTCATTAAACATAAAACCTATCAGTAGTGTCAATAGTACAAAATTCAATGCATCCACTAACAAGGTGGGGTCTCTAATAACAACAAGGATGCATCATATAACATCTAGGAAAAAAAACAAGCATAATTAAAAGATGTGTAGTATAACATTATTATATATTTTAATAAAATTCCAAATAATGTTTTAAATTTTTTAAAAATTATAAAACCTTGACAGTGTTTAAGGATTAATAAAAAGATTAGAAATGTAAAGAAATGTAATAAGCAGCAGTTTACCTAAGTAGTAATCACATCACCAGCCCTATATGTTAGTCATTAAAAAGAAATTCTACAAAATACATACACACAAATATTTTAACAGAATCTTAAAAGATGATACACATCACCATATATGACACAGCACCATAAATATTGCTCTTATCAACTTATACACAAATTCTAGATCGTTAGATGCCTATTATATTCCAATAGTCAATCTTAGGTAATGTGCTATCTACAAACTCCTAATATTTCATGTGGATTAAAATACTAATTCAATGTAAAATAAAATATCCATTGTATCTTCATATCAGCATTTGGATTAACATAATTCCTCATATATTATCAATGTATAATTCACACCTGAGGCTATAAAATCCACTAGCCTAACCTCATGCCATTCCCTAGTCAGTAAGGTGTGTTAGAGTGGGGAAAACACTGGATTCAGAAACACTGGATTCAGAGAGATGGATTTCAATTTAAATCTCTTTTCTAGCTGCTTTGCACTTGAAAAAAATCACCTGTTCAAACACCCTCAAGAGTGTACTTTTTATAGACTCAAGATAGTGCCTATGTGTGTGTAAAACCTAAATTATTTATTTATTTTTTAAAATATATTTTATTGAATTTTTACAGAGAGGAAGAGAGATAGTTAGAAACATTGATGAGAAATATCACTCAGCCACCTCCTGCACACCCCACACTGGGGATGTGCCCGCAACCAAGGTACATGCCCTTGACCGGAATCAAACCTGGGACCCTTCAGTCCGCAGGCTGTTGCTCTATCCACTGAGCCAAACAGGTTAGGGCAAACCTAAACTATTTAAATCTAAGGTTTTATTTTTAGTGATGGTAGTGATGACTATCAGTGAAAAGTTACTGCCTTAAAAAGGTGGCTAAATCAATATTACTATCTATTTATGAAGACTGACGATAACAGAATTCTTTAGATAATGTCCCACAAAATTTTATCAGCACACTATTTTATGATAAACATAAGGAAATCAGTGCAATGTTCTGAAAGGGAATTAATAACAAGTAGCTATAACAAGGATAATGTGGAGTTTCTAGCAACAACAGGAAGGCTAATTCAATATGTAGCTTGCACTGTCAAGATGCTGCTATTAGTACACTGTTACAAGAAAGCATGTTTCATAATTTTCCACAAAAGGAAATTGGTTTTCTCTGACCCAGGAAGACTTAAAGGGATGGTAAAAAAGCAGTTGACCAAGGATAGGAGTAAACCCATAAAGCTAATCTGGAATATTTACAATTTAGAGTAATTAAAAACAGTAACAGAACTTCTTCATAACTATATGATAATTAACATATACAATTAATCTTCATTATTCATGGATTTTGTATTTGCAAATTTATCTACTTGCTAAAATTTATTTGTAATCTGAAATTCAATGCTTGTAAATGCTTTTGAGGTCATTTAAGGTCATTTATAGACATGTAGAGTGGTGAACAATTGTCTCCCTGGGCATTCGTTACCAGCTGAAGTTGAACAAGAGAGACTCAGCCAGATTTCAGCTCTAATATAAAGATGATGAGAGGATGGAGAAGGAAGGGAACAGTGCAGTAGTGAGAAGCAAGAAGCTCTGGCTTTGGGGCCAGTTGACAGAACTAGAATTTCAACTCTGGCACCTGTTACTGGGGTTGCTTCAGACAAGTCAAGTAATACTTCTAAACCTCATTTTCTCTTTTGTAAAATAAAAAATACAAAATCTACCAGAACAAGGTTTTTTTTAGGATTTATGGTAATCTAGGTAAGATGTGTGTGTGCGTGTGTCTGTGTGGGTGTGTGCGCACGTCCATGATTATACCCACACTCAGTTGATTCTCTACTGTCAACAGTTGTTTTGCTGTACTTGTGTTCTTAAAGTTACCCTAAGACTGAATTAGTAAACACTGAACCATTGTTGGGCAAATATGTATGTGTGTGTGAACCTAGCATGTTCGGGTGACTTCAAGAACCTAAGTGCAGCAAATAGAATCAACTGTATGCATTATATGACAATATTAGTAAAAGCCAAGCAAATATACTTTCTTTACCAATGGTAAGATCAGAAAAAAAGTAAAAATTTTATGTTCTAGATCAGTGATGGCAAATCTCTGACACATGTGTCAGAGGTGACATGTGAACTCATTTTTTTGGTTGATTTTTCTTTGTTAAATGGCATTTAAATATATAAAATAAATAGCAAAAATATAAATCTTTGTTTTACTATGGTTGAAAATATCAAAAAATTTCTATATGTGACACGGCACCAGAGTTAAGTTAGGGTTTTTCAAAATGCTGACACGCCGAGATCAAAAGGTTCGCCATCACTGTTCTAGATAAATGAATAATAAATTTGAAACCAGTGGTAGAGGGTAGTGATTAAGGGCATATTCTTTGGGATTAGGCTATCTGGGTTCTAAACGCCCATCTAATCATTTAAGAATTCTGCGATCCTGGACATAAGTACTTAACTTCGTGTCTCCATTTCCTCATTTGTAAAATGGGGACAATAACAGTTGCTACCATTTAAGTTTAATTTGAGGATTACAGAAAATAAAACCATATAGATTTATTAGAATACGCTTGACACAAGTAACCTTTAAATAAATGTTAGCTATTAAAATGTACCTGCACCTGGTCATATGGCTCAATAGTTAAGCGTCGACCTATGAACCAGGAGGTCACAGTTCAATTCCCTGTCAGGGCACATGCCCAGGTTGCAGGTTCGATCTGCAATTTGGGGCATGCAGGAGGCATCCATTCAATGAGTCTCTCTCATCATTGATGTTTCCATATCTCTCTCCCTCTCCCTTCCTCTCTGAAATCAATAAAAAATATATTTTTAAAAAATAAAAAATATTTTTAAATGTAGCTGCAAATATAGTCAACTAAGCCTTCTTAAATACAAATTACTTATACTTCTAAAACTCAATAATAACAATCTTTCCATTTATGTCCATCACTTTAAAAACATTCTTTACCTAAATTATTCGTTTTAGTATATCATAAGTTCTTTTCACTCACCACTGTTGCAGCATTCCAAGCAGTTGTTGGCGCAACTTTTGGTTGCCAGTTAGATCCTCCAGTTAACTTCTTTTCACCTGGCTGACTCCAGTTTACGTCACTTTAAATAAAGATAAATGACAATACTAAGTTCTGTTATCATGAAGTTTCTTTACTATCTATTTAGATTGAACAGATCATTTAAAATGCAAATGACATCTCTACACACACTTTCAAGATGAAAGCCAAATCCACCTCTAAGCGGCATATGGGAAAGAATACAAACAAAAACTCACTTCTTAGTGGTTCCATTGCCAATGCCAAGATCTAGGACAGGGGGAAAAAAATCAGTTAAAAACTACTTTTAAAAGATAAATAAATAAAACAACTTATTTTAAAGAGGTTAGGGAATCCAAAGAATACTTACTGCCCACAAGATTAGCTAAGGATGAATCCAAGTCATCAGATACCAGCTTGTTAGGTGGAAGTTTGGAAACAGGAAGACTCTGATTCTGAGAGGCCACTGTTGGTTTGAGAAGTCCACCTAGTTCATCAAAGCCTTAAAGTTACAAACAGACGAAATAGGATTTGTAAGGAACTTTCTGGTGCTACAGCTTTCTAAAGGAGGTCTCTGCCTTTTCTCATTGTTTGTTTACCAGGAAAGTCCTCCAAAAAATGGGTACTAAATATACTCTTAAATGGAAAAAGAAGAAATTCACCTCTTAAGTGAACTGATTGAGAAGGCTATTATTTGCTTTGACAGAAATAATGTCTTATTTCAGGACAATATTACAGTTAGGTTAAAGGGGATGAAGAAAGCACTCAAGTAAACTTATTGTAAAGTTGTAAAAGAGAAAGGAATGAAATACACTTCTCTCCCTTACCCAACAACATTTTCTTAAGACTCACTTATACCTGAAGCAATACAGGTTAAAAAAAATACATCTCTGGAAACTTTGAGAAACGTTTCTTTTTTGTTCTTTTAAATATATTTTATTGTTTTTTTTACAGAGAGGAAGGAAGAGGGATAGAGAGCTAGAAACTTTGATGAGAGAGAAACATCAGTCAGTTGCCTCCTACTGGGGATGTGCCCGCAATCAAGGTACATGCCCTTGACTGGAATCGACCCCAGGACCCTTCAGTCTGCAGGCCGATTCTCTATCCACTGAGCCAAACCGGTTAGGGCAAGAAAAGTTTAAGAAATATTTTAAGAAATAATATTTTACAGACCTTTTTATACTCTTCAAATGGAGAATATAGGTGCATGTAAAATAGTACATTAGAAGCTAGTCAAAATAAATAATTTTGGGTCTTTCTAAAACCAGCTAACCTAAATCATACCTGAGAAATTGCTAAAGTATACTCCAACTGCATAAAACTATCTACTAAACTAGGACATTGCTTAGAAATGAAAATAAAATCCCTTATGGTTCTCTACCGAAGGGTAGAAAGTAAAAAATAATCCAATCAAACCAACCCCTAAAGCACTACTAGTAAATAGCTCAATCTAGGAATCAGAGAATCACTTTTTCTCTTTCCTTTCACCGGAGTATCCTCACCTGGCTTCTAAACCATGCTAATTTTTCCTCTTTCCAAACATCTTTCTTCTTTTAATTCACAGAACCTTTCCCATGCTTCTCCCTTAGCCCTTTGAGTGCCAACCAATATCCTAGGAACTATGCTAAAATTGCCAAGGCATTTTTGCTGATTTTACAGCAGTTTAGGAAAAAAATTATGAATCGCAAGTAAATGAAGTTACATATTCAATATCTTCCACAAAATAGTCATCTTCACAGCAAGAATTGACATATTTAGCAATATCATCATCACTAATAAAAGCAGACTTAGAACTAACTGGACATTGCAGGAGGAGCGTGGTAGCGCTCCCGGCACTTTTGGCAAAAGACAGGAGGAGCGCGATTGTGCTCCCAGGCACTCTAGGGGTTAAAAATGGTGTTTTAGCCCTGGCTGGTTTGGCTCAGTGGATAGAGTGTTGGCCTGTGGACTCAAGGGTCCAGGTTCGATTCCAGTCAACGGCACAAGGGCCCAATCCCCAGCAGGGAGCATGCAGGAGGCAGCCAATCAATGATTCTCTCTCATCACTGATGTTTCTGTCTCTCTTTTCCTCTCCCTGCCTCTCTAAAATCAATTAAAAAATATTATTTTTTAAATGGTGCTTTACTAGTACATAGGGGGGATAAATGGTGATTGAAAGAGATTTGATTTGGGGTAGTGAACACATAATATATACATAATATATTACAGAATTATATACCTGAAACCTATATAATTTTATTAACCAATGTCACCCCAATAAATTCAATTAAAAGATGGTGGTTTACAAAATATAAACAATTGGTCTCTTTTCTGAATCTCTTTTCCCAGCAAGAGAAACTCAAAAGGAAAATGTCAAATGCATCAACAAATATAATTGTAACCCTACTAGTGTATGGAAAAAAATAAATTCTACATCTACTTGCTTCTTTCTTTTTGGATGACAAATAATTGTATATTATTAAATTAAGACCAATGTCAATATATTTCTTTAAATGGCTTGAATTTTACTAACCAAAATCAAAGGTTGTCCCATGTTAAGAATAGAAATGTCAATTTTATAAACTTCCAATTAACAAGATATTAAATGGAAATAATTAAGTAGAAACCTGGCTCTACAGATTTATAGTAAAGGATCATTCTCAAAACAATACAATGCCCCTATACCCACAACTCTGATATTTAGTATAGTCTAGTACCCCAGGTTACATTTTCCTTGTTTTCAAAAAAGCCAATTTCCTTTCAGTAAAGGTAAAAATGATGAGTAATCTACACATAGCCACTATCATCTCAGCACTCTCATCTGAGCAAAATCTCTTTTTCCGCATCTCTTATTTAGCTCTAGGAGAAACAAAATCTTCCCAGAGTAAAAAATGCCACTAGGAAAGAGTAACAGTTAATAGTCCCGTGAAGCTCTCATCTAGTGGTTGGAGGGGGAGGAACAACTTCTTTGGCTACTGCAATTTAATCTATTTACACGTTAATAGGAGCATTATCTGTCCTTACACAGAACCTAATTAGAGCATTATAGTAATGTTAATAAAATAATTTTTTCTTACCCCCAGAATCTACAATAACGTTGGTAGATTTATTTCCAAACACAGATTCAAAGTCAACATTAAGGCCAGCTGAAGGATGTGGCTGTGCACCTGGAGAAGAAGTGAATCCTAAGAAAAACAAAATACAAAATGCTCAATTCTTTAATAAGTCTATATTTATAGCTCTTTAATAATAACAATAGAACGGAAAAAGCAGTAATTTCCCACAGCAAATACAAAGCCAACCCTGCAAGCAGAATGCTTCCTACATGACCACATCTTTTTTGTAGTGATTACATTTTCCATAACAAAATCATCCCACTGTCAAAGAAAACTAACATAAGAGCAACTGAAGTTGAACTATCAGTATGTTTCATTATAGGAAAAAAAAATCTTTGCTTATTTTTTACCTTAATGTTGATAATAGTTAAAAAAAACTAAACACATCTAAAACATACACAGTGTAAGGGCTCATTTGGGAATGAAATATGTAGTATGTTGCTTTAAAAATAGATGAATGTACTTAGTATCAAGAGTTGTTTTTCCTCTACCAATTCACCTTCCATGACAGTGACAAGATTCTGAAAGTTACAACCCACTAAACTTTATGTCTCCCTCCTGTCAAGATGCCTTTCTAATATCACCCTTCTCCCAAGAAAAACATACAAAAAAAATAAAAAACAAACAAACAGATCAGCCTTAACTCCCACCACTCTCTAACTTCAACTTATTGCTTCCAACAGTGGGGCTGACAATATATACAATCAAACATGCTAATTTACCTAACTCTGGTCTAAAATACCAGAACATAAATAGGAAATCTTCTTTCTTGTGTTTTACACTGATTCTAGTGTTATTAAATCAACACCCAGTTCATGCCTCTGAAACCATACTCCACTGAGGTAACTAATGTAACCACTGAGGTTTTCAATTGTGTGAGGTTGTATTTCTGTGAGGTAAGGCTCTGAATTTCTAGGGGCTGAGAAGAATTAAAATAATCTAAAATGATGAGGGCTATCACATGATTTGGGGAGCTTTGAAATCACCAAGTATATATCCAAATAGAGATTGGTCTAGCAAAGATCACAAAGAAGGAATTCTTTCTGTTTGCTGAAGGCTGTAATAAATGGCTCCTACATTATCTTCCATCTCTAAATTCTATAAACCCAGAATGTTAAAAAAAAAAAGAATAAAAAGAAAATCTGATATTAGAAGATTAACAACTATATTATTAGGGAGAAGTTAAACTTGAGTCCTAAACATAGGCTCTCTTTCTTCCTCTTTCAACTTTCTGCTGAAGGACTTACAGTCTGTCAGAATCTCATTTTGAGTTCTTAATGTACACTACACCAAGATACAAAGAATTACAATATGATGTTGTACCAAAAATAATGGTCTTAACACATTGCGTACCGCATAGAAATCTCTAAGACATACGCCAGGGACCGCATGTTTTTGGGCAAACTGCACGTTATTTAAATCATCATAATGCCCTTTAGGTATTGTTTTTCAATAATTATAACATTTTTATTTACAAAAACAATTAAACAAAGTTCCTAGTACTTTTTAAACGTATGGTACTGCGTAACACATTTTCCTCTATTGAAGAGGGACCAAACAAAATTTACATAAGTATCTAGATTTGCTCCTTTTTCCATGGGCGTGAAAAACAAGAACATTCGTGAGCGGTCCTTAAGAGATGGCACGCGAAACACGAGAAAACTGCTGAGCGGTACGAAATGTGATACCATGGGCTCTTCTTCTTACAAAATTAATCAATGTATCTACTTAAGAAACACAAAAATCTATCATGCTTAATTATATGTCAAGGGTATCATTACACTGTAAGAAATATACATATTGTTCTTTAAATCATTCTGGAAATAATATCTTGGCTATGATGCCACTAAGCATTAGAAAATACATGGAACAATAATTTATAACTAGGACAGTAAGGATATCAAATTTTCTCCCAACTTTCTGAAATTGGTTGATATTAGAGATAAGCTTATCTTTTATAGAAATACAAAAACAATTTTATTACTTTCTGTAAAGAGAGGAGCACTTTCTGAGGTTCGTAGGGGGACCAATCTGTGAAATCACATTATTATTACCTAAAAGTATAAAAGGTTTGAAAGTATATAAAGTATTCCAGAACTAGTACCTCTATATAGACATAGAAAACAGGTAAAAATGAAATGTTTAATAAGTTATACTAGCTGATTCACTACCAGGGAAGCAACAGCATATTTTCAAAATAACAGTTTTTTTAAGTAAGTTATAAAGACTGGTAATACACATACATACCTTCAAGGTAAGAGTTCTGTGATATTTCAATGATCATTATGAACTTAATGGCCTTTTGTCCCTGGGTTACTTTTTGGGAGACTGTCAAGGATTGCCAACCTTTAATTTTTAAAAGTGACTTAAAACAAAGGTACGAAATTTATATTATAATTTCAATAGGAAATTTTAGGGACAAAAAAATAAAAGATGAACTAAGACTCTGAGTTAAGGTAAAGTTTATGGAATAATCACTACATTGAACTGGCTACTCTGATTTCACCAAGGCCCAGTGAAACACTGTCACCAACCATCACCACTTTGTAGATGTGCATTTAGAAACCACTGCCCTGCAGGGCAAATCTTAGAAGGGCAATAATATATTAACTAAAAGGTAAAAGGTGAACAATCTTTGGAGACAGAAAAACATTCTTAACACCTTTAAGAAAAATTGGCTGGGCTGTTAATGAGTTTTGGTGGTAGTTCTGTAATAAATGAGGCCTCTTTTTTTTTTTGGTGAAAGTAACTGCTATTTTATTAATACACCATAAACAGGGTATTACTTAAACCTCATAATAAACCTATAATAGTTACTATTATCATCCTCATTTTACCGATTAGGAAACTGAGAGATTTTACAACTTACCCAAGACAAAGATTTTACGTGGTGGAACCAAGACTCAAATCCCAATTTGTTTGATTCTAGAATCTAGTAGGAGTTTTCAGTTTATCCTAATCTTATATAAACCAGTTCTCATCTTACATAAACCAGCAGGTAGAAAACTAAATTACTATTATAGCTATAGTAATTAAATATCTCTGTTCAGC